>NC_140165.1:31963538-31998538 GCF_963971535.1 Notolepis coatsorum | reverse complement strand
ACAGAGAGAACAAGCAACACCAGAGAACACCAGAGAACAAGCGACACAAGAGAACAAGCAACACAGAGAGAACAAGCAACACCAGAGAACAAGCAACACAGAGAACAAACAGAGAACAAGCAACACAGAGAGAACAAGCAACACCAGAGAACAAGCAACACAGAGAGAACAAGCAACACCAGAGAACAAGCAACACCAGAGAGAACAAGCAACACACAGAGAACAAGCAACACAGAGAGAACAAACAGAGAACAAGCAACACAAGAGAACAAACCGAGAACAAGCAACACAGAGAACAAGCAACACAGAGAACAAGCAACACAGAGAGAACAAGCAACACCAGAGAACAAGCAACACAAGAGAACAAGCAACACAGAGAGAACAAGCAACACACAGAGAACAAGCAGAGAAGCAACACAAGAGAACAAACAGAGAACAAGCAACACCAGAGAACAAGCAACACATAGAGAACAAGCAACACAGAGAACAAGCAACACAGAGAACAAGCAACGCAGAGAACAAGCAAACGCAGAGAAAGGCCTCTCGCCAGTGTTTGAACCCAACACCTTCTTACCTCCTATAATTCTGTGTGTGTGCGCATTCGTGTGTGTGTGTGTGGAGAAGTCGAGCCCTAATTAGAAGTTGAAATAACGACCCTCTAATACTCTTGAGAGCTGAGTGCAGAGACTTGTGAATTAATAGGGAGCTATTTGTGTGTGTGTGTATGTGTGTGTGTGTGTGTGTGTGTGTGTGTGTGTGTGTGTGTGTGGATTGCTATTGGGAGGTGGAGGAGATATAGAAAGACATTGACAAACACACACACACATGTGTAATACTATGTGTAACGCTACACAGATACACATACTGTATACACCAATACACATGTTCATCAACCCTAATAAGGTATACAGTGTAATTTAAAGGTCCCATGTTTTGCTATTCCTTTCACTATTTGGGCAATGTTACACAATTCCTGTGAGTCTATGGAACACATCTGTACGTTTTTTTTCAAAAGAATTCATTGTTTTGTATTTCTAATCAAGTACTCTAAAGCAGCATTTTTCCACTTCAAGATTTCAAGCTGTTTTGTGCTGGGCTCCGCCCATACTCGCAAAGAGCTTTGAGTGACAGTCACCCACAGTCTGCACTGGCAGACAGAGAGAGATAGACAGGGAGACTAATTAATTTCGCAGCAGGGGGGCATAATCCCACAGGACAATGCATTGGTAACTTGTTTCAAATGAGAATATATACCCCCGTGAATATTATTGCACGGATCGGAATACGTGCGAGAGTGTGCGCTATGATATTTTGCAACAGGTTGACATGAACGCGAGTGCCGACAGAGAGAGCAGAGAACGAGCGAGCGAGAGAGAGGGAGAGAGAGAGAGAGAGAGAGAGAGAGAGAGAGAGAGAGAGAGAGAGAGAGAGAGAGAGAGAGAGAGAGAGAGAGAGAGAGAGAGAGAGAGAGGGGATACGGAACATTTGAACACACTGTAAATCAGGGGTAGGCAATTAAGTTTGGCCGAGGGCCACATTTTTTCCAAGCCAGTGTATGGGGGGGCCGGAAACAAAAACAATGGCTAATTTAATATATTGATAGTGAAAACATTTTAACTCTGTGACAGACCACCTTATAACTAAGACATACATTTGTGGCAGAGGCAGAGAATGGACAAAAAAAACGAGCTGCATAGGTGGGCTAATAAACTGTAAACGACATACACATTTGCACTGAACATTATACCTTTGTCTGTTTGCCATTTTATTATAAAACCAGAGACAAGCACCTCTCTCTTATCGGCCTATCTTACATTACGTGCAACCAATGTGTCTATCTGACGGCCCTTTCTGTGGAGCGCACTGGACTATTGAGAAACAATAGGAATTTTCCATTGGTTCTCCCAGTCCATGTGACCATTTCTAGCATTTCCATTGGCTATATAGTGACAGACATAGATATATGATAAATGGATAGATACAGCGGATTAGATGCAGTCCAGAGAAAACAACCAATCTAGATATTTCAAGATTCTATGCTTTACATCCGCGCATTCTCTGAGAGATGCACTACATTTTTAGATGACAATCGATTCCGATACAATAAAGCAAGTCTTCATCACAAACAAATCCAAAGATATTTAATGTTTTACAAAACATGTGTCTAACAATGTGTCTAATCTGGCCGTCGCTTATCAATGACTTGTTTGCAGTCAACATTGTCGAAACGGATTTTTTTTTTTTTTTTTTTATCGGTTAATTTCCGTTTTATACCATTTTGAAAAGCCCTCGTTTTCTTGAAAGTTTCAGGAAAATATAAAGATTACGTGATAAACGGCATTTACTGGAATATTCTGGAATACACAAAAAACATTGTCATTTTTCCACCTATTTATGAATCGTTTTCAAATAAACGCTAGATTATCGATAGTATAGGGCGGTCAGGTGGCGTAGCGGAGATTGCGCTCATCACCAATGCACGAGGCTGTGGTCTCGACTCCCGGAGTCAGCATTGCCTTGGCTTGGGCTGATCGCTATACTAACTCGTTTGGCTGGGTTAGGGGGAGGGAAGCCGTGGGTGGGAAACTGGCGTTGTGGACAGCGACGCCTACAGGTCAGGTCTGGGCGCTTGCTCAGCGGAGGCAGGACTTGAGGAAGGCAGCGTGACCTCCCACACGTTACACTTCACCAATGAGAGCCGTCGCTGCCAGGTGAGAAGAGAGCCACTGGCTGTCGCCCGACGTGTCGGAGGAAGCGTGCGGATACTTCAGGGTTCCCTTGTACCGACCAGTAGGAGAACATGCGCACAACAACCAGGTAGAGGAGGGGGGGGGGGGAATTGGCACAACGACTAAATTGGGACGGGGAGAAAACAGAGAAAAATCGGAGAAAGAGATAATAAAAATAATAATAATATTATCGATAGTATATGTGTACTTATGCACGCTAGAGAAGCAAGCTGAAAAATCTATTCTCTCATTTCCTGATCAGGGATGGGAAGTAGCACTCCAATAAATAGCATTTATCCATTCGGGTTCTGAATGGTTCTCGGTGAGAGAAGCTTGTGACACACAGACGGAGTGTGGGACGAGGAAGTGGAACGCCATTGGCAAACAAGAAGGTCCTCATCGTGAACACCCACAAACTGTGTTTGTTTAGAAAACCAGACCAACCAACTACAGATTTCTTTATTTTTTATTTTTTTTTAAACGAGCCCATGCTGGTGATCTTGATGAGTTGGTAAACTAACTAACTACTTATCTCCGTCTTCTTTGAAAACCAGACTGTTTATTCCGTTTCCTCAATTAGTGTTAGGACTAGAGCTTGGATTGCAACACTACATTCACACACACACACACACACACACACACACACACACACACACACACACACACACACACACACACACACACACACACACACACACACACACACACACACACACACACACACACACACACACACACACACACACACACACACACACACACACACACACACACGACTATCCTAAGACTGGTAAAATAGATTCCTTACCTCAGATCAGATGTTCTCCAAAAAGATTATTCCAATTCCTGATCGCCATTCCAAATATCGATCGCGTTTATTGATTCAGCGCTGGGTACTGGAAATATGTATTCCACGCTGTTTTCCGGCTCGGCAATCACTTCGATCTCTTCGGATGGCTTGCCGGATAAGTAAAATGAGGAAACTGGATTCCCCCCCCCCCCCCCCCCCCATCAGTCTAATCCAATGGGGTGCAGTTACACAGGGAGACTATAGGGGCCGGTATTTTCCCAATGGAGCTCAGAGAGAGGTTGCTGCACTAACGTGAGACTAGATTGATGAAATATGAATTCAAATCGCTAATAAAAAAATAAAACGCTATATAGCGTTGCTGGCATTCAACGGTCGGCATGAACTAACGACATATAGCGTCGTTGGCACTCAAAGTGTTAATAAATGTCTCGTTGTAATTCCTTATATACCTAATGTAGCGCATCTTCTTGAAGCAGATTCAGCTTTTTTTGCTCTGATTTGACTTCAGTTTAATTGCATTGTTACTGTTCACATGTGTGGTGCCGTCACAGTCATATATAAGTCAAGATAAAGTTTGAATGACTTACTGAACTGGTGTTTTAATTTCACACCACACATAAGCTGGCAGTTACCACATATTGGACTATGATACAGTAGGTTGGACTTATTAGTGACATCACACATGGAACTCAGATTACAAGGAAGTACAGAGAAGCTCTCCCTCTCTAGGTGAAGAATGTGAAAAATTAGCTCTGGTGACCAGTTCTGCACAGATAACAATCTGTACAGTCAAAGTCCCTAAGGCTGTGATCACATTGTATGCCATTTTCTTGCACTCAAGCACAAGGCGCGGCAGTTTACATAGAGAATTGAAAGTGCACAGGGCACAGCGAGTGATACCACTGATCTCAGCCAACGTAACATAAGTCACATACATTAACACTGATTACCGCTGCTACCTCAGCTAACGTAACATAAGTCACATACATTAACACTGATTACCGCTGCTACCTCAGCTAACGTAACATAAGTTACATACATTTAACACTGATTACCGCTGCCACCTCAGCTAACGTAACATAAGTTACATACATTTAACACTGATTACCGCTGCTACCTCAGCTAACGTAACATAAGTTACATACATTTAACACTGATTACCGCTGCCACCTCAGCTAACGTAACATAAGTTACATACATTAACACTGATTACCGCTGCCACCTCAGCTAACGTAACATAAGTTACATACATTAACACTGATTACCGCTGCCACCTCAGCTAACGTAACATAAGTTACATACATTATTTAACACTGATTACCGCTGCCACCTCAGCTAACGTAACATAAGTTACATACATTAACACTGATTACCGCTGCTACCTCAGCTAACGTAACATAAGTTACATACATTAACACTGATTACCGCTGCCACCAAAAAAAAGCCTAAACACTCACCTTGAAGATGTCACTAGAAATAAACCATCATGACACCTTCAGGTGTTTATCCTGTTGAGATACAGGGGCATTTAGTTATTGGCCCTTGGCTTTAAACCTATGGGGTCTAAGGCCTTTTTAAGGGTTTGTGGTTGGCTGGAGGAGGGGATTATGGGGGCGAGGGGCTCAAGGTCAACAGCAGCAGCATAGCAAGACATTCTGCTCCCTGTGTACAAGTGGTCTCTGGGCCCCTCTCCCCTGCCAAGCTGTGCTTCATACACACCTTTTAGTAAAAATCTAAATCTAAAAAATATTTGAATCCAGACCCTCTGAAGGCCTTCCACCAACTCGGGGCCCTGAGTTGGCAAAATCAGCAAGGGATCAAATAATAATATCAGCACAGGAAAGTTAAGAGCAGCACAGGGGAGTTAAGAGCAGCACGGGGGAGTTAAGAGCAGCACAGGGGAGTTAAGAGCAGCACGGGGGAGTTAAGAGCAGCACGGTGGAGTTAAGAGCAACACAGGGGGAGTTAAGAGCAGCACGGGGGAGTTAAGAGCAGCACAGGGGAGTTAAGAGCAGCACAGGGGAGTTAAGAGCAGCACGGGGAGTTAAGAGCAGCACGGGGGAGTTAAGAGCAGCACGGGGGAGTTAAGAGCAACACAGGGGAGTTAAGAGCAGCACAGGGGAGTTAAGAGCAGCACGGGGGAGTTAAGAGCAGAACAGGGGAGTTAAGAGCAGCACAGGGGGAGTTAAGAGCAGCACAGGGGGAGTTAAGAGCAGCACAGGGGAGTTAAGAGCAGAACAGGGGAGTTAAGAGCAGCACAGGGAGTTAAGAGCAGCACAGGGGAGTTAAGAGCAGCACAGGGGAGTTAAGAGCAGCACGGGGGAGTTAAGAGCAGCACGGGGGAGTTAAGAGCAGCACAGGGGAGTTAAGAGCAGCACGGGGAGTTAAGAGCAGAACACGGGAGTTAAGAGCAGCACAGGGGAGTTAAGAGCAGCACGGGGGAGTTAAGAGCAACACAGGGGGAGTTAAGAGCAGCACGGGGGAGTTAAGAGCAGCACAGGGGAGTTAAGAGCAGCACGGGGAGTTAAGAGCAGCACGGGGGAGTTAAGAGCAGCACGGGGGAGTTAAGAGCAGCACGGGGAGTTAAGAGCAGCACAGGGGAGTTAAGAGCAACACAGGGGAGTTAAGAGCAGCACAGGGGAGTTAAGAGCAGCACGGGGGAGTTAAGAGCAGCACGGGGGAGTTAAGAGCAGAACAGGGGAGTTAAGAGCAGCACAGGGGGAGTTAAGAGCAGCACAGGGGAGTTAAGAGCAGCACAGGGGGAGTTAAGAGCAGCACAGGGGAGTTAAGAGCAGAACAGGGGAGTTAAGAGCAGAACAGGGGAGTTAAGAGCAGCACAGGGAGTTAAGAGCAGCACAGGGGAGTTAAGAACAGCACGGGGGAGTTAAGAGCAGCACAGGGGAGTTAAGAGCAGCACGGGGGAGTTAAGAGCAGCACGGGGGAGTTAAGAGCAGCACAGGGGAGTTAAGAGCAGCACGGGGGAGTTAAGAGCAGCACGGGGGAGTTAAGAGCAGCACAGGGGAGTTAAGAGCAGCACGGGGAGTTAAGAGCAGAACACGGGAGTTAAGAGCAGCACAGGGGAGTTAAGAGCAGCACGGGGAGTTAAGAGCAGCACGGGGGAGTTAAGAGCAGCACGGGGAGTTAAGAGCAACAGGGGGAGTTAAGAGCAGCACGGGAGAGTTAAGAGCAGCACAGGGAGTTAAGAGCAGCACGGAGGAGTTAAGAGCAGCACGGGGAGTTAAGAGCAGCACGGGGGAGTTAAGAGCAGCACGGGGGAGTTAAGAGCAGCACAGGGGAGTTAAGAGCACACGGGGGAGTTAAGAGCAGCACGGGGGAGTTAAGAGCAACACGGGGAGTTAAGAGCAGCACGGGGGAGTTAAGAGCAGCACGGGGGAGTTAAGAGTAGCACGGGGGAGTTAAGAGCAACACGGGGAGTTAAGAGCAGCACAGGGGAGTTAAGAGCAACACAGGGGAGTTAAGAGCAGCGCAGGGGAGTTAAGAGCAACACGGGGAGTTAAGAGCAGCACGGGGGAGTTAAGAGCAGCACAGGGGAGTTAAGAGCAACACGGGGAGTTAAGAGCAGCACGGGAGTTAAGATCAGCACGGGGGAGTTAAGAGCAGCACGGGAGAGTTAAGAGCAGCACGGGGGAGTTAAGAGCAGCACAGGGAGTTAAGAGCAGCACAGGGGAGTTAAGAGCAGCACGGGGGAGTTAAGAGCAGCACGGGGGAGTTAAGAGCAACACTGGGGAGTTAAGAGCAGCACGGGGGAGTTAAGAGCAGCACGGGGGAGTTAAGAGCAGCACGGGGGAGTTAAGAGCAGCACAGGGGAGTTAAGAGCAGCACGGGGGAGTTAAGAGCAGCACAGGGGGAGTTAAGAGCAGCACAGGGGAGTTAAGAGCAGCACGGGAGAGTTAAGAGCAGCACAGGGGAGTTAAGAGCAACACGGGGGAGTTAAGAGCAGCACAGGGAGTTAAGAGCAGCACAGGGGAGTTAAGAGCAGCACAGGGGAGTTAAGAGCAACACAGGGGAGTTAAGAGCAGCACGGGAGAGTTAAGAGCAACACAGGGGAGTTAAGAGCAGCACAGGGGAGTTAAGAGCAGCACGGGGGAGTTAAGAGCAGCACGGGGGAGTTAAGAGCAACACGGGGAGTTAAGAGCAGCACGGGGGAGTTAAGAGCAGCACGGGGGAGTTAAGAGCAACACAGGGGAGTTAAGAGCAGCACAGGGGAGTTAAGAGCAGCACGGGGGAGTTAAGAGCAGCACGGGGGAGTTAAGAGCAACACGGGGAGTTAAGAGCAGCACGGGAGTTAAGAGCAGCACAGGGGAGTTAAGAGCAGCACGGGGGAGTTAAGAGCAGCACAGGGGAGTTAAGAGCAGCACGGTGGCGTTAAGAGCAGCACGGGGAGTTAAGAGCAGCACAGGGGAGTTAAGAGCAACACAGGGGGAGTTAAGAGCAACACAGGGAGTTAAGAGCAACACAGGGGGAGTTAAGAGCAACACAGGGGAGTTAAGAGCAGCACAGGGGAGTTAAGAGCAACACAGGGGGAGTTAAGAGCAACACAGGGAGTTAAGAGCAGCACAGGGAGTTAAGAGCAACACAGGGGGAGTTAAGAGCAACACAGGGGGAGTTAAGAGCAACACAGGGGAGTTAAGAGCAGCACAGGGGAGTTAAGAGCAACACAAGGAGTTAAGAGCAGCACGGGGGAGTTAAGAGCAGCACGGGGAGTTAAGAGCAGCACGGGTTATAAAGTGCTTCAAGCGAGGGAGGAGAAGGAAGAGGACGGGGGGGGGGTTATGGCGTTGTAAATCAAAGGGAATTTGTAAACCTTAGCTAGGAGAGAAAACTAGGTGGCTTCTGCTTTGTGTCGACAGGAGGATGAAGGATGAGTGTCCTGGGAGAGAGGGATGGAGGGAGAGAGGGATGGAGGGATGGGAAGTAGCACTCCAATAAATAGCATTTATCCTTTCAGGTTCTGAATGGTTCTCAGTGAGAGAAGCTTGTGACACACAGACGGAGTGTGGGACGAGGAAGTGGAACGCCATTGGCAAACAAGAAGGTCCTCATCGTGAACACCCACAAACTGTGTTTGTTTAGAAAAAACCAGACGAACCAACTACAGATTTATTTATTTTTTATTTTTTTTTAAACGAGCCCATGCTGGTGATCTTGATGAGTTGGTAAACTAACTAACTACTTATCTCCGTCTTCTTTGAAAACCAGACTGTTTATTCCGTTTCCTCAATTAGTGTTAGGACTAGAGCTTGGATTGCAACACTACATTCTCACACACACACACACACACACACACACACACACACACGCACACACACACATAGAGGAAAGATTTGATAAAGATTAAGACTTCAGTCTCTCAGTCTTCTCAGTGAACATCTTGTTTGGTCTTACATTCCTCTAATGTTACCAGACCAGCAGCATTTTTGTGTGGATGTCTGGGGAAACACCTACAGAATCACCCGACAAACAGTATGCACATGAAAAGCAATGCAGATAGTATTTAATGTAGGTTATCGTGAGCACACCAATGCACTGTTAAAAGTCATATGATCTGAAATCCATGGACCTACAACAGTACAAATAATGTACAAAGCAAGAAACGGTTTACTTCCTGGCAACATCCAAAATATGTTCTTGGATAGAGAGAGCGGCTATGATTTAAGAGGGAAATGTAATTTAAAACAGCTGTGTGATCGCACTACTCTAGATTGGATGATGAAATTAAACAAAAAAAATGACACAGTTCAAAATTAAATGCAAAAGACTGATTCTAGAAAGGTTCAGTAAAGAGGAGGGAGCTTGTAACTCATTAATGGAGATGTTGAAATGAATTACTCGTCTTGTATTCATTTTAGGGCTGGGACTTTATCGCATTAATTTCGATTAATTAACTACAGAAAGAATTAAAAAGTTAAAAAAATGTATGCATTTAATGATGATTTTTCTTTATTGTGTAAGAATGTTACCTTTCAAAGGAGACCAGACTCATGCATGTGCTATAAGTATAAAGTATAATAAATCGCAAATGACTTATTTTCTTAGTCTGGTTTGTTCATAAAGAATTCATTGATTCACTCATATACCAAAATTCACTTGAATTGAAATTTTTTGCTTTTCGCATCAAATTGATATGCGATTAAAATGTGATTAATTTCAATTACTTAACTATAAAGTCTCGAATTAATTTGATAAAAAAAAAGTATAGAGTCCCACCACTAATTCATTTGTTTCGGTATTTGTTCTGATCTAGTCAGTATACAGTATACATTTTGCTTTGTAAACCTATTGGATGGACAGCAGCCTAATAATTGTACATTAACTTATTATTCATTAACAGTAATGATTGTATAATTGATTTGATCGATTGATTGATCGTCAAGTGATTTTGTGTGTGGATGATTTTGTTGGAATGTGTATCCTATATGTAGTCCTATCTCAGGGCTAATGATGAAGTGGTTGATATGGCGAAATACTGAAAATAAGAACAATGACGATGCAATCGTCAAGGCTTCAAATCCACGCAAAGGAAAACACACTACAATTTGCATGGACATTGGTTGCAAGATAAGAGGTCTGGTCCATAAATATTTGGACATCAACACAATTTTCACCATTTCGGCTCTGTACACAACCACAATAGATTTGAAATGAAGCGATTCAGACAATATGGAAGATGAAAGCCCTTGAGTGTTGTGTGAAATAAGAGTGAATGTCTGAGGAAAGGTTCAAGAAATTCTGGAAAGGGCTAGGTAGGTCATGTGTTGGGTGTACATAATTTTCTTTAGTCAGAATGCAAATACAATGTTAATTGGAAAAGGTTACATCTGCAGATTTAACAGAGTACCTGTAATAATATGACCCACTCTTTTACTAACGCCTTCATAATAATGAGGATGAGGAAAAAGCTAGAAGCCATCCTGGAGAACCCCTCTCACCCGCTCTATGAGGAGCTAGCCAGAATGAAGAGCACGTTCAGCCAAAGACTCATCCCGATTCTATTAACGCCACTATTTTTTTTACCTCACGATTAACTTTTAAGATTTTTTATTTATTTTTTGCTAGACTTCACTCAGGTGTATTATTGATGCTCTCATTGATACTATGTTTGTTTCTGAAGTGTGTGTGTGTGCGTGTGTGTGTGTGTGTGTGTGTGTGTGTGTGTGTGTGTGTGTGTGTGTGTGTGAGATATATAGAGAGAGGGGGGTGAGAGAGATGAGGAAGGGGCAAGAGAGAAAGAGAGTTGGGAGAGTGTGTGTGTGTGAGAGAGAGAGAGGGGGGGGGGGTGTGTGATTACTCAGCCCTTGTGTGGGTGAATGTAACAAGTTCCTAACGTTTTCTTCTCCCTATTATTTCATGCACACTTTATTCATTGTTTTAAATTATTATTTTCTTTTAAGTTATTTTGTGCAAATTTGGAATGCATGAGGGTCATCCCTTTGTGTTAAATGGCTGCATAAAGCAAGCATGTGTTGACTCTCATGTTGATAAGAGTATTAAAACTTGGAACTTGAAAAAGATCCGTTTAAGGTAGAAAAAATAAAAATAAACGAAAATGCAATTAAATTGCGATTAATCGCTTGTTAACTATGGACAATCATGCGATTAATAGAGTTAAATATTTTAATCGATTGACAGCACTAATTTGTAATTTTTATATTATATTTGTATTTTATATTGTATCTATCTATAGTGTATATAGATACTGGACTGTATAAGACTGTACAGCTCTGCATCCCCCCCCCCCCCCCCCCCAACATGCTGCCTTGACACCCGAATTTCCCCAAGAGGATTAATAAAGGATCATCTTATCTTATCTTATGTGCTGGAACGCTGTTACAGTGGTTTGTTATTTGCTTGCAGGGCTTCCTCTCTTTAAGTCTCTCATGCTTTTCCTCACACACACTGAAATCCTTCCAATAACTCTCAGACTGTCAAATCAGACTGCTTTATCATCTGATAAAGTCCCTGGCTTCTACAGCATACAGTCAGGTACATAAGTATTTGGACATTCACACAATTGTGGCTCTGTACACAACGGAATTGAAACGGAAAAAAAATCAAGAAGTGCAGACTTTCAGCTTCAGGTAAAAAGTGTAGGAATTACAACAGTTTCTACATGAACCCCCCCCCCCACCCACAGACACACATTTTAGGACCCAAGAGTAATTGGACAAACTAACAATCGTAAATCAAATCATCACTTTTAATATGTGCTTGGAAATCCTTTGCAGTCGATGACCTAAATCCATAGACATCACCAGACACTGGGTTTCATCGCTGGTTAATTTCAAATCTATTGTGGTTCTGTACAAAGCCGAAATGATTGAAAACACAAGAGAAGAGAAGAGAAGAGAGAGAGAGAGAGAGAGAGAGAGAGAGAGAGGTGTAGATCAGTCCCTCTGGTAATCACTCAGAAGGTTCCCGGTTCGATTCCCGACACTTAACCCCTAACTGCTCCCGATGAGCAGGTTGGCACCTTGCATGGTTGCCTCCGCTGTCTGTGTGTGAATGTGTGAAAGTGTGAATGGGCTTTGGATAAAAGCGCTATATAACTGCAGTCCATTCCAGACAGAGAGAGTGAAGGCAGACTAGTCACTCGCCCCTCCCTCGCTCACTCATACCTCTCTGGTGCTCCAAATGGGTTGCCATGGAAACAGCTCCTTGAGAGGTCTGGCTTTTTCAGTCTGGGCCTTACATCAACAAACTAACTACATCAAGACCTACGATCTCTGGCTCTACATTATATCCATTCCTGCTGCTAAAAGCTAGTCTGTGGTTATGTCCATAATGCATATATTTATTATCGATTACAGGGTGTATATTGTATTATAAGCTCTTATAACAACCTTACAAGCAATCAATGACACCTACAGTTATAATTAAATAAAATGTGTTAGTCTTAGTCTCATCATAGTTCTATATGAATATGTTAGATAACCACACAGCTAAGTAGTCGCATCATAGTATATATATGTTAACCTTATTTAATTAAATTACATTTCAAACCTTTATTTAAACTCAAAAAGGCAACTGAGGCGGCGGCTGGGTGGCGCACCGGACATTGCGCTCGTCACCAACGCAAGAGACACCGGGTTCGACTCCGGCTGTCGGCGTTGCCTCCGGCTTTGGCCGGCCGTCATACTAACTCAATTGGCAGAGTCAGCGGGTGGAAGTCGATGGGTGGTAATCTGGACGTTGTGGACAGCGACTCCTACAGGTCGGTTGGGGGACGCCTGCACAGCAGACAGGAAAATGGCGGGGGTAGTGTGAGCCTCCCACACGTTACACCTCGCCGAATGAGAGTCCACGCTGGCAGGTGAAAAGATGTGACAGGCTGCCTCCACATGTATCGGAGGGGACATGTGATGCAAGGCTTCTATCCTCCCTACAACCGACCAGTGGGGGGCATATGCGAGCAACATTCAAGACAGGGGAGGGGAGAATTGGCACGGCTAAATTGGGATGGGAGAAAATTTAAAAAGGAGAAAAAGTGGATACAAAAAAAAAGGCAACTGAGGTTTCCCTGATTTACAGTCACGTCGAGTGTACATACAGAAATAAGCATAAAACATCAAAGTAATAAAAGCGTCCCAAAATCATTTGTCCTTGAAAGTAAAATTAGTAATAGTAGATTAGATGTTCTTTATTGTCCATAACAGAAATTCCTTTTATTTGTCATATTTATTTATGTATTAGTAATATTAGTAATAGTGATAGTAATATTAGTAAAAGTAATAAATTATTATAAATTATATTATTATAATATCTATTGTTCAACTACAACACTGAACTGTTGGTCTGCACTGCTGCAGCTGCATTTATGGACGTCAGATTATTGTGTTGAGCGGATATCTTGGTTTTTAAACAAGATGGAGCAAAGCAGTTTGGTGTTCTGTACAGTATGTGTCAGAATGTGTTCCGTTTGACTGTAGCCACTACTAAGCATCAGCTGGCAGCAGCTCTAGGCTACAAGTGACCAAGCAGCTGCCAAGACAGCAGAGTTGTGAAGGGACTATCTTACTGAACGCCAGCACCGACACCAGCATCTCAAGAGTTTGCAACACTACTATCACCGACATCCAAGAAGGGAGATCCCCCCTCGAACGGCCCTTCTAAGGTTTCTCTCCTCCCCATTGCCTGTGGTGCATTTTTTCCTATTGCTAGGTTTTTCCTTACCTTCGCGTGGGGTATGTCTGGGAGTGTTGCATTTATTTGATTTATAATATATTTTTTGGACTTTATGGTGTTTTTGTTTTGTTCTTGATTTATTGTGATGTTTCTTCTTGATTTGTTTAAAGAAGACGTGTCCGGCCCATGGGGACATTAACGTGTGTCGTCGGGCCTTACAAATAAATTGTATTTGATTTGATTTGATTCTAGAGGAGAGCAGCTGATTCAGGACCAATGTCAAGGGAGCCTCTGCTATGTCATCCATTTTCAACTGTAAGGTCAAACTAATTGGAGATTGATGGCGGTCAGGTGGCGTAGCGGAGATTGCGCTCGTCACCAATGCAAGAGGCTGCGGTCTCGACTCCCGGAGTCAGCATTGCCTTGGCTTGGGCTGATCGTCATACTAACTCGTTTGGCTGAGTTAGGGGGAGGGACGTCATGGGTGGGAATCTGGCGTTGTGGACAGCGACGCCTACAGGTCAGGTCTGGGCGCTTGCTCAGCGGAGGCAGGACTTGATGAAGGCAGCGTGACCTCCCACGCGTTACGCTTCACCAATGAGAGTCCTCGCTGCCAGGTGAAAAAAGAGTCACTGGCTGTCGCCGCGCGTGTCGGATGAAGCGTGCGGATGACTTCAGGGTTCCCTTGTACCGACCAGTAGGAGAACATGCGCACAACAACCAGGCAGGGGAGGGGGGGAATTGGCACAACGACTAAAATTGGGACGGGGAGAAAAACAGAGAAAAATCGGAGAAAGAGAGGATTAAAAAAAGAAAAAAACTAATTGGAGATCGGAAATTTGAGAAATCGTAGCAAACCTTTTCACTGTCAACACCAATTCAAAGTTCTGAACTTAAAGTACATGTATGGGCTAAAGAGCATTAGCTTGGGGTCATTAGATGTTTGTCTAGAGAACTTAGAGTCTTCCATGTGTCTTTGTTTTGATTTCTGTTCATGTAAAATCTGATGTTAAAGGTAGAATCTGTAAAGCCATCAAACAGTGACCTCTAGACAGAACAGCCTCTAGACAGAACAGCCTCTAGACAGAACAACCTCTAGTCTAGACAGAACAGCCTCTAGACAGAACAGCCTCTAGACAGAACAGCCTCTAGACAGAACAACCTCTAGACAGAACAGCCTCTAGACAGAACAGCCTCTAGACAGAACAGCCTCTAGACAGAACAGCCTCTAGACAGAACAGCCTCTAGACAGAACAGCCACTAGACAGAACAACCTCTAGACAGAACAGCCTCTAGACAGAACAGCCTCTAGTCTAGACAGAACAGCCTCTAGACAGAACAGCCTCTAGACAGAACAGCCTCTAGACAGAACAGCCTCTAGACAGAACAACCTCTAGTCAGAACACGTTGCGGCGCATTTGCCCTCGTCTGACGGCGTCCCGCTGTTTTAGTGTCTCTGAACCAATACATCAGTTGAAAGCTACAGTAAGATAGGCCACTGTTTGATTGACACCTCTATTGATTGATATCTCACATGAGGGATATTTCTCAGTGTATAAATGTTTTCTTTATTTTGGGCGGCTACATGGCGTAGTGGGCAAGGCGCTCGCCACGAATGCGGAGACGCTGGGCTCGCCTGTTCGAGCCCAGTGCTCCACATTGCTTTCAGTTTAGCTGGTCGTCCGCACTAATACACATTGGCAGTATTAGGGGGTGGGAAACTGATGGATGGGGATCGGGCGTTGTGGACAGCGACTCCGACAGGTCGGTTGGTGCGCCTGCGCAATAGAATCAGGAAGTGTCGGGGGCAGCGTGAGCCTCCCACGCGTTACTCCTCGCCACTGAGAGATCGAGCTGCGCAGGTGAAAAGATGCGACTGCTGTTACCTCAAGTACCGGAGGGGACTTGTGCTATGTATGACTTAGTCCACATTGCAGCCGGCTTGTGGGAGGCAAGAAACAGCGTTCGTGACAGGGGAGGGTTGAATTGGATGATACGAAAATTGGGATGGGAGAAAATATAGAAAATGGGAGAAAAAGTGGATAAAAAAAAAATGTTTTCTTTATTTTCTCTGCTGAAAGGTCTAGACTCTACATCTGCTGCGCATGCATACATATAAGGTACACAACAAATTTGTAAAACACTAATTCTCTGTGGTATTGTTATCAACTTTGGACCTGTACTAGATATTGTAAGACTTCAGGCTATGGCCCCATTGTGTTTTCCAGCCAATACCTTTAAGAGGCATCCGTTTGCAAAATAATTCAGACGCAAGTATATATATATATAAAATAAGTTATTTCAGTGTTCAAAACTCTGTAACTCTATTACAGTAGCACTCAACTCTACAACTAAGTGATTCTTAGAAAGAAATCTGAATTTTTCCTTTCAAAAGAGGCCAGACTCATGCATGTGCTATAAATGGTTCAAGAATAGCTTTCAAATTACTTTTGGGTATGCAATCGACAGGCGTTTTATGCTAAATTTGTGTTAAGAGGTTAATAAAAACAACACTTGGTTCCCCACTGTCTTTGAATCGCACAGGTGAAAACTAACTGGTGGCTACTTTAACTGTAAACCATGAAAACCATTTGAATGTCCTGGAAGAGAACGATCAGTGGAAATCCTGATGCTGTGCTCAATGAGCTGAGTTTGAACTGGATCAACACATTGATTGCAGACAGATGGTTGGGCTCACACACACACGCAGAGAGAGAGAGCGAGAGCGAGAGCGAGAGCGAGAGCGAGAGAGAGAGAGAGAGAGAGAGAGAGAGAGAGAATATATACCCGGATATACCAGCTACAACAAACAGATGGTGTGTGTGTGTGTGTGAGTGTGTGTGTGTGTGTGTCCTCAGCACCTCAGACCAGTCATAACCTGCCTCGTCCACATCAACCAAGTCAAATTATGGAGCAGAGCACAAGATGGGGAATGTAATTAGTTAAAAGAATGCCTCCGTGACCAATCGATGGTCAAACTAGAAAGACTACAGTTCAATGTCATACTGTGTTGCACACAAACTCTTCTCCCACAGCCAAATGTTTTTGGTTATTGGTGACTTCACACCCTACCGCTCAACGCCTATGTGAGTCTGTTGTCGTGGATATCAAATGTCCCCCCTCCCATCACCATTTTCCCCTATCCTGTATGTCCCCCCCACTCGTTTGACCTATCATATGAGGGTTCCCCCCCCCGTTTCACTATAAAGGGCTCCTCCCGACAACAATCGGTCTTCTTTACCTGGGTCATTTCAGCTGGTCACCTGGGCCAGAAGCCTCAGCCATGTATCTAACTATCTTGTATATATTTCTATCTGTCTGGCTAATAAACCTTATTAACCGGATCTCAATTGACTGAGCACGTTCTTCATGATATCCACAATATCCTACACTGTCCATTCAGCGGCACGGGAGAAGGGTCATGCTGTTCCCATTATTATCATATTTCAAGGATTTGGACAATAATTCACCCCACGGAAGGTAGCAGAATGAGAAAGGAAAGACAGACCGTTGTTGACAGCAAACCCCGTTTCTGTCTCTCTCTCTGGAGCGCATAGCCAAGTGGATAGCAAGAGAGATAGAATGGAGCCTTATTCAGTTAGTTTATTTTCTTAAACCTTTTAAAGACTTTCTCTCCTTCATTTTACTCTGTATTAGACCGTTGTTTATGTAAATAAACTATCCTTTTTTATATAACAGTCCGAGACGGTGTATGTTTGTTCCAAATGCTCTGGGATATAGATAGTGCTGTCTCAGCAAGTAAGCCGTGGGAGTACGAATTGCCTCGATGAAAAAGAAACGCAACGCAGAGGATCGAGAGATAACACGGACGGAGGCGATGAATAATAATAATAATAAATCAAATTTATACAGCGCCTTTCAAGAAACCCAAGGTCGCTTTACAATCAAGAGGGCTAGGGAAAGGGGGCAATAGGGGGGAACGTGGGGGGGGGGGGGGTGAGGGCAGGTAAGGGATAATGAACCTAATCTAATCTAAACTAACTAATGGGGAAAAGCCTTGGTGAAGAGGTCTGTTTTGAGAGCAGTTTTGAAGGTGTCCAGGATTGGGACGTTGCGGATTTCAGGGGGGAGATGAAGGCTGATAACGACGACCGACACCAGAATCTAACAGCCATGAGCCATTTTGAGAAGTTTACCTTTTTCTGAACTGACTTTCTTCAGTTTATTTGGTGTTTAAGACACATTTTCAGATACAGCCTATGGTAGTGATGAATCTGCAGAAAATAATTAAATATTTCAGGTTTTTGGTAAAATGATTATGATTGTGTGTGTGTGTGTGTGTGTGTGTGTGTGTGTGTGTGTGTGTGTGTGTGTGTGTGTGTGTGTGTGTGTGTGTGTGTGTGTGTGTGTGTGTGTGCGTGTGTGTGTGTGTGTGTGTGGCCAAACAACAGTTTCTGCTGGAAGAAGTAGTAATAATAATAATAATAATAATAATAATAATAATAGTACTTAATAATAATGTGTTTGGCCAGTCTTTAAATGTCCCAGTATTGAAGCCTGAATATTTGAAGCTTATACATGCATAATTCAATTAGCAGATTCAAATAAGGCATTTAAAAGTGTGAGTGTGTATGTGTGTATGTACCTTCCAGAAGTTGTCCACCTTGCCGTAGACCAGTGACTGGTTCTGCCTCTTGATGTCGTCAATGTGCTGGATGTCGCTGGCGTTGAAGTGCTGTTCCACCACGAAACCCAGGAAGCTGTTGTCTGGGGTGTGAGCTGCAGAGAGGAGAACAATAAACCCAGGAAGCTGTTGTCTGGGCTGTGAGCTGCAGAGAGAACAACACCAAAATACGATTCTACTGCCACTTTGCGCACACTACACCCACACTGTGACTATTACACTGTGAATATTTATTTTTTAATTAAATCATTTAATTGTCGCTTATGCTGCTATTTTTATTGCTTTCTTTTTTGTCCTAATTTCTCGATGACGCTGCTGCAAGGCAGAGGAGCCAAGAACAAAAGGAGTTTCACTCCTCTATGCTACAGCATACAGTGTATGAAGATGTGACAATACAATCTGAATCTGAACCTCAATCAGCGCAGGCATCATAATGTAACACAACCTCGACCCGGACTATATTATGTTTCCAACACGGTGGTGGATTCTGACTCGGATGTTGTCAGGGAGACTGTTGCTTTGGATCACAAGTGAGTTGAGCTCTTCTGAATGTTCTCAGCTGCAACTCGATCCAAAAATGACCTCAGAAAGAGCCACTACGTCTTCTTGAACTTAAAAATGACGCTGAGAGACATGTTGTTCTCCTCAGAACCCGCTCTGTGTCTCGAAGGCGCTTGCACATCATCCAAGGGTAATTAAATTAAACAAAAGCAAAAATAAATAAAAAGAGCTAAATGTCAGCAGTGGTTTCACAGAGATGCAGGAGCCAGTGATGATGTCAACATGAAGACGAGACAGAGACATATCAGCGAGACGAGGACACAGCTAGCCCGAATCTGTCAAGCTGTACAAATGTGGCAGCAATCAACCTCACAATAACCTCACACCATGTCCTCATTGGCCAATTGGCAGATGGTTGCTATGGGAACCAGTAGGCCAGCAGGTCAAGTGGGCAGCCTTGAATTGGCAGTACTTCTCCCTCCTACCATCTGCCACTAAAAACCCAAATCTCAAGATAAGGATTTGAGGGCTTTTTCTCAAAAAAGAAAGCAGGATCAGGGCTTGCAGGCCTGAGGACGATTAAGGGGATAATTAATATACTGTAACACCACCGTGTGATAACAAACTTCCTCTGTTCTGTGAGTTATTACAATCCTCCCTGCTATACACACTGCCACTGCAGATATGTAGGATATAATGTGATATAATATAGAAGAGCAGTACCGGAGACAGCCTGAAGAGGGCCCGGTGCCGAGACAACAGGCTGCAATGGCTCCTGTCTTACCGCAGAAGTCCATCATCGGAAGAGATGATTCACCTGCTTCTTTAGACGTGAAGCAGCAGGTGATCCCTAACTCACCCTGGTAACTCACTCACGGTTAGTCACTCTGGCTGACAGGAAATGCGCAGAAATAGGCGGGTGATAGTCAAATAAGTGATGATACTCATTTAAATTACAACCATGGGCGGTGAGTTATGCGTCATTGTTGCCATATTGGCGGCAAATGCATGCTATGCCATGAGAATACTATGAATACAGCTGCCATGACCTGACGGTGATTAATAACACCTGTCAAGCCGTAAGCCAACAGTGTTAGTTAAGGAAACAAAGTGAGGCTAGGCTAAACCTGGGCTAAACCTGGGCTTCAGGTAAAATTCCGGTGTTCCTTTATTAATCCCCTTGGGGAAACGCAGGTGCCATAGCAGCCTGGGGGAGGGGAGGTACACTCTGGAGCGTAACAGTAAGAAGCATTTTGTATAAAAGTATTCTGTACTTCTGTATGACAACTATTAAAGAAACTTGAAACTTGAAACCCAGGGGAGTTTGTTGGAATGTGACTTTTCTTCTTTCCAACATTACTCAACCACCCCAGCCAGCATGTCAAGGTCTCTAGATGTTTCAAATACATTGGCTTAACATTAGAGCAGCGGGCCTAGAGCCCTTCCCGTGGAATGTGGAGCAGTCAAACAACCCGACAGAACAAAGCCTTCTCTCCCTGGCCTTCTGCGTGTGTGTGTGTGTTCTTCTCTCGCAGCCTGTATAATCTAATGTAGGCTGCGCAGAATATTTGTGTGGTTTTCGGAGCAGAAAAGGTCCATGGGAGTTTAATGTAATTTCATGGTTTGAGTTGTAAGGTACAGGCTTCTCCTAGAGACAGAGAGTAGTGCAAGACAAGTCTTCTCCTCAGCCTAGAGACAGAGAGTAGTGCAAGACAAGTCTTCTCCTCAGCCTAGAGACAGAGAGTAGTGCAAGACAAGTCTTCTCCTGAGCCTAGAGACAGAGAGTAGTGCAGGACAAGTCTTCTCCTGAGCCTAGAGACAGAGAGTAGTGCAAGACAAGTCTTCTCCTCAGCCTAGAGACAGAGAGTAGTGCAAGACAAGTCTTCTCCTGAGCCTAGAGACAGAGAGTAGTGCAGGACAAGTCTTCTCCTGAGCCTAGAGACAGAGAGTAGTGCAGGACAAGTCTTCTCCTCAGCCTAGAGACAGAGAGTAGTGCAGGACAAGTCTTCTCCTGAGCCTAGAGACAGAGAGTAGTGCAGGACAAGTCTTCTCCTGAGCCTAGAGACAGAGTAGTGCAGGACAAGTCTTCTCCTCAGCCTAGAGACAGAGTAGTGCAAGACAAGTCTTCTCCTCAGCCTAGAGACAGAGAGTAGTGCAAGACAAGTCTTCTCCTCAGCCTAGAGACAGAGTAGTGCAAGACAAGTCTTCTCCTCAGCCTAGAGACAGAGAGTAGTGTAAGACAAGTCTTCTCCTGAGCCTAGAGACAGAGTAGTGCAGGACAAGTCTTCTCCTCAGCCTAGAGACAGAGTAGTGCAGGACAAGTCTTCTCCTCAGCCTAGAGACAGAGTAGTGCAGGACAAGTCTTCTCCTCAGCCTAGAGACTGAGAGTGAGAGTAGCGCAGAACAAAGCCATCAGGATAAAGACAAGTCTTTCTCATTGGGCAGCAGTAGAAGGAATCCAGCGTGCCTCTGAGCCAAGCCATTCTGTCTTCTTTTACACAGGGCCAAATCGCCATGCACTTGTTTCAATAGTGATATCATCTAACCTAGCGGCTTTTTACAGGATTTCCTGAAAGGGCCCTATGTCCCACGAGAAGGACATAGCCTACTCTATTCAGGTGCGCTGCTATTCCAGAGCGACCCGGGCTCAACCCACAAACAGAGACTGGAGGAGGCCTTTCAGTATCTCAAGAGCATTGGGAGAAAAGGTCAGTACACAGGGGGCTGGATCCACTACGACCAGGCGGCAGGTTGATCTAACAGATTACCTGATATACCTGCACACTCCCATGTGTACTGTGTAGTTACAAATAATAATAAGTTCAAATTCTATGTATATACATATATAAAATATTTTATCGCGATTAATTTCATGATTGTCCATGTCCATAGTTAACTGGTACTGATGTAAACAAGACGAAAGTCTTTCTCTGGTCTGCATCCCCTTAACAATTGTATGTTTTGAGCTGTACTGTACCCATTCTGCAATCTGTTAATAAAGTTTTCAATCAATCAATCAATCAACTGTGATTAATCACACATTAATCACACGTTTTCTATTTGTTAAAAATGTACCTTAAAGGGATACGTTTAAAATGTTGAATCAATATGGGAGTGGACAGACATGCTTGCTTTAGGCAAATGTAGGTTTGCACATTGTACATTGATAAGCTACATTTTCCATTACTCAAATATCATTCCCTGGATCCCTCGCAGTTGTGAATGTAATTGTGTCCAACCTCACATGGGGAAAAATAAAGGCTCACAAAAACATCCCCTTCTACTATGTGGAATGAAAACAGTGTCACAAATCCAACTGAATTGGGTCCAATCTTAATCTCTTGCCAACCTTTTACAGACTAATATACTTGTGTACAGTAAAACTAAAGTTACTGTATCTCTCTCCCCCTCTCACACAGTACCATGTGAGAGGTTATTTTCATTGTCTGGGCATATTGGGAGACAGACAAATATACAAGAAATGCCAGTAATTAAAGTGTACTCAGAAATGTTTGTCTGAAGAGGTCCGTCACCAAAATTACATTTATTTTTCTTGATATATGAACTGACTGAATGTTTGTCCATTTTTACAATTAGAAATTCCAGTAGCTGGACAACTAACAGCAGCAGAGCTTGAGAACTACAGTATTAGGAATGTCTGACCACTAAGTTTGTCTGACTCTTAACCACTAAACCCTGTATATTATGACTGATGGGGTATACAGAGCCTCATCTCCACCTTGTGTATACGGTTTACATTTACTCAAAGTAGGTATATATTCAGATACCATTTTATTGACTACATTTATTGTCTTTCTTCCATTACCCTGCCCATACCTGTAGCCACCCTCCCCCGTGCTGCTATGATGCCCGAATTTCCCCAAAGGGAATAAATAAAGGAATATCGTATCTTACATTTCAATCAACTTGGGAAATTCATTTAAAAATCAAAAATGTTTGTTATGAAAAGGATCTCATACCAATATGTAAAACAAAAAATAAAACAAACACCCTTCTATTAGTAAGTGAGTGTCGTTTCAAATTGAGTTTTTAACTGATTTCCTGGAGATGGTGCGTGGCTTTGATTGACTTACGGAACATAGTGTTGAACTGCTGCGGGTTCAGGTTCCACTTGCCCCAAGGCGTCTTATGGCCTTTGGACTGGGCGTAGTGGGCGTGGTTGAACTCTGGCTCCGTCCCAAACGAGTCCAGCACGCGTAGCATGCACCTGTAGCAGGAACACACACACACAAAGAAAGACAAAGAGATTTCAACATCAGACCGATGCGCCTCTGATAAGATGGACTTTTATTGTATGAAGGTACATTTATATTGACAAAGACTGGCTATGGATCAAAGCTAGATTTTTGCAGTCGTTGTGTATGTGTGCGTCACCAACACACACGCCAACTATCTCCTGCGTGCGGACCCGCGGACATTCTCTCACAGCAATAGCCTACATACTTTTCCGGACTGATCATCTGAGCTCCTCTCCAGTTGAACTGCTACTGTGTTTAAATCCAAAATATTGATAAATCCAAATGCCATTGTGTAACATGTCATGTATAATTTTATTTATTTTTTTATGAATTTTTTGTTAATTTTCATAACGCGATAATTTGCTGTGTAATTAATTAATCTAATTAACGCGATAAACTGACAGCCCTAAAATAAATAAATACAAGGGAACCAGTTCCATTAAATGGCACATTTATATAGAGCTTTACCCAAAGCGCTTTACAAATTGTTCCTCACATTTTACCCATTCACTCACACACTCACTCACACATTCACTCACACATTCACACACCGATGGCGGATGCAACAATGCAAGGTGCCAACCTGCTCATCAGGAGAAATGAGGGGTTAAGTGTCTTGCTCAAGGACACTTCGACATGCTGCCCGGGAGGAGCTGGAATCGAACCGGAAACCTCTGGATTACCAGACGACTGCTCTATTCCACTACCACCACGCTTCACTGATGAGGTGGTTTGCTTTGGATCGTGAGCAGTTCCTTTCCTCCTTCATACTCTTCTCTTCCCATCATTCAGGTACAAGTTAGATGTTTTTTGGCAAACTAATCTGGTCTTCTTGTTTTTTAGGTTCACCAATGGTTTACATCTTGTGGTGAACCCTCTTTGACCCATCTCTCCGAGGGTTTGTTTTGGTTTTTCAGCCTAATGATGGCATGCTTCACCGATAGTGACAGATCTTTGGACCTCATATTGAGAGTTGACAGCAACAGATTCCAAATGCAAATACCACACTTGGAATGAACCCTCAGCCGTTTATAAATGGTTGTAATTAAAGTCAAATAAAAGGGAAAGGAAGAGAAAAAAGAAAAAATGGAAATTGTATTCTATACATGTATGCATCATGGTTTCCTCCTTCCCCTAAAATGTCTATGCGAACCCGGGGGGCTGGGAGGGGGGTTAAGAAGCGACCTGGGCTGTCTCGCAGCCACAGGACCGCCAGAACGGAGGAAGAGACTGTCACAACTGCAAGCAGGCAAGCTACCGGCTTCCGGACTGGCCACTCCACAGAAACGGCCCTCATTGCGGTCACAGAGGCACTTCACTTAGCAAAAGCGAAAGGCCTCTCCTCTGTCCTGATTCTCCTAGATCTATCTGCAGCCTTCGACACAGTCAACCATCAGATCCTCCTCGCGGCCCTCGCAGGAATGGGAGTGGCTGGATCTGCGCTGACATGGCTGACATCATACCTCAACGACCGCTCCTACCAAGTGTCATGGAGAGGGACTCTGTCGGCCACCCGCCCCCTCCGGACGGGTGTTCCCCAGGGCTCGGTCCTAGGACCCCTTCTCTTCTCCCTCTACACTAAATCACTGGGTAACATTATCACGTCTCATGGCTTCTTATATCATTGTTATGCCGATGATACTCAACTCTTCCTCTCCTTCCCTCCCTCAGATATCCACGTCTCTGAGCGGATCTCGGCCTGTCTGTCCGACATCTCCGCCTGGATGACGACCAACCACCTCAAACTGAACCTAAGCAAAACAGAATTGCTCCACCTGCCGGCCAAATCCTCCCCCCTGACCGACCTCTCCATCACAGTCGAGAATGCAGCTGTGACCGCGTCCCCGACCGCCAAGAACCTTGGTGTTGTCCTCGACGACCAGTTGAACTTCTCTGCTCACATCGCAGCGACAACCAGAACCTGCAGATTCCTCCTGAGCAACGTCAGAAGGATACGCCCCTTCCTGACAAAAGAAGCCACCCAACTCCTCGTCCAATCAACAGTCATCTCCCGCCTCGACTACTGCAACGCACTGCTAGCTGGCCTCCCGGCCACTGCCACCAAGCCTCTTCAACTCATTCAAAACGCAGCGGCCCGCCTGATATCAAACCTACCGAAGTCGGCCCATGTCACCCCACTTCTTAGGGACCTGCACTGGCTCCCCATTGCTGCACGTATCCGCTTCAAGGCCCTCGACCTAGCATACCGTGCAGCAAAGGGAACCGCTCCCGCCTACCTCCGGTCAATGGTCTCTAACTACACACCCTCAAGACCCCTACGCTCTGCATCTTCTGGCCGCCTCAGACCTACTCCTATCCAAGCTCCCGGAGGGTCATCAAAGAGAAGCCGCCTATTCTCAGTCCTTGCCCCACAATGGTGGAATGAACTACCCATCCCAGTTAGGACAGCCGAATCCCGTCCAATCTTTCGCCATCGACTAAAGACTCACTTCTTCAACCATTATCTGAAATGATTAAAAAAAAAAAAAAAAAAAAGAAAAAAAAAATCTAACCTTACTGTCATGCACTTGTCCTAATAAACTAACCTACACTGTAACACGCAACACTTGATGAACATTGTTACTCAGCTGATAGAGTTGTACCCTTCTTGCTGTCTTGTCGTACAGAACTTGTAAGTCGCTTTGGATAAAAGCGTCAGCTAAATGACTAAATGTAAATGTAAATGTACACAGTATATGACTATACTGACGGACAATCTATATACTGAAAAAATACTCTTTTAAAGTTTTATGCCACTGTGGGAATTCGTATGAACTGCTGATCTGAATGTCTCTTTCCTCTGAACCTGTTAAAAAAAAGATAAAATAAAGTTGGTAAAAAAAAAAAAATTGTAATTCCTACACCATTCACCTGATGTATGTAAATACCCTCAAATTACAGCTGAACATCTGCACTTAAAGCACATCTTGATTGTTTCTGGTGTACAAAGCCAAAATGATGACAATTGTGTTGATATTTATGACCCGACTGCATCTATAGGCATTTTCCTTTTTTTTGTTGACACATAATATGCTGTGCCAGAATATGGAAGATGCCCATACTATACCTGTATATATACAATTATTTCTGGATGAACTGAAATCATTAATTGCCCTGCAGCCTATTATGTCAGCTCTGTAGAATCAAGGTTGGGGATAAATAGGATGTTGACAGATTGGCAGTTGGATATTGAGTCACAGGGGGTAGATTTGGATGTAGAGTCACAGGGGGTAGATTTGGGTATGGAGTCATAGGCTGTGTGGATCACTGCATAAAATGAAGGAAGCTGGGCGCCCTCGTGGCGCACCGCATAGTGCCTCACACACCTACGCGGCCTTCCCGGGTTCGCCTCCCGCTCCCGGAGATGATTTGTCGCATGTCCTCCCCACATCTTCTCCCATTCTCCCTCTCCTCTGTCGGTCTTGTATGGCCATAAAAAGGAAGCTGTGAAAATGCTCAAATAAATCTTTAAAAAATATGTGAATCACTCCATATAATGAAGGAAGCTGTTTGGATCACTGTAGATAATGAAGGAAGATTTGTGGATCACTGTATATAATCAGGGTTCCCACGCTTGCCTTGAATTTTTTTTCCATACTACCTCCTGATTTTCCAGGTACCATATTAAGTGATGATCTATAGGCCCCTGAAGTTTTCCGCCCCCATCCGCGCCCCCCCTCCCCTCACACACACAACCCCCTAGGACACCTGACTACTTACTTGATTTAAAAGATGTACCAGTCAAGTCTACATTGTAAATGCTTAGAGATTATGTCTTATTGATAATATCAATGCATGAAATAATGCAACAAGCTGTAGATGAACAACAATTTATTGAACTGGAACACATGAGCACTGGGATTGATATATGTTCTCTCTTCCACTCCTCTCCTATCTCATCCTGTCCTCCTCTCCACACCTCCCCTCGTGTCCGCTCCTGTCTTCTTTTCCTACTCTTCTCAACTCCTCGTAATCATAATCGAAATTAATCGTTGTGAGGTTGCATCGTTTCACCCCTACTACTCTTACTCTGTAAAAGCGTTTGTAAAAGCTTTTGTAAATCAAACTGGTTATCGTTATGAGAGCTAACCAGGGGCGGATTTAGGATTATAGGAGATCCGGGGCTTAGCCCAGATAGGTGCCCGTCTTTTTATTTTTTTTTATTTTTTTTTTCTAATTTTTAATTTTTTTTTGCAGGCAATCGGCAGATTTTTTTTGAATTTAATTAACCTGTACGTGCAATTTCCTGCAATATAGAGCCTTCAATCTTGACCAATAAAGCTGCTCTTTTCACTATAAAACTCAGTTAACCATAACGTAGTTATGGTTAGATTTATATATTGGGGGGGGATATATCATATTTTTCATATGATCAAAAAGTGGTGGAGCAAGAGCATACCTTTGCTCCCCCAAGTTCAATAGTGGGAGAGCAGAGATGCTCCGAATGCTCTTATGGCCAGGCGTCTATGATTCACTGATACAAAGTAAAATAGTGCAGTGCAATAAAATAGTTATCATCGTATTTTTTCGGGAGGCCGGTAAGGAGTGCATTACAGTAGTCGAGTTGGCTTGAAATAAAGGCATGGATCTGGTTTTCAGCGTCCTTTTGATTTATAAATGGCCGTACTTTAGCTATGTTTCTAAGGTGGAAGAATTAAGTTTTTGTCAACTTGTTGATTGTGATTTAAAGCTTAGGTCTGAGTCTACCATGACACCAAGACTTAACTCACTCAAATACAGTTAGCAGCTGGATAGACCACAAATGGAAATTAGCTTCTGCTAAATCTGGTGCAAACATATTTTCATGTAACAATGATGAATTGTCAGAAAAAAGATTTTTTTTTTTTTTTTTTTTAAATAGATTCGGGGCTTTTCAGAAAACATTCGGGGCTGAGCCCAAGTAGCCACCCCCTAGCCCCGCCCCTGGAGCTAACGTTGGCTAGCTACTGTACCTGGTGCTGGCTAACTGGCTCGTTATGAGAGCTAACGTTGGCTAGCTACTGTACCTGGCGCTGGCTAACTGGCTCGTTATGAGAGCTAACGTTGGCTAGCTACTGTACCTGGAGCTGGCTAACTGCCTCGTTATGAGAGCTAACGTTGGTAGCTACTGTACCTGGAGCTGGCTAACTGGCTCGTTATGAGAGCTAACGTTGGCTAGCTACTGTACCTGGCGCTGGCTAACTGGCTCGTTATGAGAGCTAACGTTGGCTAGCTACTGTACCTGGCGCTGGCTAACTGGCTCGTTATGAGAGCTAACGTTGGCTAGCTACTGTACCTGGCGCTGGCTAACTGGCTCGTTATGAGAGCTAACGTTGGCTAGCTAGTTAGCAAGATTGCACTGCTTACTAACTAACGTTGATAAACCCAGGTTTACCACACAGTTAAAACACAGCTACTTACATTTGAGGATAAACTTGCATAAGAAGTTTCACTCAAGTTTCACTGTAGATGCCAAGGCTCCATTGGCTCACCAAGCTGCCTGCATCAAATTCCAACATCCAATATACCATATAGGATGCCAAGAGCATGCTCTACAACATGGGATCATCCATTTCTATCTACAGTAAAAGCTGTTCACGTGTAAAGGGTTTTTATAAACTCATGTTAATTCTGTGCTCAATAGTTACATTTTATTACACATCATCCAATAAAATTTTCCAGGACAACTGTTTCTATTTCCATGTAATTGGTCACTTTTGCTCAGTTTCCATGCCTTTCCATACCTGGAAAATGAATCCCATGAATCCCATGTTTTCCATGTTTTCCAGGTCCGTGGGAACCCTGATAATGAAGGAAGATGTGTGGATCACTGTATATAATGAAGGAAGATGTGTGGATCACTGTATATAATGAAGGAAGATGTGGATCACTGTATATAATGAAGGAAGCTGTGGATCACTGTATATAATGAAGGAGGCAGTGGATCACTGTATATAATGAAGGAAGATGTGTGGATCACTGTATATAATGAAGGAAGATGTGGATCACTGTATATAATGAAGGAAGATGTGGATCACTGTATATAATGAAGGAAGCTGTGGATCACTGTATATAATGAAGGAAGATGTGGATCACTGTATATAATGAAGGAAGATGTGGATCACTGTATATAATGAAGGAAGCTGTGGATCACTGTATATAATGAAGGAGGCAGTGGATCACTGTATATAATGAAGGAAGATGTGTGGATCACTGTATATAATGAAGGAAGATGTGGATCACTGTATATAATGAAGGAAGATGTGGATCACTGTATATAATGAAGGAAGCTGTGGATCACTGTATATAATGAAGGAAGATGTGGATCACTGTATATAATGAAGGAAGATGTGGATCACTGTATATAATGAAGGAAGATGTGTGGATCACTGTATATAATGAAGGAAGATGTGGATCACTGTATATAATGAAGGAAGATGTGGATCACTGTATAATATAATGAAGGAGGCAGTGGATCACTGTATATAATGAAGGAAGCTGTGGATCACTGTATATAATGAAGGAAGCTGTTTGGATCACTGTATATAATGAAGGAAGCTGTGGATCACTGTATATAATGAAGGAAGATATGTGGATCACTGTATATAATGAAGGAAGATGTGGATCACTGTATATAATGAAGGAAGATGTGGATCACTGTATATAATGAAGGAGGCAGTGGATCACTGTATATAATGAAGGAAGATGTGGATCACTGTATATAATGAAGGAAGATGTGGATCACTGTATATAATGAAGGAAGATGTGTGGATCACTGTATATAATGAAGGAAGGTGTGGGTCACTGTATATAATGAAGGAAGATGTGGATCACTGTATATAATGAAGGAAGATGTGGATCACTGTATATAATGAAGGAGGCAGTGGATCACTGTATATAATGAAGGAAGCTGTTTGGATCACTGTATATAATTAAGGAAGCTGTGGATCACTGTATATAATGAAGGAAGATGTGGATCACTGTATATAATGAAGGAAGATGTGGATCACTGTATATAATGAAGGAAGATGTGGATCACTGTATATAATGGAGGAAGCTGTTTGGATCACTGAACGTTTCCAGAAGGCAGAGCCAATAACGAAAATCATTAACACACCCGGCACATGTCTGGTTTCCTTCCCCAAAACAAAGAGAAAAAAACGGCTTCAGAACTGTTTGCTGGCCTTAACATTGTAGACCTCATACACAAACAAGGCATTTGGAGAGAGGGAGAGGGAGAGAGAGAGAGAGAGAGAGAGAGAGAGAGAGAGAGAGAGAGAGAGAGAGAGAGAGAGAGAGAGAGAGAGAGAGAGAGAGAGAGAGAGAGAGAGAGAGAGAGAGAGAGAGAGAGAGCGAGAGAGCGAGAGAGCGAGAGAGAGAGAGAGAGAAAGAGAGAGAGAGAGAGAGCGAGAGAGAGAGAGAGGGGGTAGACAGAGAACGAGAGAGACAGAGAGAGAAAGAGAAAGAGAGAGGACTGTGACCAACTGGACAAAAGAAAATGTAAATACAAAAGAAGTATGCACTTTTGGTCCACAAGATATAGATGGCCAGTAGTTTTATGCCACAGGAAAAGAGCCAATGAGAAAACAGCATTATGGCGGTAAAAACCCCACAGTGAAAAGGTTGAGCCTGTTTCCTCATGGGCAGAATAAGGAAGTGGATGCACTTTAAACCTGCGACTAGGGGGCTAACAAAAACAACAACAAAGAAGCTGGTGACACAAGAGTAGGAACTGAGAGAGCCATTAACAGGCCAGACATATTGTTCTGCTGCTCTTCCTGTCGTTAGGAACGGCGGACCGGCGCTCACATCAGAGAGGGAGGGGATATCGCCTTTCGGAGGTCAAAACAAAAACGCACAAAACAACAGTTGCTTTTTAGCGGTTTGGGAAATGGTACAGATGTACGAGACAATAGATCCATTGTCCTGCAGAGTGTCGTTGCGGTCGGCGAGAAACGAGACGCTCCCCGACACAATTGGCCGATAGGAGACAACAGACCCTGCCCTGGGGGCAAAGTGTACAGGAAGCAAACCTGGTTTTCTCATCAAATCCATTCAAAATGTATAGTTGAAAAATACTTTGGTTGAGTAACATTCTCCATGAAGTAAAAATGTGTAGTTCGATACATGAATTTAAGAAATTATTCAAATATGAGGAGATACATAAATATAAAACCTTATTATTATCCTAATTATATTTTATTATAAAATACCTGTATTCAAATTGTGACAAAAAAATTATATATATATAAAAAAAATAAAATAAATGTGTATACGTTTTGTATATAAAACTATGAAACTTTTGTAACCTTTTGTTTTTACAAAATTATGTACTGAATTATGTTTTTGTTTTAGTTTTTTTGTAAACAATGTAATATAAAAAGGGTGGGCAATTATAAGCCTCGGCTTCAGCCTACACCTTTTCTGTCATTTTTTTTTATTTATTTTTTTATTTATCTTTTCCCCCCTCCTTTTTCCTCCGATTTTCTCCCATCCCAATGTTAGTCGTTATGCCAATTCCCAATCCCCTTCCTGGTCGCTGCGCACTTACCCCCCACAGTCGGTCTGGGAGAGTGGAGGCTATCACGTGCTTCCTCCGACACACGTCTAGCCAATCAACCGATTCTTTTCACCTGGCAGCGCGGACTCTCACTGAGAGGGTGTAACGTGTGGAAGGATCACACTACCCCCCTTAGATCCTATCCGTGCTGAGCAGGCGCCCCCGACCGAACTGTAGGAGTCGCTGTTTACAACGACCCGGACCCACCCCGCCAGCTTTCCCACCCTCTAATACTGCCAATTGTATTAGTGTGAACGGCCAGCCAAGCTGGTGACAACCCCGGAGCTGGGAGCTGGATTCGAACAGGCGAATCCAGCGTCTCTGGGGTTGGTGACGAACGCAATCTCCGCTACGCCACCTGACCGCCCCTCGGTCATTTTCTTTCTTTTATAAATCTTCTACTACTGTACATTGCTTTGTAAAAGAAGACCGAAATAAAATCATTCATTATCATCATCAAAATATTTAGCCAAGTAGCTGTTCAATTTGAACAAATGTAAGCAATCAAACATCTCAACTCTCGCTTCAGATGTGACTTTAAAATACTTCACTCTAACAACCACCCCTAGGCATGCTCTTAATTCTTATAACTACTACCTGCCTGCCAACGTGGGTTGGCTTTAGTGGGAAAGTGACTCAACTATCTAAGCTCACTGTTTACCCCACAGGCAATAAGATGAAGAAGATGCTAGGAGATGTGTGTTGATTTGCCTTGAAGCTGACTCCTAACGTCAACCCTGTCACAGTGTGACAGTGTCACACGGCCATGTGGGTTGGCTTTAGTGGGAAAGTGACTCAACTAGCTAAGCTCACCCAGTTTACCCACAGCAAATAAGATGAACACTCTGGGGAACGTGTGTTGATTTGCCTAGACAAAGAAGATAGGGGGACTCTTTCTAGGAAGGCAACAGGGAAGGACAGCGCTGTGCTTCAGGCACTGTATGACTACACCACCCCACTACACACACAGCATCACAACGGTCAAGCATTCAGCATTGTTTCGATTGGGACCGCTCTGACCGTACCTCTTAAATCAATGGAATTAGGTTTTAACTTCACAGATTTGTCAATTGCGTAAACGAACCGATTAGTTTAAGAGTCTCGTGATGATTGCAGACAAATCATTTCTTACAGCTTTTTTTCTAGGGATGGGCACTCAAGTAATCAAGTTCTAATTATGTAACCGTCTACTCGACTGCCTACTCAAATACTACTCAGTGAGTAACAGTCATTTAATTACTGTAATGCTATTCTAAGTAACACATGATGTGAGGACCATAGCATCAATCATTGCATCGTTTTATAAGCTATAATCCACCAAAATAATTTTAAAGTTGTATTCCACCCAAATAGTTTTAAAGGTTAATTCCACCCAAATAGTTTTAAAGGTTTATTCCACCCTATAGGTTTAAAGTTTTAGTCCACCCAAATAGTTTAAGGTTTATTTCACCCAAATAGGTTTAAGATGTATTCCACCCAAATAGTTTTAAAGGTATATTCCACCCAAATACTACTTCCTGTCATACTTCTGTGCTATTTTGTATCCACCCTGTGATGTTCAGAGGATGAGGCACATTGAACATACGACCTGCTCTATATTCTACTCGGTATACTCAGACCGGTTATAACTGTACTTGAAGAGTACCTCTTTACTGTTCCGTTTCCTCCCTGGAGGTTCTCTAGGATGGAGAAGGAAGCACAACTTACTGGTAGTGCACCCAGGACGGCCCCAGGGTCTTCTTGAACTGGGTCAGGCCCACGATGTCGATGTAGATCAGTTCCACCACCTTGTCGCCCTGGGTAGGACAGCTGGACTTGTTCCCCATCACCCTCCGCATGATCCTGGGAGAGGGAGAGTGTGGGGTTAAAAAAAGGGGAACACCACCCAAATCGAGAACGCCAATGTTACTCCCACGGCCTCGGAAGGTTAGACCAATATTTGTGAACAGGAGCTACTTTCTCCCAAAGCCCAACACCTAAATATGTAAGACTCAAGGTTAAGACCAGGGGTCCTGGGGTGGGGGGGTGTATTTATTATTTTTATTATTGCTAATGTCATTATTATTGTTATTATTGTTGTTGTGGTATTGTGGTGTCTTGTTATTATTATTGTTGCAGTGTTGTGTTTGCCCTGTTTTATGTATAAAATATAAAAGAAAAAAAAAATTTGATAAGAAAAAAAAAATTTAAGACTCAAACATGTGACGTCATCAGGTATAAGGTCTGGAGCTGCTCCAGTGACAATAAACGGGGACTGATTTTGTGAACCCATAGAATTGTGAACCCATTGAGCTTTATTCTATACTGTAATAGTATAGAATATAAAACAGAACATTCCCCCTGGGGGCTCTCAGTGTCATCTCTACCATCTCTTATAGTCTATGGAGCGAGCACTGGAGCAGCCTCAGACTTTACACCGATGACATCGCAAATGTGAGTTTAAGCTAACGCCAACCCTAACGTCAACCCTGTAACACGGCCATGTGGTTGGCTTTTGTGGGAAAGCGACTCAACTAGCTAAGCTCACTGTTTACCCAAAGGCAAATAAGATGAAGAACACGCTGGGGAACGTGGTGTTGATTTGCCTAGACAAAGAAGGTAGGGGGGACTTCACAGATTTATCAATTGCATAAACTAATCGATTAGTTATAGGGTAGTAAATTAGTTTGAATATGGCCACCAGTGATGTCATCGGTAGGGATGCACCGATCCGATGTTGATATCGGCCCGATATGACAAAAATAGCTAGATCGGGTATCTGCAAATCTGTATCTATAATTTTTTATATATCTTTTTTTTTATATCTATGTGTTAATTTGTTACATTTTGTTTCACTAAGTTAGGAAAGTAATGTTTTAAGTCAAGCCTGATGTTGCCTTGCACAAAAGAATGATCCCAGTCTCTTCCACACAGTGAGGCATACAGTTTTTTAATTGAACAATGGGTATTGGATCGGTACTCGCTATCGGCCGATACCCAAAGCCCAGGTATCGGTATCAAGACTGAAAAAGTTGGATCGTCCCTAGTCATCCCTAGTCATCGGGGACATTGGATTCTTGTGTTGTGTTAATTACAGCTCAATTCAATGATAGAAAATAACAAATACCTCGTCTTATAGCAACTGCTACCTTATCATTTCATTGTACAACACTTCAAATCCCCCCCGATGACATCACTGGTGGTCATATTCAAACTAATTTACCCTAAATAACTGTCAAACTGAATTAATGTGTACAAAAACTGTTTTAGAGTTTTTGGACGTGTGTGAGATTATATACAAAATACATCAGCATTGTTTTTTGGTGAAGTGTCCCAAAGACAAATTGCTCTATTGTGTTTGTCTCAAGTGTTTGTGGTGGTTTGTTTATCCAAG
>NC_140165.1:31589039-31963338 GCF_963971535.1 Notolepis coatsorum | reverse complement strand
TATACAGAAGACTGTGCCTGCCTGCCTGCCCGTCAGTCTGTGTCCTGCGCTCGGCTTCTCGTAGTAGCCATGATGACAGAGGGTGAAGAAGGGCCGCTCTCTAGCCGAGCGGACGGTTGTGCGAGGCGTCTCACCTGGCTCCTCCTGTCCGCCTCCTCGTTGATGTGCTTGGTCCTCCAGGGGAGACGGGGGCACCAGTTCTCAACCTGAGGGGGAAAAACAAAACAAGAGATCTTTCGTGGACTCATCAATACATCCCCTCCTAACAGACATTTGGAATGTGAGCTTTTTACACATCATTCCTGGTGCAGATGAGGTGCTTTGACTGTTGTGCATGATTGATATTCACTAGGCCTGTCCCGACTAAGGATTTGTATAGTCGACTTTGATTGGCCAAAATTTGCAGATAAGTCGACTAAAATAATTATATATATGGGGGTGCTTAATGTCTGAGTCTACTGAAGGCTTCTTGTCCTCTGCGAAAGCATGCAATTGGTCCACTGATGGATACATCTGAATATGTCTAGTCTAGTGTGTTCATTAGACGGGTGAAATCCTCTTTCAGTGCCTCTGTGCCCGTTTTCTTAGGCAGTTAGCCTCTCCGGTATGCGCGCCATTAGCGCTAGCCACGCTTCTAGACCTCTTTGCTTTTGGAAAGAATGATCCAAAAAAATATATATATTATAATCTTATTTAAATTTTTTGTTGCATTCGACTAAGAGGTTGGCAGTCGACTACGGCTCCTTTCGATCGATTCGTCGTCATACATAATAATGCAGAGTGGCTCAGGAGGTAGAGAGGTCGTCTGGGAGTCAGGCTCCTCCCGGGCAGTGTGTCCTTGAGCAAGACACTTAACCCCCGACTGCTTCCGATGAGCAGGTTGACATCTTGCATGGTCGCCTCTGTCGTCGGTGTGTGAGTGAATGGGTGAATGTGAGGCATAAGTGCATAAGTATAAATGCAGTCCATATATGCATTTGAGGGAGGACCGCACAACAAGCAGATGTTATGAGTGTGGTTCATTATATGTCCCATTGAATTTCACTAAAGCACAATTTGTGTTGGTCAGTGTTGCCCTGAAGGTTTGATCTCTGGATCTCCACCGTCCAACTGTGATCCAATTTAAAATAAACAAATACATGCAACATTAACCCTAAAACCTAGGTGGCTGGCTAATTGGTTCAGTGTGAAAACAGATGTGTTTTGTTCTCACTGCAGAGCCTGGCCCAGCTGTGTGTGTGTGTGTGTGTGTGTGTGTGTGTGTGTGTGTGTGTGTGTGTGTGTGTGCGTGTGTGCGTGCGTGCGTGCGTGCGTGCGCGCACGGCATGCGTGTGTGTGCTTAAGGGAAAGACTTGCATTTCCTACTCACTGCTTCTAAATCAAATCAAATCAAATTTATTTGTAAGGCCCGACAACACACGTTAATGTCCCCATGGGCCGGACACGTCTTCTTTAAACAAGTCAAGAAGAAACATAACAATAAGTCAAGAACAAAACAAGAACACCACGTTTCCCGATTCTTTTCACAGCAGGCATTTTGACTGGTCATAGGCGGGTAAACAGGCGTAACTACAGATACCAGAGATATATACTGTATGTGGTTACACCTGTGTTATCAGTGACAGACTGTCTGACGTTATCAGTGACAGACTGTCTGACGCCTCCATCTCTCCCTCCTTCCATCTCTCCCTCCTTCCATCTCCCTCTCTCTCTCTCCCTCCATCTCTCACGTCAGCAAAACAAAGGAGATGATTGTGGACTTTAGGAGGTCGGGGGTCAGGGACTACAGCCCCCTCAGCATTGACGGGGCACCGGTTGAGAGTGAACAGTTTTAAGTACCGCGGAGTCCACATATCCGAGGACTTGACATGGACCACACACATTGACAGTGTTGTGAAGAAGGCACGGCAACGCCTCTACTTCCTCAGGCCCCTAAGGAAGTTCCAAGTCAGTCAGAAGATCCTTAAGAACTTCTACTCATGTACAATAGAGACAGAGAGCATCCTGACTGGCAATATCACCTCCTGGTTTGGGAATAGCACCGCACAAGACCGAAGCAGACTACAAAGAGTGACACGTTCAGCCAAACGCACAATTGGAGGGGGGCTTCCCACTCTCTAGAACATTTACAACAAGCGGTGCATGGGTAAGGCTAAGATAATTATCAAAGACTCCAGCCACCCAAACAACTGCCTCTTTGAACTGCTGCGGTCAGGCAAGCGATACCGGAGTCTCATGGCAAGCACAGAAAGACTCTATCCCCAGGCCATCAGGATGCTTTTATTTTATTTTATACTTATCTATTTTTGTCTAGCACAGTCTCTGGAGCGTAACAGAAAGAAGCATTTTGTATAAAAGTATTCTGTACTTCTGTATGACAACTAATAAAGAAACTTGAACTTGAACTCCATCTCTTTCCCTCCCATCTCTCTCGCTCTCCTTCCATGTCCCTCTATGTCGATCTCTCTCCCTCTCTCCATCCATCCATCTCTCTCCTTCCATGCCCCTCCATCTCTCTTCCTCCATTTCCTCCCTCCATCTCTTTATCTCCTCCCATGTCTCTTCGTATGTCTCTACCTCCATCTCTCCCCCCATCTCTCTCCCTCCCTCCATCTCTCTCTCCCTCCACCTCTCTTCGTATGTCTCTCCCTCCATCTCTCTCCCTCCATCTCTCCCGCCCATCTCTCTCCCTCCCTCCATCTCTCTCTCCCTCCACCTCTCTCCTTCCATGTCCCTCCATCTCTCTCCCTCCCTCCATCTCTCTCTCCCTCCACCTCTCTCCTTCCATGTCCCTCCATCTCTCTCTCCTTCCATGTCCCCCCATCTCTCTCCCTCCATCTCTCTCTCCCTCCACCTCTCTCATTCCATGTCCCTCCATCTCTCTCTCCCTGCACCTCTCTCTCCCTCCATCTTTCTTTGAATTTCTTTGAGTTATTTTCGTGAAGGTAATATTCTACTAGTCTACAAGATGTTCGAATCTGGTCATCCAATCAAAACAATGAGTGGTTAAATAACTGAATGTCCCGCCTTCATGCAGTGAAGACGCCAATCACTGAAGACAACAGCTGCTGTGTACGATGAGATGAACGGAAACAGTTTGAAAACATACACCCCCCCCTCCCTTGGAAAATGACACATCCAACAAGCATTTCTCTTTCTGGAGCGTGGGTCCCTGACAGAGAGACAGATAGATACACAGATAGATACACACACAGACAGACACAGAGAGATAGAGAGAGACACAAACAGACAAAGAGACAGAGAGAAAGAGAGAGGCACACAGATACAGAGATACTCAGACACACACAAGACAGAGAGAGAGACACACGCACACACACAGAGGCAGAGAGAGACAGAGATAAGAGAGAAAGAGAGATACAGAGAGAAAGACGGAGAGAAAGAGAGACGGAGAGAAAGAGAGAAAGAGTTAAAAAGCGATAGAGAAGGGAAGACAGAGACAGAGAAACAGAGAGAGAGAGAGAGAGAGAGAGAGAGAGAGAGAGAGAGAGAGAGAGAGAGAGAGAGAGAGAGAGAGAGAGAGAGAGGAGTTGAGCTCTGACCGTTCACAATCACAATAGACATTAATCCCATTGTGTTGCCCTTTCTGGCCTGCCTCTCACGCAAGGTTACCACAAACATGAATTATACAAGGCACGGACTCTGTGTGACTGTGTCTACATGCACGCTCATAACAGACAAGCCAACATGGATTGGGAGAGACAGTGTGCGGCTTCTGCATGGAAATACATGCACATAGCCATTGATACAACATCCCATGGCATGACTCCTGGAGCGGGAGCAGGCGAGAGAGAGAGAGAGAGAGAGAGAGAGAGAGAGAGAGAGAGAGAGAGAGAGAGAGAGAGAGATAGAGACATAATGAGATGAATAGAAAGATACTGTAGACAAATAGACAGAGTGACAGACGTGCCTTCTTGATAACACTGTTAATGTGTGTGGTCCATGTCAAGTCCTCGGATATGTGGACTCCGAGGTACTTAAAACTGTTCACTCTCTCAACCGGTGCCCCGTCGATGCTGAGGGGGCTGTAGTCCCTGACCCCTGACCTCCTAAAGTCCACAATCATCTCCTTTGTTTTGCTGACGTTCAGGGAGAGGCAGTTCTCTTGACACCATCCCGCTAGAACCTGAACCTCCTCCAGGTAGGCCCTCTCGTCGTTTGCAGAGATCAGGCCCACCACTACTGTGTCGTCAGCAAATTTGATGATTGTGTTGTTGTTCCGCTGTGCCACACAGTACAGGGAGTAGAGGAGGGGACTCAGAACACAGCCCTGGGGGTCCCCTATGTTGAGAGTGATGGATGAGGAGGTGCAGTTGCCTGCTCTCACCACCTGGGGTCTGCCCATCAGGAAGTCCAAGACCCACTGGCAGAGGTCATAGTTCAAGCCCAGGTCGCTGAGCTTGGCTATGAGTTTGGAGGGGACTATGGTATTGAATGCTGAGCTGTAGTCGATGAATAGCATTCTCACATAGTTCCCCTGCCTGAGATAGTTGTCCTCTGCCTGTGTTCAACTGTAGCGATTGTGATGATTTGTTCCACGGCTGGGCAGTGATTTCAGATGAAACCGATCAACTGTGAGCAACAAGGAGTTTCCAGAGGAACTCTGGGATCAAGTTGTGGAAACATCTCAGGAAAATGGGTATAAAAGATTTCCTGGGCCTTGAATATCAACTGACAATAACATCATTACATTAACCCTTTCACTACCACACTACAGAAGGTTGACCCTTTCACTACCACACTACAGACAGTGTGGCAGTGAAAGGGTTAAGACGTGGAAGGTGCGCGGCACCAGCAGGACCTGCATTAGATCAGGCCGTCTGTCCAAGAGGCCACAGGACTTTATGACTAAGACCTGTCCAACATTGATGTTGCAATGATGCTGCAAAGTATCTCTAGGTGGCGCTGCTAAGGGCAGCTGCGTGAACTTGGTCTCCCAAGATGTTTGACATGTTTTTGAATATATTTTTAAATGTTTTTATAAAAAATACATTTGGTAATATTTAGATCAACGGAATCCTATTCACGGCACTGACTCCAATGAGTCCAGTGAGCTGTTCACTCAACTGATCAATTTCAACTCCATAACCCGACTTCAACTCAACTTCTCGTGTTGATCATAGTGTTTTGCAGCCTTTGCCAAAAGTCACACCCTGTCCTCAACAGAAAAACATCACACGTGCCTCCTTGACCATTCAGTGTCTCACCAACAAAGCACTGCTTTTAAATGATTCCATGTGTGAGCAGGACATTGACTTTCTATGATGCCTTAGTGAAACATGGCACCGCAGTGGTGACTACCTTGTGTTGAATGAGGCCCCTCCTCCTGCATGCTAGAGATACCTGGACAAAGCATGCAGCTCTGGGCGAGGTGGGGGCCTGGCATTATTCTACCGGACTACCTTTAGAATAAGTGAACATGGCATCATGACAACATCACAACATGACAATCATCACAACATGACACCATGACATCATCACAACATGACACCATGACAACATGACTAGGGCTGACCCCTATTAGTCGAATAGTCGACTAATCGATCGAAAGGAGCCGTAGTCGACTGCCAACCTCTTAGTCGAATACAAAAAATATATATATATATTATAATATATATATATATATTTTTTTATCATTCTTTCCAAAAGAAAAGAGGCCTAGAAGCGTGGCTAATGCTAGTGGCACGCATACCAGAGGCTAACTGCCTAAGAAAACAGGCACAGAGGCACTGAAAGAGGATTTCACCCATCTAATGAACACACTAGACTAGACAAATATCAAGATGTATCCATCAGTGGACCAATTGCATGCTTTTGCAGAGGACAAGAAGCCTTCAGTCGACTCCTTCAGACATTAAGCACCCCCCACAGCCCAAATGGAATATAAAAAGAAGAAAAAAAACGTTATTTTTTCTACTTTTTTTCTCTCCATTTCGACCAATCATAGTCGACTATCCAAATCCTTAGTTGGGGACAGCCCTATGACATCCATCACAATATGACAACATCACACCCTGACATGACATTGCGACATCATGACAAGACATCATGACAACATGGCAAAGATTTAAATCACACAGCCCCCCCCCCCCCCCCCACACACACACTCATCTGACCTCACTGAGATAGATGAAGAAGGAGCAGGTGGATCCATCAACGCCATAGTTGCTGTAGCAGGAGTCTGAACGCCACATGTCCTTCATCCACTGGAGAAGAGAACAGAACAGAACATTATCTTCAAACACTGTTAGACACTGTACTAGCAAATTGTTATATGTTACATCATTTGTACAGCTTAGTGGACATGTTTCATAGCTCTGTTTAAATACATATTCTCTGTACAGCCTTGACTAGTTAAACTAGTATACAGCTCAAGACACTAGGCGACAGTCTGGCGTATGTTCTTAAAACAACCCAAGGCCAGGACAGTTTGACTTAGATATGACATGTCCCAAGTAAATCACATCTTGTTCTTTTCTTGTTTAATCTCGACTCCAGTCTTGTGTCAGACACTACAAAACCCCTAATTCATCTTTTGTTTTCATCTTTGTTTTCATCTTTCATTCCCAGGTGGTATTTAATTGTAAGTCTGACCAGGGCTCTTTCCCATTTCCTGGTCAGACTCTTGTGTACACTTGTCTCTGATTTGTAACTGAGGACTTTTTCTGTGATCACGGAAAATAAACCTATATTTTTACAACTCGACTAATCTGAATCCCTACAGCTCACTGTCTCGACTCTGTTCGGGTGAGCGTCCGTCTGGTAATCTGAAGGTTCCCGGTTCGATTCTGACACTTATCCCCTAACTTCTCCCGATGAGCAGGTTGGTACCTTGCATGGTTGCCTCCGCCGTCGGTGTGTGAGTGAATGGGTGAATGTTCATTACTGTAAGTTGTAAAGCACTTTGGATAAAAGAGCAATATAAATGCAGTCCATTTACCATTAACCTAGAAACCCCCCCTGAAAAAGGGGCGTCGTCTTATTTTCAGGGTCTAGACCAGGGGTGCCCAACCTTTTTTGAACCAAGATCTACTTTTTAATTTACCACCTAGCCGAGAGCTACCAGCCAAAATTGTACCTACTCTCGGCTAGTATTAGTATTAATAGTATTAGTAATACCCATTCAATATGCACATGACAGAACATATTATATGGCATATAATATTTTCTGTCATGTGCATATTGAATGGGTATATAATATAATATGATATTTTATATATCATTGTATCGTCTCTCCCTGTGTAACTGCACCCCTTTAGTTTAGACTGATGGGGGGGCGGGCCAGTTTCCTCATTTTACTTTTCCGTCAAGCCAACTGAAGAATCCATTGTGATCGCCGGCCCGGAAAACGCGTGGATTATGTATTTACAGTACCGAACGCTGAATCAATAAACGCGATGGATATTTGGAATGGCGATCAGGAATTGGAATAATCTTTTTGGATAACATCTGATCTGAGGTAAGGAATTTATTTTACCAGTTTTAGGATAATCAGAGCTATTTCCACAGAGATATCAGCGTTTGCCCTATGCGTGTGTGTGTGTGTGTGTGCGATCAGGAAATGAGATAATCGATATTTCAGCCCGCTTCTATAGCGTGCATAAGTACACATATACTATCGATAATCTAGCGTTTATTTGAAAACGATTAATAAATAGGCCGAAAGATTACAACGTTTTTGTGTATGCCAGAATATTCCAGTAAATGCCGATTATCACGGAATCTTTATATTTTCCTTGAAAACGAGGGCTTTTCAAAATGCTATAAAACGGAAATGAAGCGATTAAAAAACAATCCGTTTCGACAATGTTGACTGCAAACAAGTCATTGATAAACGACGGGCAGATTAGCCACATAGCCATAATTTAAGACAGAGATTATGCGTTCACAACGCTATCATTGAAGTGGGTGGTGGCATTTAACGGGGGTAAGGCGCACCGCATGGCTGGTAATCAAAGTGTTAAGGGAAAGACTTGCATTTCCTACTCACTGCTTCTCTTCTCACGGTTCCCGATTATTTTCACAGCAGGCATTTTGACTGGTCATATGTGGGTAAACAGGCGTAACTACAGATACCACAGATACTGTATGTGGTTACACCTGTGTTATCAGTGACAGACTGTGTGTTCAAGTTTCAAGTTTCTTTAATAGTTGTCATACAGAAGTACAGAATACTTTCATACAAAATGCTTCTTACTGTTACGCTCCAGAGACTGTGCTAGACAAGATAGTATCAAATAACATAGTATAGCATGTAAATTAGAAGTAGAAAATGAGGTCACAGTGTTCAGTATAGACATATGTACAATGTTCGATGCAGAATAGACGTAACTGAGTTACCATATAATATACAATACTATGCAGTGTACTAATGTACAATACTATATAGTGCAAAGCAGAAATGGGATGAGGTACAATTTAGGTACAATTTACAGTAAGGTGTACGAGTTGTAGTGCAATCCTTCATCAATAAATATAAAGTGTGGGGAGTGGGTGCTACAGTGTGTTTGTTTAAAGTGAGTGTGTGCTATAAGGTGTGTGGAGTGGGTGCTACAGTGTGTTTGTTTAAAGTGAGTGTGTGCGAGGCGGTTAGGTGGCCGAGCGGAGATTGCGTTCAGCTCCGGGGTTGTCACCAGCTTGGCTGGCCGTCTGCACTGATACAATTGGCTGTATCAGAGGGTGGGAGAAGCTGGCGGGGTGGGTCCGGGTCGTTGTAAACAGCGACTCCTACAGTTCGGTCGGGGCGCCTGCTAAGCGCGGATTGGACGTGAGGGGGATAGTGTGGTCCTCCCACACGCTACGCCCTCTCAATGAGAATCCGCGCTGCCAGGTGAAAAGAAGCGGTGATTGGCTGGACGTGTGTCGGAGGAAGCACGTGGTAGCCTCCACTCTCCCAGATGATCTGACTGTGGGGGGTAAAGTGCGCAGCGACCAGGAAGGGACTGGGAATTGGCATACGACTAACATTGGGATGGGAGAAAATCGGAGGAAAATGGAGGGGGAAAAAGACCAAAAAAAAAAAAAAAAAAGTGAGTGTGTGCGTGTGGATGTGTGTGCTATGTGCGTTTGATGGTTGTTGTTGTGTAGTGTTCATTGTTCGTTTAGCAGCCTGATGGCCTGGGGATAGAAGCTTCTTCTGAGTCTTTCTGTGCTCGCCTTGAGACTCCGGTATCGCTTGCCTGACCGCAGCAGTTCAAAGAGGCAGTTGTTCGGGTGACTGGAGTCTTTAATGATTCTCTTAGCCTTGCCCCTGCACCGCTTGTTGTAAATGTTCTGGAGGGTGGGGAGCCCCCCTCCAATTGTGCGTTCGGTGTGTGTGTGTGTGTGTGTGTGTGTGTGTGTGTGTGTGTTACTCACCGTGATCTTGCCCTCACAGTGAGGGAATCCTTCCAAGGGGGGCAACTCACACTTTTCCTGAGCCCCACCGAGAAGGTCTAGGGAGGGAAGGGGAGGGGGTGAGAGTGAGAGAGAGAGAGAGAGAGAGAGAGAGAGAGAGAGAGAGAGAGAGAGAGAGAGAGAGTCAGGAATTCAGTGGTTCTCAAGGTGGGGTCTGGGACAACCAGGGGGGGGGGGGGGGTATTTTGAATGCAGGAACACTTTTGAATATTTCACTGAATCATGATGGAGGGCCCCCAAGAGGAGGGCCCCCACTCCAATCACCATACAAGGGGGGATGGAGAGGGTGGAGACCTACAGGTTCCTGGGAGTACAGTAGACTGGACTGGTCGAACAACACAGAGGCCCACAGGAAGGGACAGAGCAGACTGTTCTTCCTGAGGAGACCCTGCAGACGTTTTACCAGTCTGTGGTTGTCAGTGTCCTCTTCTTCACTGTTGTATGCTGGGAGGAGTAACTCAAGAGACCCTAACAAATTGAACACGCTGCTGAGGAAGGGTGGGAGTCGAACTGGTCAAACTAGAGGTGGTGGCTGAGAAGAGGAGGAGGAGGAAAAAGCTGGACGCTATACTGGGAAACCCCTCCCACCCCCTCTATGAGGAGCGAGCCAGGATGAGGAGCATGTTCAGCGATAGACTTATCCCCCCAAACTGCCTTGGCCAGTCAGAAAGACCTGACCTTTCTTTCACTCCTGTTTCCAAAGACTGCAGAGGAAAGTCTTCAGTCTCAGCTGTTGGCCGAGTCGCAAAGTCAAACAATCGCTATATCTTTAATATGATCACAAAAAATAAAACAAAGAAATAAGTTCCATCTGTATTTTAGGTTAAGGTTAGTCGCATTGTGCAAATGATTGTGTAGTCAGATTGTGACTCTGTGTGTGTGTGTTTATGTGCGTCAGTAGCTAGCTACAGTTAAGAGGGGGGATTTCTAGGTAAAAAAACACCAATCGAAATTCTAGGAACACCACAGGACTGGAATGGGATCAGAATTCAGTCTGCATGCAAGCTGCATGTTTGCCATAATCACCCTTATGACGCGCCGTGTTCACAAACAATCTACGTCATTGCCAATGACCTTCATGGCTCACTGATGAATAATTCAAATTGGCAGGTGGTTGTATAACGTCAAGATTAAATGGGAGGAACATAGCTTCTGAGATGAGAGAGAGGGGGTGTGGGGTGAGTGAGTGAAAGAGAGGGGATGTGGGGTGAGTGAGTGAAAGAGAGGGGATGTGGGGTGAGTGAAGAGAGGGGATGTGGGGTGAGTGAGTGAAAGAGAGGGGATGTGGGGTGAGTGAGGAGAGGGGATGTGGGGTGAGTGAGTGAAAGAGAGGGGATGTGGGGTGAGTGAGGAGAGGGGATGTGGGGTGAGTGAGTGAAAGAGAGGGGATGTGGGGTGAGTGAGTGAAAGAGAGAGGATGTGGGTGAGTGAGGAGAGAGGGGATGTGGGGTGAGTGAGTGAGAGGGGATGTGGGGTGAGTGAGTGAAAGAGAGGGGATGTGGGGTGAGTGAGTGAGAGGGGATGTGGGGTGAATGAGTGAAAGAGAGGGGATGTGGGTGAGTGAGGAGAGAGGGGATGTGAGGTGAGTGAGTGAGAGGGGATGTGGGGTGAGTGAGTGAAAGAGAGGGGATGTGGGGTGAGTGAGTGAGTGAGTGAGTGAAAGAGAGGGGATGTGGGGTGAGTGAGTGAGTGAGTGAGTGAAAGAGAGGGGATGTGGGGTGAGTGAGTGAAAGAGAGGGGATGTGGGGTGAGTGAGTGAGTGAGTGAGTGAGGGGAGAGAGGATGTGGGGTGAGTGAGGAGAGAGGGGATGTGGGGTGAGTGAAAGAGAGGGGATGTGGGGTGAATGAGTGAAAGAGAGGGGATGTGGGGTGAGTGAGTGCGTACAAGGAGAGAGGATGTGGGGTGAGTGAGTGAAAGAGGGGATGTGGGGTGAATGAGTGAAAGAGGGGGGGATGTGGGGTGAATGAGTGAAAGAGGGGGGATGTGGGGTGAGTGAGTGCGTACAAGGAGAGAGGATGTGGGGTGAGTGAGTGAAAGAGAGGGGATGTGGGGTGAATGAGTGAGGGGAGAGGGTGGACAGTAGGCTAGGCTTCATATTGTCTAATTTTTTTTTTTTTTTCCCATCCCAATGTTAGTCGTTATGCCAATTCCCAATCCCCTTCCTGGTCGCTGCACACTTACCCCCCACAGTCAGATCATCTGGGAGAGTGGAGGCTATCACGTGCTTCCTCTGACACACGTCCAGCCAATCAACCGCTTCTTTTCACCTGGCAGCGCGGATATTCTCCGAGAGGGAGTAACGTGTGGAAGGATCACACTATCCCACTCAGGTCCCATCCGCGCTTAGCAGGCGCCCCGACCGAACTGTAGGAGTCGCTGTTTACAACGACCCGGACCCACCCCGCCAGCTTCTCCCACCCTCTAATACTGCCAATTGTATTAGTGTGAACGGCCAGCCAAGCTGGTGACAACCCCGGAGCTGTGAGCTGGATTCGAACAGGCGAATCCAGCTCACAGCTCCGGGGTTGGTGACGAACGCAATCACCGCTACGCCACCTAACCGCCCTATACACTCATATTCTATCAATCACTGGTCATATCTCACTCTCGTACTGTCTTATGTGTATACTGTGTCGGGAGAGAGAGATGGTTGATGGTAAACCAACAATTAGCTAGTGGCAGACCATGATGTAGCCCAACAAACAGGCCTGGACCCAAGAGTGAGTGAGTATGTGAGTGAGTGAGTGAGTGAGTGAGTGAGTGAGTGAGTGAGTGAGTGAGTGAGTGAGTACCAACACCACCATGGTAGATCAGCTCCCAGCTTTTTAATCAAGCAGAGCAAGGCGCTGCCAAGGAGCAGCTAAATATAGCCTGGCCTATAATCAAACACACAGCGGAGGAAGCATAGCGTAGCAGAGCTATGGAGCTGTATCACCTCGCCTGTCACCTAACCCACTCATCTGTGGACCGTATCGAGCACCCAGCAGCCTCCTTTCACCCGATTGTCCTCCTCGTATCCAGGAATGTAGAGAGAGAGGAACCCCACCTAAACTCAGTAGCCACCCACCTTGTTTATTAGTGAAGTAAGATGTTACAGATAGGGGAGGCCTGATACCACTGTTTTCACTGCCGATACCAAGTCCTGACCTTTCAGTGTTGGCTGAACCGATACCATCTATAACTTTTAGTGAAAAGTCATTTTCATTACACTGGGATATAATACATTTGTGTTCCATTACAGATATATAGCATGCTGCTATGTAACATTTGCTTTGATATCTGGCATGTTAGACATATTTCAGTAACTGTATCAGTGTATCGCAATTTTACAGTAGAGCCCGACGAGCCCATTTAAATCAGCCAATATTGGCCTATCACAGACATATCGATATCAGCCGATATGTTGGCGGATATTGTTGGTGCGGATATTAAACACTCACGGTTTGTCCAGCAGAGTGCGTTCAGACTCCATTGTTTACATATAACTCAGTCATAATACTCAGTTATTGTTTACAACTTACAGACTTAGCACTCAGCAGCACTGTCTGCATGAATCTCATAGCTAACTTGATAAGAGTAGAGAATACATGGTTTGAAGTTAGTAGAGAGGACATCAGACGTCTAGCTTGATACAGTAGAGAATACATGGTTTGAATTTAGTAGAGAGGACATCAGACGTTTTGCCAATGACTTCACTCATTACGTAGTTTTTTTTTATTTTTTTTTTATATATACCTACCTACTACCTAAATATAAAGATAAATTCATCATTAGTGAACATTAAGCTATTTAGAATAGAATATAGAATAGAATGTGCAATGCAAACTAGTTTGGTTCCAGCTCAAATATAATTCAGTTAATGTCTCACATGCTAATGTTTCTCATGGTAATCCTCATGCAAACACATTCCTGTTCTACATCACCAGTTGTCCTCCAAAAACGTGCCACTTGCTCCCGGTTGAACAACGTAGCCATTTCAAACGTGTGCTCATCACTTACAAAGCACTCCACGACATGACTCACTCCTACCTGCATCACTCCTTCAGCAGCACACTCCCACACGCACCCTCAGATCGGCCAACACTAACCTCCTCACTCCATAATAAGAAGACTCTTCTCAACTCATTGCCGGTCTCGTTTCGCCATCCCCAAGGGCTGTGATGTTGGTTGTAGAGGGAACCGCAAGGCGGCTCCCATATTTCAACAGCCCTCGTCAGGGCTCCCCCATGAGAGTGCTCCAAGAGCTGGGGGGAGTGCCATAAGACTCACTCCCTGAGTCTAGTGGGTCTGCAAAAACCAACTGCTCCCCGATGCTTCCGGATATGGAGGCTTCCCTCCTGTGCCCCCATTCCTCCTCCTCCTCCTCCTCCTCCTCCTCCTCCGTGGTTCTGTATCTAGCCCAGGCTGGTAGACGTGGCATAAAGGCTACGGCCTCCTCCTACCATCAATATACACAGGTAGAGGGTCTCTGGTGAAGCGGCAGAAAGAGGGCGTCCCACATTTGGACAAAACTCTGGTTTCTCTTCTCGGCCCCCCGATTCCATCTGGCACCCAGACAAGAAACCAATTATTATATTTTTCAATTATTTGACTTGGCAGACGAAGCTTTTCCCCTCTGCGGCTCAGAACGCCGCTGCGGTAAACAATGTGTCTCTCTCTGCCCATCTGTCAACGGTGGCGATGGGAAGAGAACAATTCACCCCAGAGGAAATGGAGTTCTTCACTCAATCCGCTGGCATCATACTTCATCTTACACAGGTGCGGCTAACGCAATGGCTATCTCTACTTTAATGCAGAGAAACATTTGGCTGTCCCAATCCAAGCTGGATGAGCAAAGGAAGAGACCCCCCCTTTGGCCTCTGCTCCGAGGACGCTCTGTTTGGAGCCTCCGTCAAAGAATTGACGGCAGCCTGTCAGTCTATGTAATTGTAAAGGCCCAGCCTCTCTCACCATCTACTGCATCCGTCCAAAGCCCAAAGTGTCAGTGTGAGCACTGCCCTGCCATGGAGCTCCTCTGGCCGCCTAACAAGCTAGATAGAAGGATGTTATGGTTTGGTTTCTGAAAGGTTAATAAATCCTCTTAAACTGCAACGTCCCTCATATGGGAAGTTTTTTGGATTTTTTACAACCAGCACTTTGGCGACCCCTAGTGGCTCGGTGTGCATGTTTTGTAATACAATATATATATCGAATTGAAGGCTTATTTGTTGCCTGTCAATAGCGACAAAATCTGACAAAATCCGTTCAGCGGCTCTCGAGTTACATGCCGGTATTTGAGGCTTGTGCAAAGTACACGGTATTTCGCAAAATACCACTCCCAACTCAGGCTGCAGTAGTTCCGTCAATCTAGATCCGATCTCGAAAATGATTGTGGATCGTTGTAACCAATGAGTGTGGCTTTCCAATGATAACCCACATGGGGATCTAAATACAATTTAAAAATAAAAACACAAAGAAACACGAAAACAGGAAGAGCAAAACAGCCGAATTAATTGAAGTCTATGAGAAAACTGAGTTTTTCTTTGTACACAGTTTACTAAAATCACTCCTAATCACTCATTTCTGAATGGATTTATGAAATATGGATATGTACTACATAAGGCTTCAGGCTATGGCTCCGTCTGGATTTGTAAGCCATACCACCTTCTGGGGAAATACTACCTCTGGACTACAAACTACTACAGAAAAACTTGAGTAACAAGTTTTTTTACAACTCAAGTTCAGACCTATGTTACTCTATTACGTTAGCACTAAAAGTGAAATTTGTTAAGAGGTTGAGAACAGAGGTATCACACCTGATATCATCAGAGCCATTCAGAGCATGTGCTCCGTTTGCACAGGGAAGTGGTTATCATTCCAAAACTAGTGTGAGGCCACAGGTTGCTGGATCCAATCTCCTCTGGAATCAGTCCTCACCTATCTTCAGTCTCAGTCATGTCTCTCATCCTGTCTCTCAACTGTGAAAGTATACAGTATGTCTCGGCTATTTCAGCATGTCACCAGAGTTTTGACGGTCAAGGACTCCAGATGCTCCACGTTTTGACAAAATCATCATCTTCCAGTATTTTGAAACCGCCACATTACCTGTGAAACAGCTCCAGCTCCACATTTTCCAAGAAAATTGCCATGTGATTGCAGAATCCAAAGTGCTGGAGGATGATGGTTTTGTGTTAGAAATAGGAAACCTTTTTGCCTACATGTTGTCAAGTGGATAAAAACCTTTTGGTTTCACAACCGCATTTGCTTTCAGTTCACATGGAACCCAGCCAGAACTCCGACCACGGGACTAGTTCACTTCCCCTTCCAAGATTTCTTCTTCTCCAATATCTACGCTTTTTATAACTTTGCGTTCTCAAGTATGAATTTTAGATGAGCTGGTACTGGTAGGAGATATTGAGCCAACTCCTAGGCTAAAACAGGGCACGCGGAGACAGAGCCTGGTTCATGGTTCTTGTGGGAATGGTCACATCAGGTTGCACACGGACAAAACAATGTCATTACCGACATTAAGATGGGGCGTGTCAGCCGCCGCTGAGGGTTGCGCGCGAGGCGGTGAACGTTTTTAAATCTAAAACAACACGGATGGCGTCACAGTTATGCAGAAGCGCCTCCATGGATGATTGGCTGACGGTAGGCGCTCCTATAGTAGGTATTTCTCTTCACGGTGAGGAACACGGTCGTCATGATGTCATCATCATGACATCACAGCACAGGAAGCATGAGCGCTCAAGCCTTGTGTATGTTCACTACAGAGCCGCAGAAACCACAAAGCAGCCCACAGACGGAGACAACATCACATGAGATAATCCAGTGTTGTTACCTAACACCTTCACATCTACTTAAAGCACGGAGCTCACCATTAGGGTTGGGTACCGTCCACATTTGAATCGGTACCTTTTTTCTGTACTTTAGTCTCTAAAAATGTAATCTACCTACCTCAGTTGTAAAAGATGTGTCCAAACTTCAAATAATTTATTATCATTATTATTTATTTAGAACAATTTGTTAATATATATATATATAATATTGCAGCAAGCGTTGTCTGCATCTAGCTTTCTAAAGTGTAACAACACTTGCGACCGTTTTCGGCTTGCCATCAGCTCACCATCAGCTCGTACTGGCTGAACAATGGCTGATACTAGAGCCATATGAAATCCGCTTAATTTCTTTCCAAATTCCATTAAATTTTTTTCCAAATTCTGTTTTTTCCATTTTAATATTTCAGAATTCTGTATTTTGCTTTGTACGCGCATTTTACCATCAGAAATAGAGTCTAATAATTGGGAATGAATAAATGTCCACAATTTAATAAGATATAACAGTCCATTTAATAGGGCTGTCTTAAATACTTCAAAGCTTCGTTCGATGGGCATGGGATTCGAATATGAAAAAGAAATTCGATTATTAAAAAAAGAAATTATATATATATATTTTTTTTTTGTTTTGTTGCAAAATCAACTCTGCCTCTCTTTGTTAACTACAACAAGCAATGCTGTTTGTTATTTAAGATGAGGTCGGACTCGGCACTGACAGATTTGTGTTCATTGTGCTGCTTTTATAAAGCCTCAAATGACGGCTTACAATATTTCATGAAAGCAAAGTGTTTTGTTTGTCTAAGATTTAAAAAGGTTTACACTTTACAGCACTGACAAAGTCGAACAAAGTGCTGTACAAGTCCCACAACATTTATAAAAAAAATTATAATAATAAAAAAAATTATAATCTTTAAAACATTTTTTTTACAGTTGATTCCATTTTTATTGCTCAATTCCGCGATTCCGTCCCTGATTCCGTGAACGCGGATTTCATATGGCTCTAGCTGATACCCTCTATCGCCATGTCTCTCTCTGTTGTCAGGCTAATTCTGTGAGGTAATCTCATGTTAGACAAAACTGAAACAGAAACTGGCTCGAGTACATCTAGCTCATGTTCTACTCTCCTTCCTACTTCTCTCTCTCCAATGATGTCTTTCTCGCTCTCCTTGTGTCTCGTTTCCCCTCTCGCCATCTTTCGCTCTTCTATCCACTCCTACCAAGTCTCATTCTCATCCCACTCTCTCCCAGCGCGCTACATCTTGGTTATACGAATCATGGCAGCCAGTCAACACACAATGAAATCTTCACACAGAGACGAGCACATAATGGCAGGTTAGACAAACCCCTTCTTCTCACTTCTCCCTATAGCACTCTCCCTATAGCACTCGCACTTCTCCCTATAGCACCTGCACTTCTCCCTATAGCACTCTAACTATGGTACTTCTAACTATAGCACTTCCCCCTATAGCACTCTAACTATAGTACTTCTAACTATAGCACTTCTAACTATAGCACTCTAACTATAGTACTTCTAACTATAGCACTTCTAACTATAGCACTCTAACTATAGTACTTCTAACTATAGCACTTCTAACTATAGCACTCTAACTATAGTACTTCTAACTATAGCACTCTAACTATAGTACTTCTAACTATAGCACTTCTAACTATAGCACTTCTCCCTATAGCACTCCAACTATAGCACTCCAACTATAGCACTTCTCCCTATAGCACTCTAACTATAGTACTTCTAACTATAGCACTTCTAACTATAGTACTTCTAACTATAGCACTCTAACTATAGTACTTCTAACTATAGCACTTCTAACTATAGCACTTCTAACTATAGCACTCTAACTATAGCACTTATAACTATAGCACTCTAACTATAGTACTTCTAACTATAGCACTCTAACTATAGCACTCTAACTATAGTACTTCTAACTATAGCACTTCTAACTATAGCACTTCTCCCTATAGCACTCCAACTATAGCACTTCTCCCGAGTCCCTATAGCACTCTAACTATAGTACTTCTAACTATAGCACTTCTCCCTATAGCACTCTAACTATAGTACTTCTAACTATAGCACTCCAACTATAGTACTTCTAATTATAGCACTTCTCCCTATAGCACTCTAACTATAGTACTTCTAACTATAGCACATCCCCCTATAGCACTTCTCCCTATAGCACTCTAACTATAGCACTTCTAATTATAGCACTTCTCCCTATAGCACTCTAACTATAGTACTTCTAACTATAGGACTTCCCCCACTCTAACTATGGTAATTCTCACTCAGTGACAAGTGGCACTTTCCACCACTAACTTTAGCTGCACTTTGCAGAAGAGTGAGATATCTGAGAGAAAGAGAGATAGAGAGTGTGTGTGTGTGTGTGGCTAGTCCATTAAGCAGACCTGCTGGCTGATGGAAAACCCTCTCCTCTCACTGTCTCACGACATCAACAACTGGACCACTGAGAGGGCGGCCGACAGGTCTAGTCATTCTTTTTCTGTCTTCCTTTTTACTTAAGTCTACTTGCCAGAATGTGCTCGTGCCGTGCTTGGAGGGGAGGAGACGGGATACACTGACACAAAAATGCACGACGCGGCACAGAAAGATGGAGAAAGGTGATCCAGGGTGTACCTACTGTAGTCATAGTGTTGATGGGTGACAGGGTGTGTTCTCACAGGTGTTGATACTAGGTGATGGGGTGTGTTCTCACAGGTGTTGATACTAGGTGATGAGGTGTGTTCTCACAGGTGTTGCCTGGCTAATAGAGAGGGGGCTGGCTAATATTAGAGAGGGGGCTGGCTAATAATATATCAGAGAGGGGGCTGGCTAATATCAGAGAGGGGGTCGGCTAATATTAGAGAGGGGATGGGCTAATATAAGAGAGGGGCTGGCTAATATCAGAGAGGGGATGGGCTAATATCAGAGAGGGGGCTGGCTAATATCAGAGAGGGGGCTGGCTAATATAAGAGAGGGGGCTGGCTAATATCAGAGAGGGGGTTGGCTAATATTAGAGAGGGGGCTGGCTAATATCAGAGCGGGGGCTGGCTAATATCAGAAAGGGGATAACTAATATCACAGAGAGGGCGGCTAGGTGGTGTAGTGGTCTAAGGCACTCGCCACCAGTGTGGAGACGCTAGGATTCGCGTGTTCGAATCCAGCTCTCCACATTGTTTTTCAGTTTGGCTGGTCGTCCGCAGTAATACACATTGGCCGTATTACGGGGAGGGAAAACTGAAGGGTGGGGATCGAACGTTGTGAACAAGCGACTCCTACAAGTCGGTTGGTGCGCCTGCGCAGTAGAATCAGGAAGTGTCGGGGGCAGCGTGAGCCTCCCACGCGTTACTCCTCGACACTGAGAGATCGAGCTGCGCAGGTGAAAAGATGCGACTGCTGTTACCTCAAGTACCGGAGGGGACTTGTGCTATGTATGACTTAGTCCACATTGCAGCCGGCTTGTGGGAGGCAAGAAACAGCGTTCGTGACAGGGGAGGGTTGAATTGGATGATACGAAATTGGGATGGGAGAAAAATATAGAAAAATGGGAGAAAAAGTGGATCAAAAAAAAAAACTAATATCACAGAGGGGGCTGGCTAATATCAGAGGGGGCTGGCTAATATCAGAAAGGGGATAACTAATATCAGAGGGGGCTGGCTAATATCAGAGGAGGCTGGCTAGTATCAGAGAGGGGGCTGGTTAATATCAGAGAGGGGGCTGGTTAGTATCAGAGAGGGGGCTGGCTAGTATCAGAGAGGGGGCTGGCTAGTATCAGAGAGGGGGCTGGCTAGTATCAGAAAGGGGATAACTAATATCAGAGAGGGGGCTGGCTAATATCAGAGAGGGGGCTGGCTAATATCAGAAAGGGGATAACTAATATCAGAGAGGGGGCTGGCTAATATCAGAGGCGGCTGGCTAGTATCAGAGAGGGGGCTGGTTAATATCAGAGAGGGGGCTGGCTATCAGAGAGGGGGCTGGCTAGTATCAGAGAGGGGGCTGGCTAGTATCAGAAAAGGGATAACTAATATCAGAAAGGGGGCTGGCTAGTATCAGAGAGGGGGCTGGCTAGTATCAGAAAGGGGATAACTAATATCAGAAAGGGGATAACTAATATCAGAGAGGGGATAACTAATATCAGAAAGGGGATAACTAATATCAGAGAGGGGATAACTAATATCAGAAAGGGGATAACTAATATCAGAGAGGGGATAACTAATATCAGATGCCTCACGCTGGCTCCCATCTACACAAGTCCTCCGTATCTAAGGCCCTCAGGGCTGACAAACATGTAGCCTTGCACTCCCTCTCACTCCCTCTCTGCTTGAATGAACACAATGCCTGGTTGTCATAGAGATCCCCCTTAATCCAACAGCCCAGTCTCTACGGTCTCAGGGATACAATCCAAGAGGAACATCCCAAATTAAGAAAAACAAAGACTGCATCTCTCTGCTCTACTTATCACAATGCCTGGTTGTCAGAAAGAAGCTCTCTGGTGATCTACTCTCCCTGCTCTCTCTGGTGATCTACTCTCCCTGCTCTCTCTGGTGATCTACTCTGGTGATCTACTCTCGCTGCTTTCTCTGGTGATCTACTCTCCCTGCTCTCTCTGGTGATCTACTCTCCCTGCTCTCTCTGGTGATCTACTCTCCCTGCTCTCTCTGGTGATCTACTCTCCCTGCTCTCTCTGGTGATCTACTCTCCCTGCTCTCTCTGGTGATCTACTCTCCCTGCTCTCTCTGGTGATCTACTCTGGTGATCTACTCTCCCTGCTCTCTCTGGTGATCTACTCTCCCTGCTCTCTCTGGTGATCTACTCTCCCTGCTCTCTCTGGTGATCTACTCTCCCTGCTCTCTCTGGTGATCTACTCTGGTGATCTACTCTGGTGATCTACTCTCCCTGCTCTCAATGACCAAAAGCCAAGAGAGAGGTCCAAGAAGAAGCCTTGGAGGCTCATGAGTCTGGCTCTGAACAGGGGCCCTTGAAGCCTTGGAGGCTCATGAGTCTGGCTCTGAACAGGGGCCCTTGAAGCCTTGGAGGCTCATGAGTCTGGCTCTGAACAGGGGCCCTTGAAGCCTTGGAGGCTCATGAGTCTGGCTCTGAACAGGGGCCCTTGAAGCCTTGGAGGCTCATGAGTCTGGCTCTGAACAGGGGCCCTTGAAGCGCGCGGCCAGGAGCCTTGATTAGCTCCCATCGTTGCCGAGCCGTGAGTAATGGCGTACCGTTTATCTGAACAAATGGAGCGCGGCTCGCCAGTTTATGTCTCTGGGGCGTTCGCAGCTCCAGGACACACGTCTGTTTCGTAAACCACAGAGGAGGCGGAAGGGTGTTTTGAGGAGCGTCCAACTGAACTGAAAGACTGTGGAACGTGTTCTGTTCTAATGGTCGGTTTAATTAAGACACTGGGACACTGCAGCAAAACATTAACCGTTCCACTGCCACACTACAGAAGGTTAACCATTTCACTGTGTTAGTGAAAGGGTTAACCTTCTGTATTGTCACAGTGAAAGGGTTAATGTTTTGGTAGTGTGGTAGTGAAAGGGTTAAGAGGCAACACGATTGCATGCAAAGTCAGCGGAGAGAATGGAGCGAGACTTCACACCATCTTCACAGAGAACATGAAACGGACTCCTATGAATATGAACGCTCTGTAGACAATGCATATTGAATAGGTTACATTTAGAAATGGTCGTGTTTTTTTTTTTACATAATCAACAATGCCACCATCAAGACCAAGAGCACAAAAGAGGTGGATTGATGTCAAACATTTCCAACGTTGACAGAATGAGATTTGGGGGCGAGAGACAATCGCATGATCGGAAGGTCGCCGGTTTGATTCCTGCAGCAGCCAACATGTCCGTTGCTTTCATTGTCCACAAATGTCTGACCCTGCACTCTGACCTCTCTGGTGAAGTCTACTAGTCTACATGTATACATCTCAAATAAGCCAAGCAATACATTTATGATAACACTGTTCATATTACCATGATAACTCCCTCCCAGCTGCTCCGCGAAAACCTCCCTTAAATCCATGGACATGGGAGTTGCAGGAAAACAATGAAGCAAGACAGATGTGTGATACTGACCTGTCTACCAGCCCAGGCAGCAGCTAGCTAAATATACAGTATTACTCTCCTACGGGACAGGACAGGCTTTAACAAGTACAACAACACAGACAGACAGAGAAAGAGAGACACACACAGGTAGGGAGGGAGATAGATAGAGAAAGGCACACATGAAGGGAGGGAGAGGGGAAGATAACAGTATGCAGAGAGAGAAACAGATAGCGAGAGAAAGAGACACACACACACAGGTAGGGAGGGAGAGAGATAGAGAGAGACACACATGAAGGGAGGGAGAGGGGGAGATAACAGTATGCAGAGAAAGAATCATAGATAGCGAGAGAAAGAGACACACACACAGGTAGGAAGGGAGAGAGATAGAAAGACACACATGCAGGGAGGGAGAGGGGGAGATAACAGTATGCAGAGAAATAATCATATAGATAGAGAGAGAGAGAGAGAGAGAGAGAGAGAGAGAGAGAGAGAGAGAGAGAGAGAGAGAGAGAGAGAGAGAGAGAGAGAGACAAAGAGAGATATACAGAGACAGAGAGAAAGAGACAGAGAGATAGAGAGAGACAGACAGAGGGAGAGTGAGAGAGACAGCCATAGAGAGACGGAGAGCAAGAGATAGAGACAGAGAGAGATAGAGACAGAGAGACAGAGAGACAGAGAAACAGAGACAGAGACAGAGACAGAGACAGAGACAGAGACAGAGACAGAGACAGAGACAGAGAGAGAGAGAGAGAGAGAGAGAGAGAGAGAGGAGAGAGAGCATGTGGCCGACTCTGTGGTGTGCTAGCTCCAGATGTTCTCATATGCCTCTTCATCCACCCTGACCTTGATCAGACAAAGCCCCAAGCAGGGGAACTAGGAGCCAAGGCCCTTGGTGTGTGAATGTATGTATGCATGTAGTGTATGTTCGCTCAGAAGTTCTTAGGTTATATGCGGAAGACGGGATCAAATATTGTGATAAAGTGACGATATGGATCGTATTTTTTTTTTATAAAAAACACATTGTGTTTTTGTACATTTATTAGCATTTTTATACATTTGTACACATTTATATACATTATATATACATTTGTACACATTTATATACATTATATATCATTTAGTTTATATACGTTTTTACACATTGATGTTTTATATAAGTTTTTAAACATAAAAGATGTGTATATATATTGTAATATTAATTACATTATTCTCTGTACAGCATATACTTGTCTGATTGTAAACTGAGGACACTTTTTCTGTGGCCACAGAAACAGAAATAAACTATTCTATTATTTTATATACAATTTGACTCATCTGAATTTCTATAATTCACTGTCTTGACCCATTTAAAATATTCCACAACAATATATATATATATATATATATATATATATATATATATATATATATATATATATATATATATAAATAAATATATATATAAATAAATAAAAGTAAGAAATTACATTTCGCAATTTGAATCGTGAACAATATTGTATATCCTATTGAATTGTGAGCAGAGTGAATCGTCACACCCCTATACAGATAGATACACATATTAAGCCATGTTTGTGCCAAAACTACCTGGAACTTTAATCGCTAGGAACTACATTTCACACGACTTTTAATTCCCTCCTTGAGTGATTGTTTTTCTTATCAGATTTTCTATGTTAAGTTTTCCGTGTGTTCCCTGCGTACTCATTTGCCATAATGGTCCTCGCATTGAACAGGAACAGACCATACAATGCACTGGCAACTCACAGCGTCCAGATGACATGACTAGTATTTCCAAACAAGGTGATTTCATAACTTTTTCATACCTGCATTCAAGAATGAGGCCCATTGACCTTTAAATACTTGAGCTGCAAATATTTCACCCGCTTAGTTCATACAATCTAATTGTAACTATTGAGATTGGTTGAGAAAAAACTAAAAAAAAGTAATCGCTTTTATGCATAGATCACTAGATTTGTCCGTTTATAATGTGGATTCCACATTTTGCGGGTCCCATAGACCTACTCACTCTGTATAGACCTACGTCTATGAATGAATGATGAATGAATGAATGAATGAAAACTTTATTAACAGATTGCAGAATGGGTACAGTACAGTACAGCTCAATACATACAATTGTTAAGGGGATGCAGACCAGAAAGACTTTCGTCTTGTTTACATCAGGGTCCCCCATTTTCAATTCATCGTAAAGATAGACCTACTGTACTCACTCTGTATACTGTACATAAAGTCCCATAGACATAGACTCACTCTGTATACATAAAGTCCCATGGAATCTAATCACTCAGCACTGACAGTGTTAAAGATTGGCCTCATTGCACCATACTGCAGCATTTCCAGCTAACAGCAGGGTTTCGACTGTAGACAGTGATGGGAGGAGACTGCTTAGTAGGGGGGGGGGGGGGGGGGGGGTTTGGGAGAGGACAGGATCTCTCACCACCTGGTTAGTATTGAATGTGTGTGAGTGTGCGTGTGTGTGTGCGTATGTGCCGACCTGATTAGTATTGAGTGTGTGTCTGTATATGTGTGTATGTATGTGTGTATGTGCCTACCTGATTAGTATTGATCTGAGCAGAGCATAATGGAAACCACAGGTTCTGTTGTGAAGCCAGAGCAGAGCAGCCGTCTACCTTGTCATACTATATATTTTTATTCTTATCTATATTTATCACAAGCTTTTTTCATTACCAGTGTCATTGTGACTTCTCTTCATCACCAGAGATGGTCCCTGTCTTTAACATGGACATAGGTGTATGTTTTGGTACACTGTAAAAAATAAATGTTTTTTCATGGGAAATTCACTGTATTATTTTACAGATTACTTTTGTTTTTCTACTTTAAGTGTACATTTCATAAAAAATACAGTAAATTACCTTTTATCAAAATATTAACCATGAAATAAAGGTTGTAATCTGTAAATGTATTTGATTTACTGTAATTTGACAGTAAGTATTTGGCAACCATTGATGCCAGACATTTACCGTTTTCTTGCAGCTTTTTTTCTTAGATCTCAGACTGCCTTTCACACGGCCATTGATGTTGGAAAGAAATGCAGGCGTCATAGCAGCATGGGGGAGGGGGGAGGGGAGGTACAGGCAGGGTAATATATATGAGAATATATATAAGTATATATTAAAAATATATAAGAATAAAAAGGTACATAAAATATGTACTAAAGGTGAGGGTCTGATCTGCTGAACAGGTGAGACATATACTCTATCAGACACCCAACTCAATGTCACAATGTGACGTGCAGGGCTTGTAGTAGAATGTTAGTTTGATGTGCAGGGCGTGTAGTAGAATGTTAGTTTGACGTGCAGGGCTTGTAGTAGAATGTTAGTTTGATGTGCAGGGCCTGTAGTAGAATGTTAGTTTGACGTACAGGGCTTGTAGTAGAATGTTAGTTTGACGTGCAGGGCGTGTAGTAGAATGTTAGTTTGACGTGCAGGGCTTGTAGTAGAATGTTAGTTTGACGTGCAGGGCTTGTAGTAGAATGTTAGTTTGACGTGCAGGGCTTGTAGTAGAATGTTAGTTTGACGTGCAGGGCTTGTAGTAGAATGTTAGTTTGACGTGCAGGGCGTGTAGTAGAATGTTAGTTTGACGTGCAGGGCTTGTAGTAGAATGTTAGTTTGACGTGCAGGGCGTGTAGTAGAATGTTAGTTTGACGTGCAGGGCTTGTAGTAGAATGTTAGTTTGACGTGCAGGGCTTGTAGTAGAATGTTAGTTTGACGTGCAGGGCTTGTAGTAGAATGTTAGTTTGACGTGCAGGGCGTGTAGTAGAATGTTAGTTTGATGTGCATGGCGTGTAGTAGAATGTTAGTTTGATGTGCAGGGCTTGTTGTTATGGTTTGTAACCGACCCCAATCGCACAACACAAGACAGGTATGAGAGTAAGCCAAAACAGGGCAAATATTTATTATAGAACAAAAAGCGGCACAGTCCCTTTAAGGGAAAACACAAAAACACTAGAGTCAAGGAAATATGGAAAATGCGGCACTGTGCCTTTAAGAGGCGAACAGGCTAAGGGACTAAGGCTAAGGGCCAGGGCTAAGGACCAGGGCTAAGTGTCAGGGCCAGGACCAGGAGCACTGGAGAAGGGGACAGGGACAGAGGCCCGGAGAGGCGGGCTGGAGACAGGGACAGAGAACAGGGTAAGGCCTTGGACAGGGCGAGGGCCAGAGCTGCTTACAGGGATGAGGACAGGGTTCCGACGGCGGAGGCCTGGCACGGGGACAGGGGCCCGACGGCGGAGGCCTGGCACGGGAACAGGGGCCCGACGGCGGAGGCCTGGCACGGGCAGTGGTGCAGTGCTGGTATAACTCGGTATAACGGCGTTATACCTCGGTCACTGAGGCTGAAGTACGCGCAATCGCTTTTTACATGGCATTATCCAACCGGACTCCCGGAGAAGCATGCAGCTGCAGAGCCGCAGAGCCAGCGGCGCTCTCTGGGCCGCGCGCTGACGGCCGCACTGTGAGGCAATAGTATCCAGCTGCAGGACGAGAGCAGCCAAAAAAAACTGTGCATGCGCGCGCACGCGCGTGGAGCGTTTGACCTACTGTCAATTTGCCACTGCACCACTGGGCACGGGGACACTCCTCCTCCTCTTCGGATGCTGCAGACGGGCAGCGCAGAACAAAGGGGGTCCCAGGGGACCGGGATGGGAACACGCCATCCTCCCGTGGAATACTAGGGAGCGACGACGAGCCTGGGTCCAAGGGGAACGGGATGGGCACACGCCGTCCTCCCGTGGAATACTAGGGAGCGACGACGAGCCTGGGTCCAAGGGGAACGGGATGGGCACACGCCGTCCTCCCGTGGAATACTAGGGAGCGACGACGAGCCTCACCCCAGGAACGAGGATCACGAAGAGACGCCTTCCTCCCGTGGAATCGGGAGCGATGACGAGCCACCTTGACGTCTGGAGTGGGAACACTGGAAAACCTCCCGTAGAGAATTAGAGAGCGAAGACGGTGTCCCACTCCAGGCAAACGGCGACAGGTGGTGACGGCTGGCACGTCGTCTCACGCCGGAGACGCGGCAGGTTATGGTGACGTACAGAATGGTAACGTCCAGAACTCCATGAACAATGAACACAGATACAGAGTCCAGAACACAGAACGACCCGACAAGGACTGGAGGGGAGTCTGCAACCTATGTACTCTCCCGAGGTGATTGCAAACTCCCAACAGGTGCGTGAAGGTAGAGGATCAAGGATGTCCAAGGGTGGGGGCTGGTGAAGAGTAGAGGAGAGTAAATCATCGCAAGGGTGGGGGCTGTTGAGGAGAGTAGACAGGGAAAACAAGGTCCAGGGAACAGGCGAATCCTCACACTTGTAGTAGAATGTTAGTTTGACAGTGCAGAGCTTGTAGTAGAATGTTAGTTTGATGTGCGGGGCGTGTAGTAGAATGTTAGTTTGATGTGCAGGGCTTGTAGTAGAATGTTAGTGATCCAATGTATATGTGTGATTTTCCATTCTAAACCAATAAACTATTCAATCAATCAATCAAAGTTTGATGTGCAGGGCGTGTAGTAGAATGTTAGTTTGATGTGCAGGGCGTGTAGTAGAATGTTAGTTTGATGTGCAGGGCGTGTAGTAGAATGTTAGTTTGACGTGCAGGGCTTGTAGTAGAATGTTAGTTTGACGTGCAGGGCTTGAAGTAGAATGTTAGTTTGATGTGCAGGGCGTGTAGTAGAATGTTAGTTTGACGTGCAGGGCGTGTAGTAGAATGTTAGTTTGACATCTAAATACACAACATAATACACTTAAGAACAGGTAAAGTCAGGTAAAGGTGAGAAGTCAACATTAGACTGGTATGGTCCTTGAAGCAGAGAAGGCAGACCACACCCCTCATTACTTTGTTGAGACATTTGGAAAGCTGAGAAAGAGACAGTGGAGGAGACACGGTAGAGAAGGTTCTGGAGGGATTCTATCCTAGGCCAGCAGGGGTTTACCCAAGTACAAAAATAAAGTATACTTGGGTATTAAGCGGTAGTTAGTAAGAGCGTGTATGCGTGAAGATATGTGTGAATTAGGGCTGCAACTAATTACTATTTTGGTAGTCGACTAATCTGTCGATTATTTTTTCGATTAGTTGACTAATCGAAAAAAAATTATAAAAAAAGAAAAATCTATTTTATTTTAATAATTTTATATATTTTTTTGCACTACCTATCTTTGTGAAAGTGGCTTCTCAGCTCTGGTCCAGCTGAAGACAGAGCAGAGGAACAGAGTGGACATTGAGCATGACCTCAGAGTTGCTTTGTCTACCATCACCCCAGACTTTGAGACTCTTTGTCAGGACCAAACAACATCCCCAGTTATCCCCCAAAGTAGTTCCCCCAAACTTACTGTCGGTCTGTTATGTTAAGCTAAGAAGTCTTCAGCTGGACCAGAGCTGAGAAGCCACTTTCACAAAGATAGGTAGTGCAAAAATAATAATAATAATAATAATAATAATAATAATAATAATAATAATAATAATAATAATAATAATAATAATAATAAGAATAATAAGAATAATAATAATAATAAGAATAATTGTTGTGAAGGATCAGATTAAACCGAATATATATATTTATTTATGGATATATATTTAATAGTATTTGTATATCGTTTGATATCCCTTGTATATTCCTTGTACATATACACTGAATATCCCTTTATTCTACTACAGCCCATAATAGTTCATTCTCTTATTGGACAAAAGGACCAGGCGCCAGGGACAAGCCCCTGGCGTTCAAGTTCAAAGGTACCGACGAGACATGCCCTTACTAGCCTCAGCTCCGCGCAGGAATACGGCTACCGAAAGCAGAGCGGCACTACTTGTCCACCGTGCATATAAATATGGCGCAAGAAATGTAGAATTCCTCTTAGTCCTTTACCCTTCTACCCAACTAAGTAACAAGACGTGAAGCCTCACCCCACGATACCGCGTGCGGTGTAGTACGGCCTGTTTGGCCTTAGAATAGCAGTGATACCTCATGCGAATTAATAGCTGAATTGCCAGAGTTTGGCACCGTATTTCTATTAAGTAATAATAGTCTATTATGTATGGTGCATCGTACGGTTAGAGTTCTAAAGTGAGCAGCACCCCCATCGTTTCCTCGCGTTATCTAGAGTCTTAACCAGGTTGGGCAGACCACACGTGGTGCTTTCTTCCGAGGAGTTCTGGGCGAGGACGAGTGGACCTGCACATTGGATTACCTACCCCGACGACTGCTGAGCCCTATACGGCATGGAATATCTATTTGCTTTGGTGCTTTGATTTGTGGAGCGGATAATCGCCAACACCGGTGAGTGTTGGATTTACCCCGAGAGGAGCCAAGGTGAGACGGCGCTCAGACCAGACTGAGGTCGCCTCGCTTCTTCTCCGTTGTGGACCTACAGCTACAGCTACAGCTATCGTCTACAAGAGAGCCCAAGTGTATTCATCTGCGGATCAAGGTTCTACGGGCACTGTGTTCTGTACCTGGACTCTCCCTAGAAATCGTTGACCAGACGGGATACAGCCAACGGCTCTCCTACCCCCCCTACTGGCTTACAACCGGCGGGACCCCTGCAGTATATTATCCAGCTATAATCATTAAGTGACCATAGATATGATCCCCTAAGAGCCAGGTTGTATACTTGCTTCCTGTGTAACCAGAGATTGGACATTCAGTGTTGATTTGCCTACGAGTACTCATTTGCCTTACAAGAGCATTCAATTCAAATCATAAATGTAATAAGTAATTATTATATGTACCTTTTGCTATATATTAAATATTTGACTATTACCTTTGTGTGGACCTGATTTCATATGTGGGAAAGTGTTCATCATACTTAGATATCGTGTACTGTATGGCCAGTAATTAAAGTACATAAAGCGGTAGTGGTTTAAGATACCATACTTATCAATACAGTCAGGGAATTGTACCCCTCAGTTACAATAATAATAATAATAATAATAATAATAATAATAATAATTTATAATTTTTTTTACGACTAATCGACGCAACAATTCCTCGTCGACGATTTTTTTAAATCGTTGCAGCCCTAGTGTGAATATATCTTGCTAAAACATCCATGTACAAGATGGCGGATCACATAAATCTGATATTTTCGACCTAAAGTTGAACCTATAACTTAGCTAATCTGTTCCTCAACAGTCTGTCCACTCAAGACTTCTTTCATTCTTCCAATGATTGTAGAAAATGTTTGATTGCCAAATTCACACATCTTGTAGACTACAGTAAAATCCAGCTCACAAAGAAGAAAAGCAGTATGAACAGTTTAAGAGAGCAAACCTCTGATAAATGACTTAATTTGACTTCATAGCAAATAGCATAATTAGGAGTTTGTGATCATAGGAATCTGTCGACCTTGATCTAATAAATTTTTTGTACATATATATTTTTGTCAACTAAGATCTGACGGCCCGTGTCGCAAAATGCACTCAAGTGTGTTTGGTCTGAGGGAGGATAAAGATGGTATATAAGTTCACAGTGTTATTCTTGCAACATTAATGGCTGAAGGTATATTCTCTGTTTTGTCTTGGCTTTTTGCCTTTTTCTATTGTTTGTCTTTTGGCCTCTTTCCTATTTTCCAGCAAGAATCTAGCTTATTTAGCTATCCTGTTCATTTTTATGTATAAATCCACCAAATGAAAGAATGTTTGCTGTTATATGCCGCTGTAAAAATTGTCTTTGAAGAAAAAGAAAAATAAGATTGCTTGTATGCATCAATAAGCATCAATATGGAATGTATCCAAAGTACTCTGCAATAAAAATACTTATTAAAATATATATATATATATATATATATTTTTTTTTTCTTTGTGTGTGTTTGGAATCTTCCAGCAATGCATTGGCCAGTGGAATAAAAGCTATTTAACTGTATGAGAAGAGTGCCTTTGATTGTCATTGTTCCAACTCTCTAAGGCTCTTGTGTCTGACGCCCGGGGGTCACAGAGGTATCAGTGTTGGGCTACTCTGCGTGGCTGAGAGGAAGTTGTAAGCAGATCTCAGATCAGGCCACTCGGTCGTGACACACGATAGACTCCCCCCGTCCTTGTCCTGTGGCGACACCAGAGGCCTTGAATCTCATCCTTCACCGGGTGCTCTCCCCGGATAGCTGCGACACGCTCGACGGCAGAGAGAGAGAGAGACGAGAGCCCTGAACCACTCCGGAGCTGAAAGGGGAGCTCCGCTCGCTGGGGAAAAGCAGGACGCTACAAATCACCCAGCAAGCTTGTGTTGGCAGTGTGGCTGAGACAAGACGTCGGCCCCTTTTAACACTCACAAAGGAGTTGTGGGGCGAGACATAGAGAGAGAAGAGATGGGAGATAAAGAAAGAGATACGCAGAACAAGAGAGAAAGGAGGGACAGACAGATTTCTTTAGATCAAATACTCATCCTTAATCCCCTCCACAAGGGTGAAAAACTCCATTTCCACATTGGCCTAACCTCTGGACGAAGACACCACTGTGCAGCTGATTAGAGCTATATCCCGCCCAAACCCACGACACTGCTGTGCAGCTGATTCGAGCTCCATCCATCCCTAAACCACACGGTGAGATTCTGAATCCGAATACACTCGTGCACCTGGATCAGATCACTAATCAGATCAATTTCTTTCAACAATCAACTACGAAATGCCAAAAATAAGCAATACAGAAAATCTAAAAGGAGTCAACATTCCAACAAGTGGAATGCCATGCAAAACTGTTGCTGTGCATTTAAAAATCTTTTAAGTAAAAATTCTACAGTATGTGTCTAAGCACAATCCAGGCCTTCATCCATCAATTACCTTTAGAAAAAAGTACCATGATTCGTTTTGCAAGACCACAGTCGCATCCGGCAGCTTTGCACAGCTTCATAATCTAACTGAACTGTCACTGACGTTATCAAATCCAAGACAGACCCCTGGACTGGCTCCAGCGTGCGCAGATCTCAGCTGCCAGGGTCCTCACCGGCACCAAGCCCTGGCAGCACCCACCCTCATCCACCTCCACTGGCTCCCGGTCAAGTCCTGTATCTCATACAAGATCCTTGTCCTTGCCCCCCAGTACCTATCCAGTTTTATTACATTTTAAAGTCCTACATTTTGAAAAGGAATTACATTATCCGGGTTTATTACATTTTAAAGACATTCTAAAAGGAAAAAGTTATTACATTTTGAAAAGTTATTACATTATCTGGTATCATTACATTATCCGGTGTTACAAGGTCCTTTTGTCCTCTTGCCAGGCCGTCATTGTAAATAAGAATTTGTTCTTAAATCAACCTGCCGGGTTAAATATATATATATATATTTTCTTTTTTTTAAAGGAGCAGAATGAAAGTAGCAGGCAATGACGCTGGTTTTCCATGAAAGCACACGTTGATACATTTATATCAACTGAAAGGACACTCAGTGCTACAGTCCTTCACCGTCATTGTGCTATTTGTGGCACAAAAAAGGCTGCCTCACTCTCCAGAGAGGTGACACCAGCTGGTTCTGGTATCCAATAATAACCCTGCAGAATCTCAACCTAAATATTACAGCTGAATAACTGATTATATAAACATACAGTATATGCTGCTCCCTCACTTCTCACTAAATGATTGAGTAGATGGGTGATTGGTGAACTTAGATATTTTATTATATAATATTTGTAGGTGTTATTGAGGTGTATTGTATTGTTTTATTGTATTGTATTGATTTGTGTGGACCCCAGTAATAGTAGCCTATGCCTGTGGCAATGGCTAATGGGGATCCGAATAAACTAAACTAAACTAAACAAACTAAATAACATTGTAATATTTTTGGAATATTGTGCTGTTTATGTCTGAGGGGAAATGTTCCTCTATCAGGTCAGATCGGGGAGGCCTGCTCCCCTCTGTAGCTCCATTCTGCTGGTTAGGTTAGTGTTGTCTCCATTAGTTATGTTCAGCTTGGCTGGGGCTAGCCATGGCCAGGTTTGGTTCAGTTTGTTTCTCCATTGCAATTTAGAAATTTATCCGGTTACTAGGCAACTGTAAATGTAGCAACTCATACCTTGTACATGCACTACCTGACAGTATGAAAGTTCCAATCGACCCTTGAAAAATAGATAAGCAGGTTGGCACCTTGCATGGTCGCCTCCGCTGTGGGGTGGGGGATGTGTGAGTGAATGGGTGAATGTGAGGCACGAGTTGTAGTAAAGCGCTTTGGATGAAAGCGGTTATATACAGTAAACGCAACGTAAATGTACCATTTACAATGGAGATGCTCACTGTGTGCCAGACAGAGGCCACAGCACGGCTAAACCCTGGCTAGTGGAGACAAGGCATAATTCAACTGCTTACCTTTAATGGAATGATGTCTTGAAAAGTATGAGATGCTCAATCTTCTAGCAATCTGATACTATATGTAGCTAAGGGGCGACAGTGGATCAGGAGGTAGAGCAGTCGTCTGGCAATCCAGAGGTTCCCGGTTCGATTCCCGCTCCTCCTGGGCAGCGTGTCGATGTGTCCTTGAGCAAGACACTTAACCCCTAATTGCTCCCGATGAGCAGGTTGGCACCTTGCATGGTTGCCTCCGCCGTCGGTGTGTGAATGGGTAATATGTAAGTAACAAATTGTAAAGCGCTTTGGATAAAAGCGCTATATAAAAAAGCAGCCATTTACCATTTATGTGGGAGTGGGAGTGTTCTGCTAAATATTTCATAGATGAAGAGAACTGGGATGCATTAGGATATTTCATTAATATTTCAGAAGCAGGGAGCATTTGTTTTATAAAATTTGTTTGTTTTTGCTCAAGATAATTTTGTTTGTCACAATTTGTCGCAAACTGATCCTAACCCCAAAGGCTTTTTTTACCCTATACAGTATTGTCAAATAGTTTATTTACCCTATACAGTATTCAGAATCAGAAATTGTCAAAGATTTCGTTTATTTTTAGATTTTTTCCCTATACAGTAACGTCAGTAGGCCTGTCCCCGACTAAGGATTTGTATCGACTTTGATTGGCCAAAATTTGTCGATAGTCGACTGTTAGTCGACTACCCCCCGAATGGATTTAAAAAACATTTTTATATATATTTTTATAATAATAAATAATCATTCCATTTGGGCTGTGGGGGGTGCTTAATGTCTGAAGGAGTCGACTGAAGGCTTCTTGTCCTCTGCTAAAGCATGCAATTGGTCCACTGATACATCTAGATATTTGTCTAGTGTGTTCATTAGACGGGGGAAATCCTCTTTCAGTGCCTCTGTGCCCGTTTTCTTAGGCAGTTAGCCTCACTGGTATGCGCGCCATTAGCGTTAGCCACACTTCTAGGCCTCTTTGCTTTTGGAAAGAATGATATAAAAATAAAAAAAATAAAAGAATATATTATACTTTTTTTTTGCATTCGACTAAGAGGTTGGCAGTCGACTACGGCTCCTTTCGATCGATTAGTCGACTATTCGACTAGTCGAGGTCAGCCCTAATAGTCAGAGAGGCTTTAAAAAATAATAATAATAATTTAACAGTATCGTCAAAGAGGTTTTATTGTCATAAATTCAAACCCATCTAAATAATTTCAGTGTTTTTTGGGGGTCAGTTCCAGGGCTGGAGGCTCCTCGTCCCTGGCAGGGCAGAATCCTTGGCTCCTCGTCCCTGGCAGGGCAGAATCCTTGGCTCCTCGTCCCTGGCAGGGCAGAATCCTTGGCTCCTCGTCCCTGGCAGGGCAGAATCCTTGAGTCCTGGCAGGGCAGAATCCTTGGCTCCTCATCCCTGGCAGGGCAGAATCATTGGCTCCTAGTCTCTGGCAGGGCAGAATCCTTGGCTTGAAGTCCTGGCAGGGCAGAATCCTTGGCTTGAAGTCCTGGCAGGGCAGAATCCTTGGCTTGAAGTCCTGGCAGGGCAGAATCCTTGGCTTGAAGTCCTGGCAGGGCAGAATCCTTGGCTTGGAATCCTGGGGGCTGCTGCTGGCCTTCATCTTGATAGCAGCCTGTGTGAAAGGCAGGCGTGTTCCTCCACTGTCCAGATCCCTATCTGGGTAATTGATTTCTAGTCTGGGAGGAAGGCCCACCCACCCACTCCAGAACAGGAGACCTGCTCCAGTTAACCAGTTAAGACGTAGGAGTGTTGGATCAATATGAACACAGCTTCTGTCAGCTCTGACCTGATGAATCCACCATCTACAACAGAAAACCACAGTCCTCTCACATTTCCTATGCTTGATTATTCTCCCAGAGCCATGTGACATCTTGGAACAAGCCCCAGTGTGATGTGGTTACTATGCAGTTTTCTGTTATGCAGTTTTTCTCCCAGACTCTCATTCGTGTCTGGAAGTAGCTAGATCTGCCCTGGGTCAAGCTAATCAGACCTGGGAGCAGCAACATCTGCCCTGGGTCAAGCTAATCAGACCTGGGAGCAGCAACATCTGCCCCCCCTGGGTCAAGCTAATCAGACCTGGGAGCAGCAACATCTGCCCTGGGGCAAGCTAATCAGACCTGGGAGCAGCAACATCTGCCCTGGGTCAAGCTAATCAGACCTGGGAGCAGCAACATCTGCCACCCTGGGTCAAGCTAATCAGACCTGGGAGCAGCAACATCTGCCCTGGGTCAAGCTAATCAGACCTGGGAGCAGCAACATCTGCCCCCCCTGGGTCAAGCTAATCAGACCTGGGAGCAGCAACATCTGCCCTGGGTCAAGCTAATCAGACCTGGGAGCAGCAACATCTGCCCTGGGTCAAGCTAATCAGACCTGGGAGCAGCAACATCTGCCCTGCCACCCTCCTTCAATAAACTGGTCTGTCTTCACCATTTACCCTGTGTCTCTGTGTTTCTTCCCTTGTATCAAACACAGTCTTTTTGGTGGGTGTACCAACACATATAAATGGATTTTTTTTATGTCCTTCCCTGCCTGGCATACTAGCGGCATGTCCAAGGGGTGTACTTGTACATCAAGCTGCCTCACGCTACGGAAACAGGAGATAGGCTCCTGCCCCATGTGCCGTTACGGCTCGAGAACCATTGGTTCTCAAAGGCAACTTCTGCCTGGCTACTCCATACCCAGGAGTAAAACATATTACAAACGGCGCAGTATATAAGTAAGCAGTGTTCCTGGCTCCGAATTAATTAATTGATCTAATTCTCATTACTTGTGTTCCCATTGTGAGGTAGCTATACTGCATCTTATCAACATCTTATTTAGGCTTGTTAATCTGAAGACTTCAAACCCTGGTCAAACGGCAAGGACTATGTAATCTTTCCTAAATAACATTTCAGACTTTTACATTTTGCTTTCTAAAGATACTGGATGGACAGTAGCCGATTGGATTGTAAAATAAATTATTATTTATTAACAGTAATTATTGTATATGAACTTGATTGATGGACTGATCATAACGTGATTTTGTTGAAAGACAATTGAACACTGTTTGAAGATGTAGCCTACTTGCTAATGATGAAGTGATTGATGGATTGAAAGATGAAAGATTCTTTTTAAGGGTTGGTTGCAATAAGGGGTAGAACCTGATAAGAATATTGCTTCTTCCTATTCCTTTTCGGACAAGAGACCGTTTTGTTTATTATTTTACTTTTGTATTAATATTTTTACAACAAATGATCTTTGTAATATTTTTTACATGGTTATTTCTTATTATCTTATTGTTCAATCAAGACTAACCCTAAATAGCATTTCAGACTGCCATATCCATACAAAAACAAACATTTTTCTTTACACGATGTCTCTTTAAATCTATGAATTTGAGTATTGTGTACATTAATAGGTCAAATTATGTTATGATACTCAAATAAGGAAGAACAGTGAATTGCAAAAGCAGCAAGGACCACTCAGTAGTAGATCATTGTGATTAGACCCACTCAGCACTGCAGTTAACAGAGTCAACGCGACTAATCAGGGACCTACGTAGATCAAGAGTCAAGTCAAGAGTCACTTTATTGTCCCATCAGCTGGGAAATTTGTCTTGGGCTTACACCCACACTGCAGCCACAAACGCATACATACAGACATGAAGCAAATGACTCCAAACAAAGAAGATAAACCTTCTTTAGATGCTAGATGACTATATGTATGGATGGGAGGACACTGGGTGTTGACTGGACTTGATCATTCATCCTAATCCAATTCAAAATATATTGCATCTCAGCACAAGGGGCCACATTGAAAATGCTTTGTGAACTACTCAGTCCCGAGATCCAAGAAAAAGCAACCCTCGTTTTCTCAACTGGGGCAAATTCATCATCTGTGAGCTGGCAGAAAATCAATGAGAGCTAATAAAAAGGGCTGTGCGGTGTGAATGGAGGGTTATTTGAAGTATGTTCCCAGGATGCAGGCTTCGAAAAGGGGCTTCGGCTGACGACACTTTTTAGGAATATAGATAAGAAAGCTATGAGGACCCAGGCCTCTAGGAAATATCTACTTTTGCAGAATTACAACAGAAAGTCACATTACATCCATTTCAAAGTACCTGCATTGGTTGCATGTTAGTTTTGTATTTTTTTTCTTTTTTTAATCACTAAGTGGCAATGCACCGGCATATCCATCTGAAATGCTTTTTCGGTACAGTATGTGCCCGACAGAACCCTTAGATCCTTAGAGATCCTCTGACACTGTTCCACAGGCTAGAACAACAAGGCCTGGAGAAGCAGCTTTTAGCTGTTCTGGTCCTATAGCCTTTGGAACAGCCTGCCGGAGGATCTACGGGTTTAATCTGTGGAATAATTTTTTTTTTATCTTAAAGGAACACACCAACATTAGTTCTTCCAGAGAGAAGATAGATACCAGTTTCCTCTCTGTGCGTTCAGTAGAACGCTATCTGGCTGCATGTTAGCCTAGCTTAGCACAATGAATGGAAGCGGACAGTGCCGGTTAGCCTAGGCATTGTCCAACTAACACCTCTCCCGAAGGCTAACCGGTCATGTCCGCTTCGATTCATTGTGCTAAGCTAGGCTAACATGCAGCCAGATAGCTTTCTACTGAACGCACAGAGAGGAAACTGGTATCCATCTTCTTGTCCCTCTCTGGTGAAGACGGTAAGCTAATTTCCCAAAATGTTGGCATGTTCCTTTAACCTTTTTAGCATTGCTTTTACCTCGTTTCTTTTCTTGCCTTTCTTTTTTAATTATTTCAATTATTCAAATGAGTCTTTGCAATTACTTTCTGTGAAGCACATCGAGTTGCACTTGAAATGTGCTATACAAATACAGTTTGATTGATTGATTGTAGGGCCATTGTCCGTCGTACTGTACTTGTGCTGTATAATGACAATGCATTTGAATCTAATCTTAATTGTCCTCTTAACCGTTTCACTACCACACTACCAAAGGGTTAACCCTTTCACTGCAACAATACAGCAGGTGAACCCGTCCACTGACACACGACAAAGGGTTAACCCTTTCACAACCACACTACAGAAGGTTAACCCTTTCACTACCACAATACAGACGGTTAACCGTCTGTAGAGTGTGGTCGTGAAATGTTAACCTTCTGTAGTGTGGTAGTGAAAGGCAGTGTTTCCCCTATATGCATTCAGCAGCGGCGCAAATTAGGACCGCCGCTGCTATGAACTAGACTATTAATTTTTTTTAATAAAAAATTATACTTATTTTTTTATCATTTCATTTGGGCTTAAGGAAAAGGCTGCAGGGAGAAAGCACTGCAGTCTAGTCGATTTTGTGTTTTGAGCACAAAGTTCATCATAGATCTAGCCTCTTTATTTTGCTCTCAAAGTGCACCAGATTGATGCATTAAAGTTCCGGGGGGGGGGGGGGCATGCCCCCGGACCCCCCTAGAGGCACAGCACCGCTGCTGAATTTCTTTTCAGGGGTAAAACACTGAAAGGGTTATAAAAACACTTTAAACTGTTAGAAATGAGAACGCCCAAGAAAAGGGCCCAATGGAGGAGAAGCTCACCGGCGACGTTGACCTTCTCTGCGTTGGTGTTGGTGGCGCTGGGTGCGGCGGTGGTGCCGGTGCCGGTGGTCAGGTTGCCCCCGGTGCCGTTGTAGATGTTCTCCACCCTGGACTCCAGCTTGGCCAGGCGCAGCATGATGTTGTCCAGCAGCACGGCCAGCGTCTTCTTCAGATCTGCAGCACGGTGGCACAGAGTGTTCACCCGTTAGAACTCGCGATGCCACACTGTGACCATGTCTGTCTGGCCCTCCATAACGATGATGATATCACGATACGCGATAATCGATACGTTGCAAGAAACTTAGTCTACGACACGTCACGATATCTGTGTAACTGAAGGAGGAAAAGATACCCATAAAAAGGCAGGAAAAAGCAGGAATTGTGTATTTATTCACATAATTGGCATGAAAGCTTGTCATATTCTTTAATGTGCATCACAAACCGGACAATTGTACATGAACTAATGCACAACAAATTGCATAGTGCCTCTTTAACACACACACACACTGACCGCAACTTGATTATTATTAACTATTAATTATGTCCCCAATGGAAAACTGTTAGCATCTGCAATAAAAAATATATATATACATAATCCGTTTTATCCGTTATATATAGATTTTGAGTCTGTTCACCTAATTTTTATTGCAGTAAAATGGGATTATATATATATTATATTTCCCCCATTTTTTATATTGATACTTGGCATCACTGTATCAATATAATATTGGCATGCAAAATATTGTGATATATTGCTGTATTGATTTTCTTTCCCCCACCCCTAAGTTATAGCCCCCCCCCCCCCCCCCCCCCCCCCCCTTTAAAGGCTGGAATGTGTGTGGTCCATTCAAACCATTGAGACACAAGACTGGGAACCCAGCTTCTTCCCCTCAGCAGTCATCTCACTGAACTCTGTACCACAGTGACAGCCCCCCATTTACCACACACACGCGCACGCACACAATAAACTCTGAACTCCATAGTTAAAACAAAACAACCAGTGAGTCCACTCTGTTCTACTGAGGCCTTAAGAGAGATGTACAACACAGAGGTTCTTTATTGAGACAGTAGGAAGGCTGAGCGGGAGACACAGGAGAGAAGGTTCTTTATTGAGACAGTAGGAAGGCTGAGAGGGAGACAGAGTAGGGGAGACACAGGAGAGAAGGTTCTTTATTGAGACAGTAGGAAGGCTGAGAGGGAGACAGAGTAGGAGAGACACAGGAGAGAAGGTTCTTTATTGAGACAGTAGGAAGGCTGAGAGGGAGACAGAGTAGGAGAGACACAGGAGAGAAGGTTCTTTATTGAGACAGTAGGAAGGCTGAGAGGGAGACAGAGTAGGGGAGACACAGGAGAGAAGGTTCTTTATTGAGACAGTAGGAAGGCTGAGAGGGAGACAGAGTAGGGGAGACACAGGAGAGAAGGTTCTTTATTGAGACAGTAGGAAGGATGAGAGGAGAGACAGAGTAGAGGAGACACAGGAGAGAAGGTTCTTTATTGAGACAGTAGGAAGGCTGAGAGGGAGACAGCGTAGGGGAGACACAGGAGAGAAGGTTGTTTATTGAGACAGTAGGAAGGCTGAGAGGGAGACAGAGTAGGGGAGACACAGGAGAGAAGGTTCTTTATTGAGACAGTAGGAAGGCTGAGAGGGAGACAGAGTAGGGGAGACACAGGAGAGAAGGTTCTTTATTGAGAAGGTAGGAAGGCTGAGAGGGAGACAGAGTAGGAGTTCATGTGGTTCCAGAGGCGGGGTATCGTGATACTACATTTTGTTGGCTTACATTACTGTGTGCTGTTGGCTACAACTGTAACCGTGCTTAAAGGAGGATAAGGTCAGCTTGTCTAAAGTTCCAGTTACTTCAGGCAACTATGACAGCATTCTGTATTCTGCATCCAAAAGAGTCATAAGACCTGGGCCCTCATGCATCAACGTGTTCTACGCACAGATCTGTGCTTACCCCGTGCGTACGATCATTTCTAAGCAAAGAGTGGGATTCATCAACTTCAACTTGAACTTGACTTTGTGCGTACATCTACGCACTTTTCAGACCTGGCGTACCTAGCGCCCAGTGGTAGAATACATTATTACAACAAGGAAATGAGCTTCTGTGCATAATAACACTGGCACGTTCTGTACGAACCGTAGTTCATTATAGTTCATTGTAAAATAGCAACAGTAGTGTAATTATGGTCAAAACCCTATAAATAGCATTTGGAATAATAGATCTTTCTCTCAGAATGAATGCAGCATGGTTTATATAGCGTTATCGGAATATACGGGGTGTAGGCTACTGACTGACTGCGCTCCGCGTAGCTTGATTGATTGATTGATTGAAAAGTTTATTAACAGATTGCAGAATGGGTACAGTACAGTACAGCTCAGTACATACAATTGTTAATTGGGGATGCAGACCAACTTTCGTCTTGTTTACATCAGGGTCCCCCATTTTCAATTCATCATAAATCATAAAGCTCAACTCGTTATTATTCTGCGCAGACCGCAGAAACACGGGAACGTTTTGATTATATTTAAAAGGCTTTACGTTAAACGAAACAAGTGGAACTTCGAAGCTGTAAGCAGAATACAAGTCATATTAATATAGTGTTCTTCCCCCTTTTTACTGTATAAGAAAGAATAGAAAACGCATTGCAATGACACTATAGTGGACAGACTATGTATATGATGGGATTCAAGTTCATGTATTGAAAGGCAGGCTATCATACATGCAGTGAGATTCATTGTTCTTGTATATGCTCTCGTATTATATTGTTTATATAGGCTACCCAATACTGACGTCAAAATAGATTGTAGTATGCCTCTAGAAATCATATGCAGCAGGTAGAAAATTGACGGGAGATCCATCGCAATCTGGAATAAAATTGAGGAGAACTTTAATCCATGGGGTATTAATCAAACAACACGGGAAAAGGCAGTCATATTCCAGCGCGGTCTTTATTAGCCGACAACAAAATAGATGCATCTAAAAATCATATAGCCAATCGAACACAACTAATAAAGGCATTCATATTACAAGCACGGTTATAATGACACACAACCAACGCCAAACAGTGGTCAACGAACGGTCTTTATTAGTATTTTGAGCTGTCCAGGCAGAATTGCAGCAATGGTCTTAGGGAGCCGTTGATATCTGACATCACCGTTTACAAATCCGCCTTTTATTTATCCCACAATACGCGATAGTGTCTTCTTGGTTCGACAGCAGTGAATTCTCCGTGGAGTTTCTCGGAGTCCCGCTCGGGTCGGTCCATTATTTCACATCCCATGGGGGGTGTTTCCTCATTTTCATGACCATATATGGATAATCATGCACGAGCATTGACGGTAGAACAAAGTGGTATTCATCAACACGGAGGACCATAGAGCCTGCGTACGCACGTGTGATGAATGCCGACTTCCCTGTGCGTACGCTAGTTCTACATTCCGTGCTTACGTGTGGAAGTAGGTCAAGTTCAAAGTCCACGTTGATGCATGAGGGCCCAGGACTCTGCAGGCAGACGTGATGATAGAGACACACACAGCGATACACATACACGATGATACAGACACACACGATGATAGACACACACAGCGATACAGACACATGATGATACAGAAACACACAATGATCTGAACTCCATTGCATATACTCAATTTATACCCATCTACTGCCTTCACCGTCTACAACTGCCTTACACTGTAATCATAACTACCTACCTCAACCTATAGTCTACCCATATCAATGAGTCAACAGGCTAGTGATTATCAAAGGGCTGGTCATGGATTATCAAATGACGTGAAAAACTGCCCAAGACTGCCGGGAATAACGGTAGGAAGCAGAACGAGGCCGATGGATTCATGGCCGTTTTGTGTTTCAGAAAAAATTACCAGAAAGTAGGGGTGTAACGGTACACAACAACCACAGTTCGGTACAGATACTGTACCTCGGTCACGGTTCGGTACAGGTTTTCGGTACAGTGGGGGAAAGTTTGGCTTTCCATGTTCCACTCAGGGGTGATGTAGTGTGCAGTAACTAATTGTATTTGTAGGGCTGTCAATTAATATTCTATATTGAAATTAATAATGGACGTAAAGAAAAAGATTATAATAATAATTATATTAGATATTAGAAAAAAAACAGCCCCAGTGGGCGGTCGTTAGTGGTCAACATACCGTTGTATTCGTTCGGTACACAGCCGTTCGATACGGTACGGTACACACTGAAACGGTTCGGTACGGATACTGTACGTGTACCTTTACACCCCTACCAGAAAGGTCTGCACGCTTTTTATTGTTATTCTCTTGACTACACCGGCCTCGAGACAAAACGCTTCAAATAAGCCTACAATGTATGAAGAGTGGAGAGATAAAAGCAGTGTTTCACAGACCGCATCATAGTGCTACAAAACCTACAGTATTTCAGCACAGCCAGACCTATTTCAGCACCACAGACAGTATTCTAGCGCTCCATTTAGAGGCTGCCAGACCTATTTCAGCACCACAGTATTGTAGCGCTGCTGTCCATACTGCAGTGCGTCGCCATTCGTGCTTGTTGCTTTGATGTGAATGGCCCCGTTAATCAAGGCGTCTCGGAATAAATTTTTTTTTACCCACTTTTTCTCCTCCTTATTTTCAATTTTGTATTTCCAATTCTTCCCTCCCCTGTCTTGAACGTTGCTAGACTATGCCTCCCACTGGTCGGCTGTAGTGAGGATAGAAGCCTTGCATCACGTGTCCCCTCCGGTACACGAGGAGGCAGCCTGTCGCATCTTTTCACAGCAACAGCTCGAACTCTCAGTGGCGAGGAGTAGCGTGTGGGAGGCTCACACTGCCACAGATACTTCCTGTATCCGCCGTACCGGCGTCACCCAACCAACCTGTAGGAGTCGCTGTCCACAACGTCCAATCCCCACCCACCGGCTTTCCCACCCTCTAACACTGCCAATTGTGTTAGTATGACGGCCGGCCAAGCCGGTAGCAACGCAGAGAGCTGGGCTCGATACCAGCATCTCCTGCGTTAGTGGCAAACGCCTTGCCCACTGCGCCACTCAGCCGCCTCGGAATACATTTTCAACAATATATTCCATTGGGTGATGCACATGGATATCGTTTTCTTTTGGAAGAAAAGGTGTGTATCTCCGCCTATCTGCGCTGTCATGCAAAACCCCCGGTTTGTGAAAAACAAAGTGGGTCAGCAGCGTCCTCCAACGTCTCCGGAGCAGTGTGGACGCTGGGTGCAAACGTAGCAAAACCTCTGCAGTTTATAGCAAAAAAAAAACGTATTTGTCTAAAACGTAGCCTAAAGCAACATACCGCTAAGTTAACCGTGGTACAATTGTATACATCTTCTTCACAATGCTCACCAACAACCGGAGACCCGATTTACAGATGCAGCTCTTAGGACTCTGAGCTCTGCTCTGCACTGCTACTGCGCTAATCATGGGCCATTGACCTGGCAGTGCTGTTAACGAGGCGTTAATGATACTGCGCCCTCGCAGTAGAGGTGCGATTGTTAAGAGCTGGATCTGTAGACTTATTCACAGAGAATCAACATTATTTCCACGAGATAACAATCGACTGCAGCTCCCATGCCCGTCACGCATATCTGTGCCACATTTCCTATGAGCCTGTTGCATTTGACACGTCGTGTCCCCATCGCTCCAGTGAGGACTGGCAAGGACCCAGACGAGCCCTGGCTGGCACCTAGGGTACACCAGTCCTGACCTCATGGGAAGGGGAACGGCCATAGCACCCGTCTACTCTGGACAGCCCTGTGGGCCGAGGACGAGCAGATGCCCTGAGCACAGCAGTGAGAGATACCGAGTGGGAATAAATCAAGTGGAAAGGTTGCCGTTACCAGGTTACTGGACCCAAAGTCGTTAAGACAAAACAACCGGTCCACGCTGTTCTACTGAGGCCTTTAAGAGAGATGCGCAACACAGAGGTGCCTTATTGAGACAGTAGGAAGGCTGAGAGGGAGACAGCGTAGGGGAGACACAGGAGAGAAGGTTCTTTATTGAGACAGTAAGAAGGCTGAGAGGGAGACAGAGTAGGGGAGACACAGGAGAGAAGGTTCTTGGGCGGCCGGGCAGCGCAGCGGACTAAGCGTCTGTCTACCACCGCAGAGACACTGGTATCGAATCTGGCTGTCAGCGGTGCCTCCGGCTTGGCCGGTCGTCATACTGACACAATTGGCAGTGTCAGCGGGTGGGAAGCCGGTGGGTGGTATCCTGGTCGTTGTAAACAGCGACTCCTACAGGTCGGTCAGAGCGCCTGCACAGCAAGGGAAGGAACTGGTGAAGGTAGTGTGACCCTCCCACGGCGCGTTACACTTCACCAATGAGAGTCCGCGCTGTCAGGTGAAAAGAGGCTGCTGGCTGTCTCCTATGTATCGGAGGAAGCATCCGATAGACTTAAGGGCTCCCTAGACCGGCAAGTAGGGGGCAAATGCGCGCAACGACCAGGAATGGGAGGGGGGAATTGGCATAACGACTATATGGGATGGGAGAAAATACAGAAAAAATAGGAGGTGAAAAAGTAGATCGGAAAAAAAAGGAGAGAAGGTTCTTTATTGAGACAGTAGGAAGGCTGAGAGGGAGACAGAGTAGGGGAGACACAGGAGAGAATGTTCTTTATTGAGACGGTAGGAAGGCTGAGAGGGAGACAGAGTAGGGGAGACACAGGAGAGACGTTCTTTATTGAGACAGTAGGAAGGCTGAGAGGGAGACAGAGTAGGAGTTCATGTGGTTCCAGAGGCAGGGGTATCGTTATACTACATTTTGTGGGCTTACATTACTGTGTGCTGCTGGCTAAGGTCAGCTTGTCTAAAGTTCTAGTTACTTCAGGCAACTATGACAGCATTCTGTATTCTGCATCCAAAAGAGTCATATGACCTGGTCTCTGCAGGCAGACGTGATGATAGAGACACACACGACGATACAGACACACACAACGATACAGACACACACAGGTGATACAGACACACAATGATACAGACACACAGGTGATACAGACACACACGATGATACAGACACGTGATGATACAGACACACGTGATGATACAGACACACGTGATGATACAGACACACGTGATGAGACAGACAGACTGTGCACACTGCAGAGGTTCCGTCATTGATTCAAGGCTGAAATACTGCAGGCGTATCTAAATTACATTTTAGTATTCCTCGTCTTGCCACATCACACATATTGTGTTGTCATTGTCGGTTTCATCTATCGTCTATTTTTTATGGTTGTGAAGTTTGTGTAGTTTAGTAACTTCTACATGTACTGTTGTCTGTTCTTTTGGTTGTGAAGTTTGTGTAATTTAGTAACTTATACGTGTACTGTTGTCTGTTCTTGTGGTTATGACATGTATGTACATTTCTAATCGTCTGCTCTGTTAACATCAACCTGCAAAGGGATTCTGAAAATGAGCCTTTGGCAATAATCTGGCATATTTACATGAAAATGTTCATTAATATGTATTGCCCTTATTTAAAATAAATACATACAAATACATAAAAAGAAATACATAATAAAAATACATAATCAGCCCTACTTTCTAGAAGAAAATAACATGTATTCCTGGTATACAGCAGCGTATGAGCCTGGGGACAGATCATGTGAAGACTCTTTTGTTAAAAGCCAAGTGTCTTGTCTTTTGATGAACCCAGACCACAGCTCTCCTGTCACACTGATGAAAGCCGCGGCATCAGGGACTAATTAAGTCTCAAGAGGAGAACGCCCTGGGAACGTAATCTCAGGGCCACAAAAAGGTTAACGGTAAACACAACATTAGACACGTGTTGTGTCGTTATAGTCCCAAGTCAATTAGACACATCCAACAACAACAACTCTTGTTTATCTAGAGATGAGGAAGCATATACAGAAACGAACAGACAGCTGTCTTAAATCTGTGGGACGTCCATCTTCTCTTTTAAATACTCCAGAGGATCCCCGCACTGGGAGTCTCAACTTGTGTAACAGATTGTATTATCTGGAGTTTAGTTCTAGAAAGATTCATCCATTGAACAGACTCAATGGACAATGGGGAAGAGGAAACACCACTTAAGCTTAAAGCCCAGTGAACTGCTGTTTTATTTCTCAGTATAACATTATATCTGGTGATATCATGATGGACAGATGGGGTCTAATCCATAGTTCTATGCAACAGAGTGCTCTATGATGACCTGTAAGTGTGAGATTATGTGCATAGCAAGTCAGCTTCATGTTTCAGCCAAGTGCCTCTATATTCCTGTCACAAGTGTTTCAGAGTTGTTCAGTCTCTATACATCTGTTTCAGTGCTGTTCAGTCTCTATACCTCTGTTTCAGTGCTGTTCAGTCTCTATACCTCTCTGTTTCAGTGCTGTTCAGTCTCTATACCTCTCTGTTTCAGTGCTGTTCAGTCTCTATACCTCTGTTTCAGTGCTGTTCAGTCTCTATACCTCTGTTTCAGTGCTGTTCAGTCTCTATACCTGTTTCAGTGCTGTTCAGTCTCTATACCTCTGTTTCAGTGCTGTTCAGTCTCTATACCTCTCTGTTTCAGTGCTGTTCAATCTCTATACCTCAGTTTCAGTGCTGTTCAGTCTCTATTCCCCTCTGTTTCAGTGCTGTTCAGTCTCTATTCCCGTCTGTTTCAGTGCTGTTCAGTCTCTATACCTCTCTGTTTCAGTGCTGTTCAGTCTCTATACCTCTCTGTTTCAGTGCTGTTCAATCTCTATACCTCAGTTTCAGTGCTGTTCAGTCTCTATTCCCCTCTGTTTCAGTGCTGTTCAGTCTCTATACCTGTTTCAGTGCTGTTCAGTCTCTATACCTCTGTTTCAGTGCTGTTCAGTCTCTATACCTCTCTGTTTCAGTGCTGTTCAATCTCTATACCTCAGTTTCAGTGCTGTTCAGTCTCTATTCCCCTCTGTTTCAGTGCTGTTCAGTCTCTATTCCCGTCTGTTTCAGTGCTGTTCAGTCTCTATACCTCTCCGTTTCAGTGCTGTTCAGTCTCTATACCTCTCTGTTTCAGTGCTGTTCAGTCTCTATACCTCTGTTTCAGTGCTGTTCAGTCTCTATTCCACTCTGTTTCTGTGCTGTTCAGTCTCTATTCCCGTCTGTTTCAGTGCTGTTCAGTCTCTATACCTCGGTTTCAGTGCTGTTCAATCTCTATACCTCTCTGTTTCAGTGCTGTTCAGTCGCTATTCCCCTCTGTTTCAGTGCTGTTCAGTCTCTATAGCCTACTAGGGCTGGGCAATTAATCGAGAAAATAAAATCGCGATCTCGATTCATAGACTTATGCAATCTCATTTTTTTTTTTTTTTTTTTTTTTAATCTTTTTCCCCCTCCTTTTTCCTCCGTTTTTCTCCCATCCAAATGTTAATCGTTATGCCAATTCCCAATCCCCTTCCTGGTCGCGTGTATCACTTCCGCAACGGATTTAGTCGGAATTCGGTTTCCGGGTTGGCCTGATTGGCCGCGACGGCCACGTGACACGCCCCCCCGCGGCAGCAGCGTTGCCGCTGCGCCCTGCTGTGGCGACGCTCGCGTTGGTTTATGACGTTAATTAATAATAAACACTGTTAGGACTCTTAATAATAAACACTGTTAGGACTATCTGACTCTTAATAATAAACACTGTTAGGACTATCTGACTCTTACTAATAAACACTGTTAGGACTATCTGACTCTTAATAATAAACACTGTTAGGACTATCTGACTCTTAATAATAAACACTGTTAGGGCTCTTATTTCATACTTATCTTGTCTAGCTCTAACAGTAACAGTAAGAAGCATTTTGGATAAAAGTATTATGACAACAATGTATGTCTTTCAAATGTTAAATGATAAAATGATACACACTGAAATCTACGCTCTCTCATCCTGCTTTCCACAACGCGACAATATATAATAATATTGTCGCGTTGTGGAAAGCAGGATGAGAGCGTAGATTTCATGAACTGGGAAAGCGACTGACCTGCAGTTACACAGGGATTAAGGCTGTCCCCGAACCCTGTTTTTAGGGTTTGAACGTTCGCCAGGGTTTTTCCGAACGGACGTTCGAACGTTTTTTTTTTTTATTAATACATTTTATTATTATAGATTTTACGGGGGCGGTGAATTTTTTTTTTTACAGTGGTGGCTGTTCATGTAAACATGTAAACAAAGCACTCAGAAGAAAATAAAGGGAAAAGACAGCAGTCAAACATACCGGTAATATCATATAACGCACTCACTTTTAGTTGGGTATGCCATACGCGCCAGCCACTTAACCCAGGCGTTGCGCGATGTTTACTCCACAATGTTTTATCTCCAGTTCTTTTGTTTCCAAGACATATCCCAGTAGTTCCCACTCGTTTGAAATCGTACTTCAGAGTTAGGTTGTTCGAAACGGTGGATCTTTTGGGCATAGTGTAAATGGGCATGGTGCTTGAGCACTGCTATGTTGTGTGTAACCCGCTCTAGCGTCCCCACCTCCCCGGTCGCGTCGCGTGTGCACCAAACGTTCCACCCAAAAACTGATTTAATTTTTTTTTGCGAACGTTCAAACCCATTAATTAAAATCCGAATGCCAGCGTAACAAACGAACGTTCGGGCTCAGCCTTAACAGGGATAGACGATAGGGGGCGCTTTTTTCCATTCTGAGCTGCTGGAGGAGCTGCTGTACCAACGGGAGACTGTTGATGAAATATGAAATCAGATCGCTAATAAAAAAATTTAATGCTAATACACGTCGTGGGCATTCAGGCATTGGGCTGATAAAACGTCATATGACGTTTTGGGCACTGAAAGTGTTAAGAAAGAGTGCAATAAATGATTTTATTGAAAAAATAAGAATCATGTGAGAGAATCGTGATCTCAATTCTTAAGAGAAAAATCGTGATTCACATTTTAGCAAGAATCGCCCAGCCCTACTCTATACCCCTGCAAAACAAATCCGGGGGCATTTAACACATTGCATGTGACATTGAATGAAGGCCATGTCATATTACGGTGGTCCTCGTTAGTATAGTGGCGAGCATCCTGTCACGCGGGAGACTGAGGTTCAATTCCCCGACGGGGAGTCCCATTATCCTTGTTCCTGAATTTCAATGAAGGAACATCTTGTTAGACGAACACCATGTACTACACCTGTAACCCAAAGGCGTCAGGGAGGAGTGATCCCTATACTTTTTGTCTGGCCTGTGCAGGGAGACAAACCCAGATATTTCAGATATTGGGCCAAAAGGCAAAAATAGGGTATTCATATCCGAGAATTTCCCCAATAGAGAAATACGATAACGTAACGCATCATAAATCACACACAGACTGCATGTTAGACAGGTCTGTGGAGGAGGAATACCTTTTGGTCGTCCCAACAATAGCTTACATCTCACACCTTGATGAGAGCCAAGGGGCTAAAGCCGCCACCCCTCTCTACTCTGAAGCTCAGTGTCGCCTTCTGTCCCTCAGGGGGCTTTCTCATTAGGAACGGGTGCTCCGCTCCGTCCTCGCTCCGTCCCTGAGTGCGAACTCCCCCCCTCTCCCCCCTCTGGTTTGTGTACACACTACAGTCTTGGTTCGCTTCGGGTTTTGTTTACGGTTTGCGTTTTGAGCTTGTAAGCTGCCGTAGGCGATGATGTCACACTCGAACATCAGCACATGAAGAGTTGAACACACGGTGATGGAAACTGGATGCCCGATATAAAGAAACGATTCAAACGAATAACCAATAAATATGAAGTTATCAAGTTTCAAGTTTCTTTAATAGTTGTCATACAGAAGTACAGAATACTTTTGTACAAAATGCTTCTTACTGTTGCGCTCCAGAGACTGTGCATGACAAGATAAGTATGAAATAAAAACATAGTAAAAATTAGAAGAAAAAAAAAAAAAAAAGAGGTCACAGTGTTCAGTTTAGACATATGTACAATGTTCGTAGACGTAGTTACCATACAATATACAATACTGTGCAGTGTACTAATATACAATACTATATAGTGCAAGGCATAAATGGACAAGGTGCAGTTTAGGTACAATTCACAGTAGGTGTACGAGTTGTAGTGCAAATCCTTTATCAATAAATATAAAGTGTAAGTGTGTTTGTGTGATCTAAAGTGTGGAGAGTGGGTGCTGCAGTGTGTTGTTTGTTTGAGTGAGTGTGTGTGTGCGTGTGGGTGTGTGTGCTGTGTGCATTTGATGGTTGTTGCATAGTGATTATTGTTCGTTTAGCGATTATTGTTCGTTTAGCAGCCTGATGGCCTGGGGATAGAAGCTCCTTCTGAGTCTTTCTGTGCTCGCCATAAGACTCCGGTATCGCTTGCCTGACGGCAGCAGTTCAAAGAGGCAGTTGTTCGGGTGGCTCGAGTCCTTAATAATTCTCTTAGCCTTCCCCTTGCACCGCTTGTTGTAGATGTTCTGGAGGGTGGGAAGCCCCCCTCTAATTGTGCGTTCGGCTGAACGTGTCACTCTTTGTAGTCTGCTACGGTCTTGTGCAGTGCTATTCCCAAACCAGGAGGTGATGTTGCCGGTCAGGATGCTCTCTATTGTACATGAGTAGAAGTTCCTAAGGATCTTCTGACTGACTTGGAACTTCCTTAGGCGCCTGAGGAAGTAGAGGCGTTGTCGTGCCTTCTTCACAACACTGTCAATGTGTGTGGTCCATGTCAAGTCCTCGGATATGTGGGCTCCGAGGTACTTGAAACTGTTCACTCTCTCAACTGGTGCCCCGTCGATGCTGAGGGGGCTGTAGTCCTTGACCCCCGACCTCCTGAAGTCCACAATCATCTCTTTTGTTTTGCTGACGTTCAGGGAGAGGCAGTTCTCCTGACACCACTGTGACAGGTTCTCTACCTCTTCCAGGTAGGCCCTTTCGTCGTTGGCAGAGATCAGGCCCACCACTACTGTGTCATCAGCAAATTTGATGATGGTGTTGTTGTTCCGCTGTGCTACGCAGTCATGTGTGTACAGGGAGTAGAGGAGGGGGCTCAGAACACAGCCCTGGGGGGCCCCTATGTTGAGCGTGATGGATGAGGAGGTGCAGTTGCCGGCTCTTACCACCTGGGGTCTGCCCGTCAGGAAGTCCAGGACCCACTGGCACAGGTCATAGTTCAAGCCCAGGTCCCTGAGCTTGGCTATGAGTTTGGAGGGGACTATGGTATTGAATGCTGAGCTGTAGTCGATGAACAGCATTCTCACATAGTTCCCCTTCCTCTTGTCCAGATGTGATGCTGCTGTGTGCAGCACATGGGCTATGGCGTCCTCCGTGGACCTGTTGGGGCGATATGCAAATTGCAGAGGGTCCAGGTTGATGGGGAGGGAGGAACAGATGTAGCCCTTCACTAGCTTCTCAAAGCACTTCATGGCTATGGAGGTGAGGGCTACAGGGCGGTAGTCGTTGAGGCAAGCGGGCGTAGATTTTTTGGGTACAGGGATGATGGTGGACTTCTTCAGACAGGTGGGGATGACGGCCTGTTCCAAGGACAGGTTGAAGATGTCAGTGAATACCGGGGCCAGTTGGTCGGCACAGACTTTTAGGACGCGGCCGGGGATGCCGTCCGGTCCTGCTGCCTTCCTGATATCCACTTTTTTAAAGATCCGTCTCACCTCATGCTCTGTTACCCTGAACACTGAGTCTCCATCAGCAGACCCCCCCCCCCCCATTGCCGTGGTTTGTAGGCTGGTGTTGTTATTCACAGCCTCAAACCTCGCATAGAAGGAGTTGAGATCATTTGCTAAGGAGATGTCACTGTTCAGTTTGAGGGGGGTTCCTTTGTAGTCTGTCATTGTTCTGAGGCCCTGCCACATGCCTCTAGAGTCAGCCTGTTCAAACTGAAGTTCAACTTTATCCCTGTAACGCCGTTTTGCCTCTATTACTGCTCTCCTGACGTTGTATCTTGCCATCTTGTGTTCTTCCATGTTGCCTGTCACCAGCCCGGTGTTGTATGCTGATGTGCGCACTTTCAGAGCCTCACGGACGGATTTGTCTACCCAGGGCTTTTGGTTTGGGTAGATATTAATTTTGGTGGTGGGGATTATTACTTCTACCTGAGTACAGACATAGTCAATCACCGTTTCGGTGTATTCGTTAATATTGGCTGTGTTATCACGGAGTACACTCCATTCTGTGCTTCCCAGCACTGCTTGGAGTGACTCTACTGACGTCACGGTCCAACGTTTAACCTCTCGCGAGACCACCGGCGTTCGCTTGAGACACTGTTTGTACTTAGGCAAAAGAAAAATTGCAACGTGATCGCTTTTACCGAATGGACTAAGAGCCTGTGACTTGTACCCATTCTTAAATTGCGAGTATACATGGTCTAATATGTTCTCGCCTCTGGTGGGACAGGTCACATGCTGATAGAAATTCGGCAGCACCTTTTTAAGACGCGCGCTGTTGAAATCCCCCAAGACCAAAATGGCCGCGTCAACGTTAGCTGCCTGGATTTTGTTTACCTCGTCGTGAAGTTTTGAAAGTGCGACCTCAGTGTTCGCGTGTGGTGGAATGTACACTCCGATGAGGATGATGGACGTTAACTCTCTTGGGAGGAAGAAGGGTCGACATTTTATCGTGATAAACTCCAGGTCTGGGGAACAGTGGTTAGACATTTCCTTTGTGTTGCCTAAATCGCACCACTCCTTGTTTATCATGAAGGCGATGCCGCCTCCTTTCTTCTTTAGTGACTCTAATGCCGTCCGGTCTTTTCGTAGAACGAAGAAATGGTCTGCCGGTTCTATTGCATGATTCGGGACATCTGGACTCAGCCAAGTTTCTGTGAAACAGAGGACGTTACAATCCCGAATGTCCCTCTGGAATTGGATCCTTGCTCTGATGTCGTCCAATTTGTTTCCTATCGATTGCACATTGGCCAACAATATGCTGGGCAATGTGGTTCTGTGTCGTTTGGACCTCAGTCTGTTCCGGACCCCGGCTCTCTTTCCTCGTCTTCGCGGCAGCTTTTTTTCTTGTCCGTGGCCGGCATAACAAAGGATCTCGGTGGGCCATTTCTGCTGTTCAGCGATCCGATCCAGAGAGCAATCCAAACGGTAAGTTTTTCTTAATCCAATGTCAATGATTGACTGACGGTCATACACATATAATGCACCAACAGTTGGTGCAAATAAAACTCCTAATACTATAAAAATTAACAAAATAAAGCACAGTCTCGTCGGAGCGATCAGAAAGGCAGCCATCACAGCAGCGCCAGTTTGTCACTCATAGGAGCGTTTGTTTTTCATCAAATTATCTTTGAAACTCTGTTGTCAAGCCTTGACAATATAACCCACCCCCTTTTCTCACGAATGGAACTGGTGTCGTGGAGTCCGCTTTGAGCGTTTTTCAGGGTTAGCGGCTAACGCTAGTTAGCTTAGCCTAGTCATGGGATAACTTAGTTAGCAGCTAACGTTAGCCCATTGCTCGCGTCAATTATTATATTGCATGTCATTGAAGGTCCGCGCTGGTCTGTGTCTATAATGAAATGAGAGGAAAGCTGCGCTAAACAAGCCTCATCTCAGCCGCAACGTGACAACATACTCGATGTTATATAAAAATGATCTTGCGGTCTACTTGAAAATCAGCCTGCAATCTACCGGTCGATCACGGCCGACTGGTTGAGCACCACTGGTCTATAGAAATAAATGCATTCGAACAAGAAACCAATGTATAGACATAACAATGGCAAAAAAATTGCCAGGCCTAATGCGAGCCAGGGAAGTCTTGGGCTTGTAACGTGGCTTCATCTCGAAGTCTTCATCCACTGAGCCGTGAGGCTCAACATGCTTGTTTGGTTGAGGTCTGAACTTGCCAAATTGCCCATAAATATCGTTTTTGTGGGTATTGTCCAGTTGTTGCTGTATGCTTTTATCTGGCCAAAATTCAAGCAAGCATGAAAGCATTACAGTAAGCTTGCACACCACGGCCCGCTCCTCGTCGGGGACGCTGGTTCGCACCCGAGACCACCTATTCCAGCGGTCCAGGTTTGGAGCGAATCAGCGTCCCCGGGGACGGGGGGAGCGTTCTCATCACGCGATATTTTGGTGCGATCGCGCTCTGATTAGACCCCGATGGCTAGTGTGAAAGCCCCCTGAGTGTTTCTCCCAGCTGGCCAGGATGAGAGCACTCCTCTTTACATGTACTTGATCTGTCTACGAACATAATCAAGTCCATATTGTTAAATAAAAGGTTGTGGATTGAAATTCCAACCCATTATTCAGTGTGTAATGTAATCAGTCATTATCATTATGTATCATATCGTTAGCCTCATACGATAATAAGTCATTTTTTTTGCCAAATTGAGATTTCTGCCTAACTGCATCGCCCTGGCTTAGTGCCTATGTCCAATCAGAACGCTTGTTATGTTAAAAAAATCCCCATCTGCCTAACTCACTTGTGTGATTTGTGCATTTTAACATTAGGCAAGTAAAACAACTGCCTAGTCTAGTGTATGACATGTATGTATGTAAGAGGGAAAAATGCCTAAGTTACCTTAATTTGTTATGCAATGGTTGTTGTTTTTGTATTATTGCAAACTTGTTGATACACCTTGTGGAACTAAATATAAACTTACACATTTGCTGGAAAATGTGTTTTTTATCTTTAAAAAATCTTAAAAAATGACTTGAGCAATTATCGTATGAGGCTAATGATATGTATCATTATGTACATCTGCCCTGACCAGATGTACAGTACATATGACTAATTATCAAGCCACTAAAACAATGTACCAGCAGCATCTAGGATGGTTGCCTATGAATTAGCAAAGACATCAGGCTAAGCTTGAAGGATATCTAGAATAATATGGCGAGAGTGGGACCGGTCCTGCTTGTTGTAAATTCCCCACTATTTGTTATGCTGTCTATTGTTATTTCCATTCAGGCACTTCTTTGATGGCCCAGGGGTCCTATTATTTATAGTCTGGCATCTCTCTGGACAGCCCAGGGGTCCTAATGGGTTTAAATACAGCGGCCATCTTGCCACCCATGTGTTCCATTGCTGTCTGCTTTCCCAGTTCATGAAATAAGTAAGTCACCAATAGCCTACAAATATAGTGCCTATGGTAATGATAGATACATGTCATATGTAGCCTGCCTTGTGTGTTGAGATGCTGTGACATGCATGTGTGACTATGATTTGGTTTGCTACGTTGTGTTGATCCATGCTGCTAATTGAGCTATGCTAATGCTAATATGATATAGCATCTCTTCACTTGTGTGTATTCTGGATGCCATTGCATTCTGCCAATTACGTGTGTTATGTTTGGTCCATGCAGCTAATTGAGCCAATGCTAATATGCTAGATAGCATCTTTAGTTGTGTGCATTCAGGTTATGATTAGTAAGTATGTACCTCTGTTAATTATTGTATGTTCTGCTTATCTGTTGCAGAATACCACTCACTCACTCAATCTTTCATTGTTCCATCCAGCCTTACAACCTGGATGGAAAGCACTCACTCTCCTTCCATCATGTGATCCTAATTAAACTACAAAGGACTGTCCTCTGTGTCTGTGTCCGCTCTCTGACCGGGGTGTGCCGTCTGGATGAAGTGGCTCCAGCAAACATTGCAAACAAACATATCTTCAATACTGCTTACACTGTATTCTAGGGATGGGTACCGAATCCGGTACTTTTAAGGGTACAGAGTCCGACCGAATCACATTATCACTTATAATATTATTATTATTATCACTATAGCTTTCAAAGTGAGCCCACTGCAGCCTCTGAAACAGTCTTGCCAGCGGGCTCTCAGAGGGTTAAGGCATTAATGTCATATCACAGCCCAGCATCAACAGCACAGGAAGTCTCCAACGCTGCCTTATAAAAAAAACACTAAATGCTTTCCAATGTCATTTCAGACCAATTTACAGACCGTTCTGTGGCTTAAAAAGCATGATTGAGATGAATCCATGCTTATGCTGGCTGAGCAGAACACAGCTCCCCGGAAACACAGGCTAGTATTGTGTTCCAGTAACATGTACTGCACATCACTGCAATTTCATCATGTGTAAGCCCTACAGAAAATAACCATTGGAAATGAGATATGAACATCTTAGTTGACTAACAGTGAAATCATCCCTAAGGGTAAAACGTTATTGGATAACAAAGAGCATCATCAATTTCAGAGTACACAGAGGAAGTTTAGTCTGTCCAAGGAGATGCTGCCCACAGATCAGACTGTAAATGTTTTATACCCTATTTCTCCCACGTACATAATGCCAGGTGCACAACTTAACTGAACAGAGTGGCCTTCACCTTTTGACAAATCACGTTGGTACTACCGATTCACGTGAGATCCACTGGTGCCACATTTAGGTTAAAAAACGATGACGTCATCAACGTTTCGTTTACCGCGAAACGAAACCTATGAAGTGTGCCGCACGTTCACGTCAACATTCACGCGCACAATAATAATAAACAATAATTATAATACACGCTTACCTAGGATTACTTGATTCAACAACAACAAAAGTCGGGGCAATGGCAAGCCGAAAACGGTCGCAAGTGTGGTAGGTAGATACAAAGATTTTAGACTATAAAGTACAGAAAAAAGGTACCGTTGGGTACCGGTATCGATTCACAAGTACCGGTATCGGTTCAAATGTGCAATGGCCATATTGTTTAGCTCTGTGTGGAGAGACCAGTTATCCCGTCAGTGTCGTTGGTTACGCAGGAGTGTGACCCGGCTAGTAACCGATAGTATGTTGGGGAGGAAACAGAGTTATTTAAGCCTGCGGATGACTGATGACCTTTTTTGGGTGTCATTGGTGTCATTGTTGTGCTGTCAGACCTGTTGCACTTGCGGCAACAAGCATCGTCACCATTGACTAGTGAAGGGTATACTATCCAGACTTCTGAGTGTTTAGTTCTCTCCGCATTGTCACTAAGAGCAGGGTGTGTGTGTGTGTGTGTGTGTGTGTGTGTGTGTGAGAGAGAGCAGGTCCCCAACTCTCCACCCCTCGTGCATATGAGAGAGAGGAAGAGAGAGGGGGAGTAGGGAAGGAATAGACAACAAGAGGAAGGAAGAGAGAGGAAGGAAGAGAGAGAGGAAGGGAGACAAAAGAAAGAGAGAGTAGAGAAGGAAGAGAGACAGAGAGAGAGGAAGGAAGAGAGACAGAGAAAGGAAGAGAGACAGAGAGAGAGGAAGGAAGAGACAGAGAGGGGAAGGAAGAGAGAGAAAAAGAGAGTAGATGAGGAAGATACAGAGAAAGGAGAAGAGACAGATGATACACGTCGCTGATCATAATGGGTTTGTGTTTGCCTCTTTCCAGGCACTATCTGGTCACACACACAGAGACAGAGAGAGAGGAAGGAAGAGAGATACACACAAAGAGACAGAGAGAGACAGAGAGAGAGAAAGAGATGTCTTCTGGTTTGGGAATAGCCAGAATGCATCATAGATGAATGTCTTTAGCTCAAAAGTGTAGCATAGCAAAGCTAATGCTAACCAGTTCATGTATGAGAATGGAAAATAGTTTGCTAGTTTCTCAGCCACGTACAATGTGGAATAATTGTGTCGTTCACATCCAGCTGGGTGGGAAATATGCACAATAGGATAGAAGAGACTGTAAATGCAACACAAAGATGCTGGGGTGTCAGTCAGGTCGGGGCCTGACCATTCTAATAGTGAGTCAAACACAACAATGTATAATGTGCATGTATCAGACTATCAGAATACTGTATACATCTAATTAACCCTTTTAACACAGTGCAATGTGGCTCAAATAAACCTCTTTAAAGGAACACTCCAACATTTTGAGAAATTAGCTTATTTGCCATCTACCCTGGAGTTAGACAAGAAGATGCATACCTTTTTCTTCTCTGTGAATGCAGTGGGAGTAGGAAGACGTTGGGAACTAGGCTAATGGAGGAACCTACTTCCAGTGATTGACGCTAAGCTAGGCTAACGGTGCACGTCTTCCTACTCCTACTGCATGCACAGAGAAGAAAAAAGGTATGCATCTTCTTGTCCAACTCCAGGGTAGATGGCAAATAAGCTAATTTCCCAAAATGTTAGTTTTCCTTTAAATGCAACAACAGATATATTGACAGTTCAAATAATCAGTGAATCAATGTGTGAGTGAGTGAGTGAAACAGTTCCACGATTTCCACGTCAAAACAAATATTGAATGTGATGCCCCACCCCTCTGTGTGTTTGTGTGTGTGTGCGCGCGCGTGCGTGCGCTGCACATCATTAGTGCTGCCTCACCGTAGGCGGTCATGGTGCCCACGTAGGGCCCGTCCATGACACTCTGGTTCTCCTCGGCCAGGGCCTTGATGTAGCGCTTGCTGAGGTCCAGGATCTGCTGGCGGAGCACGGCGCTGCTCTCGTGGCTGGCCCTCTGCTGGATGGTGAAGTGGAGCAGCATCATGCCCCAGATGAAGCCGAAGCTGACCAGGAAGAAGCCCAGCTTCTGGGAGGACAGCTTCCACAGGAAGGGGGTGGCCATGCTGCTTGTGGGGGAAGGGGGTGCTTGTGACTGTGTGTGTGTGTGTGTGTGTGCGTGGAGGAGGCAGGGAGGGGCTGAGCGGGGAGGGAGGGGGTACGTCAGGGGATCATGAGGGGAGGCGGGGCATGGCGGCGTGGGGCGGCTCCGTTTGGGTGATGATGCTTCTTGGCCTCGTCGTCCTCTGGCACCATGCTGGTCAGTCACACATACCTCGACTGCATCCTGCCCAAGGAGAGGGACAGAGCGAGGAGACGGTTAGGCTGATGAACACAACACACAGCCTCCCGATATCATTCACATCAACACATTCAAGCAAAGCATGGGACATGTAGTGTACTAGGGACACATAATAGGCCGACCTATAACATGTCCACAAGGCTCGAGCAGATCATCCCCGGTCCCCACCCAGCTCTCTCTCACAAGGCTTTTTCACAAGGCTTGCGTGGTGATGCCATCGGTGTTCTGCATAAATGTGTTTAGATAGAGATGTTCCATATTATGGTGGTATATATCCTGGGATCAGTAGGGATGTTGGGGACCATTCGGACCCTGCTTTATGTCCTCTACATGTATAAAGAATAACAAACAAACATGGAGGAGTGTGTGACGCAGAACCAAACTCCCCACGACACTCACAAGACCAGATGAGGAATATAAGATATTTAAGTAATCTGACACGGACCAGGGAACCGTACTTTGCAAAGTATACTTCAGACTCCAGCAGGACGTCAACAACAACAATGTTAACAAGTACATTTAAGCCTAATAAATGGATTGGTAGAAATAAGTTATTTGATTTATAATAAAACACTATACTTGTGCCCTAATAATAAGGATACTTGTGCCCTAATAATAAGGATAAGTGCTCAATGAAGAAACACACTCCCATTGCCAAAAGAACGTCTAACATGCCTAGACCCTCTCTGCGCCGCCCCCTATCTCCCTGTCTCCGGCTGTCCCTGAGCAACGACCGGAGTGTTAAATGTCCCTTGACTAAGACGGGGAGGACGTGACCCTCTTTGCGCCGCCCCTGTGCCTCAAATAGATTCGCTATCAGCTCTATCTTTAATCTTTCAAAATGTTCAGTTGCTATCGCTATTAGCTCTATCTTTAATTTTTCAAAATGTACAGTTGCTATTGCATGCACTCATCTGTGTTCCACTACACACATGAGTGCATGCTTACCAACTGTCCGTCTGCAACACTACTATCACCAACATCTAAGAAGGGAGATCCCCCCTTGAATGGCCCTTCTAAGGTTTCTCTCCTCCACACTGCCTGTGGAGCTTTTTTTCCCTATTGTTAGTGTTGTGAAGGGCCAGATTAAACCGAATATATATATTTATTTATATATATATATTTAATTGTATTTGTATATTCTCTAATATTCCCTGATATCCCTTGTATATTCCTTGTACAATATGCATTGAATATCCATTCTAGCCTACTGAACATCCCATAATAGTCTCCATTCTACTATTGGTCGAGACCTTGGTGCCAGGCTGCCATACCCCTCAGACCCAGTTCAAACGTACCGATCGACATGTACGAACAAGTCCTAGTTCCGCGTAGGAATTTGGCTACCGCACCACTAATGGGACTATTTGTTCATAGTGCGTATATATACTGCGCTACTAAAGTAGGACTTTCTTTTCAGTCCAGTTTCTTACCCTCCAATAGAGTCACAGACGTAAAGCCTCCCCGCGATGCCACGTGTGGGAGTAAGGCCAAGTTCGGCCTACCATCGGTATTGAGACATCGTGTATATTAATATTTGAATAGTCATATTTGGCACTATATCGTCGAGTTGGACGTAGTCTATTAAGCTAATAATAGTCTGTTAATATATAGTGCTTTGTGCGGTGAGAATACTACCGTAGTCAGTACCCCATCGTTTCGGGCAGAGAACTGGCTGCTTACCCAGGGTGGTTGACCCTATGTGAAGCTGCACCCGAGGAGCCCCAGAGCCGACGAGCGAGTGGACCTGTATACCGGATTATTCTACCGACGACAGCCCGCCTTCCCAGGCACGGATTATGCTTTGGATACTTTGATTATTCTATGGATAAAGACCCCCGACACTACCGTGTGTTGGAACCCCCCCCCCCTGGAGAGGACGCAAGGTGAGGAGACGCTCTGCAAGACGAGGTCTCTCCACATCTCTCCCCCGTGGACCGGAGAGAGCCGGCCCACAAAGAGTCCACCTGCTTTCATCTGTGGTCCAAGGATCGCCGGCGCATTGAACGGCACTACAGTGGGTTCACCTGGGATACCCTTGGCCGGACGAGGCAGCTGGATTCTACCCCCCCCCCCCTCCTACTCCTGTCGGCTTACAAGCGACCGGATTAACCCCCTCTAGTGTATCCAGCCTATAATCATTAAAGTATCATTGCTGTTATTCCTTAACTATTCCAGGTCGTATATTTACCACCTGCGCCTTCAGAGATTGGACATTATCTATTGATATACCGACGAATACTCCTTGCCATAAAAGTGCATACTATTTCAATTCATAAATGTAATTAAGTGATTAAGTGCTTATTCTACACACCATCGCTGTGTAGGAAATAAAGACCTGTTTCTAATTCGTACATTTGTGTTGGATCCGTTTCATCTACGTGAGAGTGTTCATGATAATATATTTATGCCGTGTACTGGGTGGCCGAATATTAAGTACAAAGGTAGTGGTAGTAAGTATCATATCTAGTAATACAGTCAGGGAATTGTACCCCTCCCTCAGTTACAGTTAGGTTTTAGTGAGTTTTTCCTTACCTTCGCGTGGGGTATGTCTGGGAGTGCTTGCATTCTTTCATTTATTTGCATTCATCTAAAAATGTTTGGACCTTATGGTGTTCTTGTTCTGTTCTTGACTTATTGTTATGTTTTCTTCTTGACTTGTTTAAAGAAGATCTGTACGGCCCATGGGGACATTAACGTGTGTTGTCGGGCCCTATAAATAAATTTGATTTGATTTGATTTGATTTAGTATAAATACTTCCTTTCATTTTCCCTACGCCATTTAACTCTAGCTTGTTGCCCACAACTTTTCTCAGTACCATATAGCCTACATCCCCCCTCCTCAGTGATAGGGATACTGATCAAATAAAATTATTAAATACAAAATTATCAAAGAATTTGAATGATGTGTAGCCTAAGTATTCATACATTAATCTTTTTTTTCTTTTCTTTTTTTGAGCGGCCCATAACTTTCTGGCATTTGCTCGACTCGCCTGATGGCCTGCTGGCTGTTGCACAGAATAATTTAATTGGAACTGCGATCTGATCACAGAGCTTGCATTGAGCGGTCAAAATGGACGCAACTCACATCTAAAAGAACTGAAAAGACTAGTGTAACTGTAGCCATGGAGTAGACAATGACGACAAGTTCTGAAAAAAAAAATCAAATAACAAGCCACATTCTACATTTACATTTTGTCATTTAGCTGACGCTTTTATCCAAAGTGACTTACAAGTTTTGTACGACAAGTCAGCAGGAAGGGTACAACTCTATTAGCCGAGTAACAATGTTCATGTACACAAGTATTATTCAGTTAAAAATGATCCTACCCTCTCTGCCGTTTGTCATCAAAATGATTCCCACACAGAAAATCAGCAAAACAACAACATGCACAGTGGCCACAACTCCAGTCTCTGTCAGCTGAGTGAAACAATTATTTTTGCTTTTAAGATTTACACAATTCCTAGTTACACACTTCAAAATGATGTACACAAGTATTATTCAGTTAAATGATCCTACCCTCTGCTGTTTGTCCTCAGAATGATTCCCACACAGAAAAAGCTGGTACTTAGGAGAAAAACCTGTCTGGATGGGCACTCAGCAAAACAAGACCATGTGGCCACACCTCCAGTATCTGTCAGCTGAGTGAAACTACTTTTGCTTTTAAGATTTAGTAGTAGTAGTTTTATTTAGTCACCACAATACAATATGAACAATCATTTAACAATATTTGGCAGTGACTGAAAGGGTACAGACTGAAGCATAATGCTTACATACCCGTCCTATATTTAAAAAAAGAATAGACTCCAAAACAGTATTCTAAAAGAAAACAAAAGATTATACACATTTGTAATCTTCAAAAATAGCTATACAAACAATTTTCTTAAAAACCAAAAGGGAATTACTCATTCTTAAATGTACATCAGCATTGTTCCACAAGTTAACCCCAACAATAGAAATATACCTTTTTAATCCTTTTCTTAGCTTTTTGAAAGTAAATTGTACAAATATCTCTCAAATCATATTTTCTTTCATGTATTGAAAAAAACCTTTGCACACCGTCCAGGAGTAACTTTGCTTTAGCTCTGTACATTATTTGCATAATTTTATAATAAACCAAATCATAAAATTTCATAACATGTGACTTTATGAACAGTGGATTTGTGTGGTCATAGTAACCAGCCGGCTTTTGCAGTAAGACTATCGGATTTACAGTATTTTTAAATGTCAACCGCCATACTTCCACACAGTAAGATATATAAGGAAGTATAAATCAAATCAAATTTATTTGTAAGGCCTGACAACACACGTTAATGTCCCCATGGGCCGGACACGTCTTCTTTAAACAAGTCTAGAAGAAACATCACAATAGGTCAAGAACAAAACACCATAAAGTCAAAAAAAAATTATAAACGCAAAATAAATGCAACACTCCCAGACATACCCCACGCGAAGGTAAGGAAAAATTCACTAAAACCTAGCAAAAGGAAAAAATGCATCACATGCAATGTGGAGGAGAGAAACCTTAGAAGGGCCATTCAAGGGGGGGATCTCCCTTCTTAGATGTCGGTGATAGTAGTGTTGCAGTAAAACAGGCGCAGTAAGTGCATGCGATAGCAACTGAACATTTTTTTCTACTTTTTTCTCCCATTTTCTATTTTTTCTACCATCCCAATTTCATATCGTCCAATTCTACCCTCCCCTGTCTCGAACACTGTTAGGCCATGCCTCCCACAAGCCGGCTGCAATGTGGACAAAGCCTTACATCACGTGTCCCCTCCGGTACTCGACGAAGCAGCAGTCGCATCTTTTCACCTGCACAGCGCGATCTCTCAGCGGCGGGGGTCTGCGTGGGAGGGACACGCCGCCCCCGACGCTTCCCGATTCTGCTGCGCAGGCGCACCAACCGACCTGTAGGAGTCGCTGTCCACAACGTCCGATCCCCACCCATCGGCTTTCCCACCCCTAACACTGCCAATTGTGTTAGTATGAACGACCAGCCAAGCTGATAGCAATGCGGAGAGCTGGGCTCGAACCCAGTGTCTCCTGCATTGGTGGCGAGCGCCTTTCCCACTACACCACCTAGCCGCCCTCAACTGAACATTTTGAAAGATTAAAGATAGAGCTGATAGCGGATCTATTTGAGGCAAAGGGGCGGCGCAGAGGTCATCATCACGGGACGTCCAACACTCCGGTCATCACTCCGAGACAGCCACTCACAGGGAGACAGGGGGGCGGCGCAGAGAGTAATATACTCAGAGAGTATATTAGTAGAGAGAGTAATATAATATAAGTAATAATTAGGGCTGTCAGTTTATCGCGTTAATTAGATTAATTAATTACACAGCAAATTAACTCAAAATTCTATTATTATTATTATTATTATTATTATTATTTTATATTTTCTAATCCCATTCATTCCATAAGAACGTAGAATACACATTTACAGACTTTTTTTTATATGGTCCATTTGCATGTTCTTGGTATCTGATTCTAGGGACATCTATGGATCTCATGGAATGTATTCCCAGTGTCAGAAATACTGTGTCTGTTACTAGGCTTGAGTAAATTGTAATGAACCAAATGAGAATATCAATTAATCTTTTTTTATCTTGACCTGAAAAATCTAAGCAAATGAATAAATGGAAGATGATTAAACAGAAGGTTTTGTAGATACAGTACTGAATTCTGCCATCCGGACACATGCCATTTGAAATATGATTATAGAATATAGAATATCAGGCCTAAAATGGTTATGCGATTAAAATGCGATTAATTAGATTAATTAATTACAAATCCTGTAATTAATTAGATTAAAAAAAAATCGCCTGACAGCACTAGTAATAATATAAGTAATATAATATAAGTGAGCAGTAAATTATGTACAAGGCTTTATAGTTTAATATATCCTTACATTTATACAAGATTGCTACTGACTTAGATATTTTCCCTTGAATATAGTTAACATGTTGTTTCCATGTTAATTTCTGATCAATAACTACCCCTAGACATTTTATATCAGAAACTCTTTCTATTTTTACATCACATATTTTTTACTCGATATCCCCCTCTATTTATTTTCGATGACCAAAAACCATACATTGTTTTCTTAATATTGAGACAATTTATTAACATCAAACCAAGTTGAGAAGTTCAAGCTCTTTCAATATCAAACAGAAGTTCCTTTAAATTACTTCCTGAGCAATATAAATATGTATCATCTGCAAAAATAACAAACTTTAACAGTTCAGCAACATTGCACATATCATTAATATAAAGTATAAAACATTTTGGACCCATCACAGATCAGTAAATCCCCAGATTTACACAATTCCTCGTTACACACTTCAAAAGGATGTACACAAGTATTATTCAGTTAAATGATCCTACCCTCTCTTGCCGTTTGTCATCAAAACAGCTGTTGTATTAAACTCACCAGCTGGAAAAAGCAGAACATACGTCTGTGTAGGGATGTTTCTTATGGTGATATATATCATAGCATCGGTAGGGATGTTTCTTATGGTGATACTATGTCATGAGATCAGAAGGGATGTTCCATAATTTATGGTGATATATATCATAGGATCGGTAGGGATGTTCCATTATGGTGATATATATCATGGGATCGGTAGGGATGTTTCTTATGGTGATATATATCATGGGATCGGTAGGGATGTTCCATATTAGGGCTGCTGCACGATTCTTGGTCAAATGTGAATCACGATTTTTCTCTCCAAGAATTGAGAATTGAGATCACGATTCTAACAAACCAACATGGAGTGTGACGCAGAACCAAACTCCCCACAACAATCACAAGACAAGATGAGGAATGTAAAATACAAGTAATCTGACACAGACCAGGAATCTGTACTTTGCAAAGTATACTGCAGACCGGTTCCCATGTCAGACTCCCAACAGAACAAACCTCCTCTACCACCTAGAGACTCTGACCTACCAAACTCTGTACTTTTAAGGGTACTAACCCAATTAGATTGGTCTGATGCATGCTAGATCAATCTGTACCAAATGTTGGTACATTCACATGTTTAGTATAAGAGTGTAATATACTAGAGGGAGCCTTTTCCACAAATATATATTACTGTCCTGTCTCTTTGGTCTTTGGAAAGACCAGACGAGGTCAGAGGAGTTTGATCATATTTACTGAGGACGGCCAGATAATGTTGATATTTAAACATTTATAAACATCATAATACATTATCATGCAATTTATTTTGTGTATTATTTAGAGTACAAAGTAAGGCTGAGACCACTTATCGATTTATCGATAACTGTGTGAAATCGATAAGTGGCATCACTTATCGATTTTTTTTGCATGTGGAAAAAATTATTATGTAAATAAGTTTTAAATACTTTTTTCTTAAAAAAGAAAAAAAACATTATTTAACGTTAGTTTGTGTGCGTGTCGTGGGCCAACTACAGCATCGCAAAAACTACAGTGAGTGCACGTGACACACACACACAAACTAACATAAACATTTTTTTTTTACATGCAAAATAATAATTAAAAAATCTATATAAGTTTATCGATAATTTTGTCCCGATTTATTGATTCTTCCAAATGGCATATTGTCTCAGCCTTAATGTGAATGGTACCCAACCATAGAGAAGAACCATGAGAGGCAGAACAGTGAGACAAATATGTTTACTAGGTATTGTGATATATGTTGTTATTGAGATACTGTATAAAATTACCTTCACCATCAAACTATCAAACTGTTGTCTTGTCCAGTACTCTGCTGTGACACATAGCCCTACAATGAACCAGCCCTACCTACCAGGACTCTGGACAATGTTGTCAGTGCATTAATGAATCAGACAGACTTTGTCACAGGTACACTAGATAGAGCAGTGGTTCTCAACTGGTCTAGCCTCGGGACCCAACATTTCCTTAGTCATTAAGTCGCGACCCACATTTTTGAACCACTATGATTTATTTATAAAAAAAATAAAAAAATTGCAGTAATACAATCTTTCATGCACTGTTAAAAACATGAAATAAACACAAAAAAGTAGGGCTAAAAACTAGGGCTAAAAACCCAATGAAATAAAATAATAAATAATATATGCTTCTTAGCAGAATTCTTAGCTTAACATAACAGACCTAAGTTTGGGGGAACTAATGGGATAACTGGGGTTGCAACAAAAGTGCAACTAGGGCTAAAAACCCAATGAAATAAAATAATAATAATAAATAATTATGCTTCCTAGCAGACTTCTTAGCTTAACATAACAGACATACATTACAGTAACTAACTAGTTACTTAGTAACTAGTTACTGGCATCACTGACGCGCGCGCGCGCGCGCACACGCACACGCACACACACACACACACACACACACACACACACACACACACACACACACACACACACACACACACACACACACACACACACACACACACACACACACACACACACACACACAGCTAATAACCACCACCACACAAAGAGGATATCCTGTGTGCTGGGCAGTTGGTTCATGGTGTGTAGCAAGTGTCTTGTACCGTTCTCCACAGCAGATGTCTCGTTTCCTCTGTGCCAACAGCTTTTTACAATAGGTTACCTGCAGCCAGGTGCAAGATAAGATGAAATAAGATAAAATAAGATTTTCCTTTAGAGTTAAACGCTTGACGCCTTTTGCCATTTTTTTGTTGTGTTTTGTTTGAAAGAATACCATCGGTTTTACAGTCCTAGATGGTTTAGAAGTCATGGATGGAACCTTTTAGTTTCTTATCAGATGTGTGTGGAAAAGGCTTCAGTATTCTCCCTCCAGATACCATGAAAATGCCTTAACTCTTTCAGTGCCACGCCTGGTTTTCCGTTTTACCGCTTGAATGCCACCATCGGCGCCAATGTTAACGTTAATATCGCCTAATCTATGTTTTAAATTATGGCTATGTGTCTAATCTGCCCATCGCATTATCAAAGACTATTTTCCAGTCAGTGCTGTGAAGACAGATTGTTTTTTTATCGCGTCGTTTCCGTTTCAGAGCAGTTAGAAAAGCCCCTGTTTTGATATAAAAAACAGCTAATTCTGGAGCATCTATGAAAATCGTCTTTTAGTGGAATATTCCACAACGTTGATATTCGTCGGCCTTTTTATGAATCGTTTTTAAATAAACTCACAGACTTTTACAGTGAAACCGAAAGAAGACATTTCACAAAACAGCTTATAACTTCATCAAACTTACTCCGATTATCCTACCACTGATAACATAGAGTCCTTACCTGACATCAGATGGTATCCAACTGGTATATTCCAATTCCTGATCACCATTCGAAAAAATCGATACGTGTATGGATCCAACGCGACACAGTAGATCTCCATGATCCGCGGGGATCTGAGGCTCCAGAATGAACTGTGGTAACCCCGGCTGGATCAGTGAACTGGAAAATGTGGAGTACCGGATTTTTTCCCCCATTCATTTTCATTGAGTCCATTCCAAAATCACTTATGTCATCTGGGAGACGACAGGGGGCGCTTTTTTCCACAGTGATCACCGGCGCAGCTCGGCTATACTCGGGTAGGCTCGGGTGATGCAATAATTTTTCAGATCGCAAAAAAATAATAATAATAATAATAATTCCGAGAAATCTCGTGAGTGGCACGCAACCACCTATAAAAAAAACCGAGAAATCTCGTGAGTGGCACTGAAAATTGACTTTGTCAATACATAATACATACATACAGTACATGCATACATGTATGTATGTATGTATGTATGTATGTATGTATGTATGTATGTATGTATGTATGTATGTATGTATGACTAAAGACGCACTTCTTCAAACATTATCTGAAATAATGAAAAAAAAAAAATATATATATATATATATATATATATATATATATATATATAAAGATCTAACCCTAACTAACCTTACTGTCATGCACTTGTCCTAATAAACTAACCTACACTGTAGCATGCAACACTTTGATGATTTTATTAATTTTTTGTTTTTACTTTTTTTTTTTTTTTTTTTTTACTTTTCTCTTTTCATGTCAACGTTGACACGCACAATATATGCTTACCTAGGATTTGACTTGATTCAACAACAAAGCAGTCGGAGCAATGACAAGCCGAAAACTGTCGAAATTGTAGTTATTTGAAGTTTGGATTTTTTTTTACGACTGAGGTAGGTAAATTAAATTTCGACAGTTTTCGGCTTGTCATTGCTCCGACTGCTTTGTTGTTGAATCAAGTCAAATCCTAGGTAAGCATATATTGTGCGTGTGAACGTTGACATGAAAAAAAAAAGTAAAAAAAAAAAGAAAAAAAGTAAAAAAAAAAGAATTAATAAAAAATATTTTTTTTTATTTTTTTTTTATTTTTTTTAAAGTACCGAAAAAAGGTACCGTTGGGTACCGGTATCGATTCACAGGTACCGGTATCGGTTCAAATGTGAAAGGTACCCATCCCTAGTCGCGACCCAAAGGTGGGCCGCAAGCAGCCACGGGAGGGCCGCGAGATGATTTAAAAAAAAAAGAAAAACAGGCCACTGAACTTAGAAGCAGGCCAGGACAGTGTTTCTAGTTGTATTCTAAAATTCTATTCTATTGTATTCTAAAATGTGACTATATGGTTTTATATTAACTTAATAAATAAACAAAAACGAAAAATCTACTTATTTCAACTAACATTTCAAACTAAATAACAGATTATGCACATAAAACGCTGAAAACAACCGAAGCAACAATAGTATTTTAATGAGGCGATTATTATTATCATTATTATTTTGCAACAAGTTAGCCCTCTCATAAATAGCACATATAAATAAATAACTAACTTGAACTAACTTAATAGGATTGAAGTGATATTTGGCTTACAAAATCGGTCGCCTGGCAAAAAAAAAGAAAAAAAAGCCTGATGATGTGCATTGGGCCGCGGCTCTCTGGCGCCTTGGCCCCGTTCCCCGTACCTGGCTAACTGAGTTAGCCGGATAATTTCCAGTATAGCCTGACTTAAGCCGGACCTTTCTGTTCCCCGACGCTCGATTGTCTAAATCACCATGACAACAGATCAAAAAGTTTGAGCCTGGTCGAGAGCAGGGTTAACTTCAGTTAGCCGGATGAACCATGGCCACGCCCCCGCAAATAAATGACAGCTCGCTTCCTGAAATGATTCTCACAGTCTAGAGATCCCATTTATACCATTCTGAATTATGTTTCTGTGCTTCGTTTTCCTAGAGGGGGCTTTTGAAATGTATAATAATAGAACTAAATGCTGATAATAAATCATATTCAGCCTATAGATTTACTTTGTCCTAAATAAAATAATGCACGTCATATACGGCGCTCGGAGTGCGATACACGTTGCAGGCGCATTGCAAATGTGAATCCCGCGGGGATATTTTTAATGAATGAAACCTATCGGCCGTTTGGCTCCGATTAGTTTCATATATTCTCCGCTGTAGATTTGCTTAACAGAGCGCCCGGATTGTGTTTCATTCAAGCATAAAATTTAAGTGTCTATGCGTGGATTGTGGTTTTTGTGGATTATGAAATACGAGGACTCTGAGGATTGTTGAATTGTATCATCACTCACACGTTATTGTGATATTGTAACTGGGATTAAAATGTCTGATGAGATGCGCTGTTTGACGGATTTGAGAAATTGAATGAGGTTGACGTTGACGTCACATTAATGCATTTGAGAATAAAGAGATAAAACTTCATTCAAAAGAAAAATATTCGAAACACGGGTCTTTGTCCATTGATGGATACACAATGGATATATCCCGTCTGGCACAGTGGTCCAACAACTAGTGCTCAAACCTGTCAACCCGACGGCCCGAGTTCGAAACCCCGCGTTTCCAATATAATTTTTTTGGAATATAATATTAATGATTATACGCAAAAGTAGCCTAGTTTTAAGTTAAAATATTATAAATCTACATGCATTGAGGATGTCATTCTTTATATAGCTCTCAACGTGCACCAAATTGAATTATTCCTGGCGTGGTCTAAGGATCGGGGGAGTGGTCAACATCGACCAATGAAAGGTGGTCAACATCGACCAATGGCACAATCCGCAAGTCTCTACGACAAACGGTTCAAGAGATACACTGAGGGGGTGTGGCCTAAGGGGGCGTGGTCTAAGGATCGGGGGAGTGGTCAACATCGACCAATGAAAGGGGGTCAACATGGACCAATGAAAAATGAAAGAGGATATCCCTACTGAGTACAATGGCACAATCCGCAAGTCTCTACGACAAACGGTTCAAGAGATACACTGAGGGGGTGTGGCCTAAGGGGGCGTGGTCTAAGGATCGGGGGAGTGGTCAACATCGACCAATGAAAGGTGGTCAACATCGACCAATGGCACAATCCGCAAGTCTCTACGACAAACGGTTCAAGAGATACACTGAGGGGGTGTGGCCTAAGGGGGCGTGGTCTAAGGATCGGGGGAGTGGTCAACATCGACCAATGAAAGGTGGTCAACAGGGGGAGTGGTCAACATCGACCAATGAAAGGTGGTCAACATCGACCAATGGCACAATCCGCAAGTCTCTACGACAAACGGTTCAAGAGATACACTGAGGGGGTGTGGCCTAAGGGGGCGTGGTCTAATGATCGGGGGAGTGGTCAACATCGACCAATGAAAGGTGGTCAACATGGACCAATGAAAAATGAAAGAGGATATCCCTACTGAGTACAATGACACAACCCACAAGACAGAGGGCGCTGTCCAGCAATTCAGTACTGCAACACAGTGATGGGCAATGATGGGTTAAGTGGATGATGTCATTGGCAGGTCAGCTCAGCCATGAGCCCTGAGCCTCACAGCTGTTAAGCCTGAACCAATCAGCCATGAGCACAATGACTTGCATATTCTGAATTTTCTTTACATGACTGCATTGTCACGTTGATTAAAAGAAAACTATAAGAGATGAAGCGCTGTGACGCGCACATGAGCACTACAACGAGTAGGCGAAGGGTTGTGCGCGATATTGTGGCATTCGTGCGATATTGTGGCACTCCTTCGGCGATCGGAACAGAAGGCTAAAAAATAGTGTGAAAAAAGTGATTTCTAGAGTGCGATTGCATGGCGGTCAATGGGGAGGAGAACCTTCAAACAAATGGTCGTCAGTTGAGATAGAAATGTCCAATTCCATTTATTTTTCTTTTGTGAGCGGGCTGACAGCCGTGTCATCGTTTTGATGTGTTTGTTTTATTTCTACGTCTATAATTGAGATCACACTCGCAATTCACCCAAGGTAGGGGAAAAAAGATTATTTCAGCTGCTACACTCTAAATTGCAATGCATTTCCAATGGGACCGAAATTTTACCGTTTAAAGTCGATTCGTAGCCAGACGGTGCGGTGAAACTTTACGAGTTCGAATAGCATATAGAGTTGGAGCAAGCCGCTCGTTTTGATACCCTTCACGTGTATGGGGCGCGAACGCTCTGGGAGGAGTTTGTTGGCAAAATCTGTGGAATAAAGAAGAAATAAAAAGAGTATAGATATCTATAGTGTGGGTGGCAACCTGGCTTCGCCAGGTCACCCACACTAATAATAATAATAATAATAATAATAATAATAATAATAATAATATATCCTTCTTAGTAGACTTCCTAGCTTAACATCCCAGGGAACTAATGAGATAACTGGGGATGTTGTTTGCTCCTGACAAGTCTCAAAGTCTGGGGTGACAAAGCAACTCTGAGGTCATGCTCAATGTCCAATCTGTTCATCTGCTTTGTCTTCAGCTGGACCAGAGCTGAGAAGCCACTTTCACAAAGATAGGTAGTAAAAAAAATAGAAGAAAAAAAAGTACAAAAAAATTAAAAATTAAAAAATTTTAAACTTTTTTTTCTTTTCTTTTATACACACATCCGCGACCCACTCAAAATGGCCCTGCGACCCACCAGTTGAGGAAACACTGCACTACTAGAGTATTGAACTGCTTTGAACGTGGCTCAGCGAATCACAATCAAGGACCGTAACTATCCCAGGGCTGTACGCTAAGCTTTTTCACTAGGGGCACACTTGCCCCTAAATGAGAAATTTAGGGGCAAAACATTTTTTTTAGGGGCAAATTTTTAAATAACAATTTTACCATTATTTATATCGATTGTTTTTTATTTAAAAAAGAAAAGAAAAAAAATTTTATATAATTTTTTTTTAAATAAAATATATATATTATATAATCATACTTGTAGTTGTATTATCTGCGAGACATCGCCACCACGCAACACGTCTAAATGCTCGCTATATGCAACCAGCTCCACTGTCTGTGTGTACTGAGTAGCCTCCAGCTACGGCCAGGATTCTCCGGGGGTGCAGCTGGACCCTAAACGCTACATTCAGCATGCAAAAGAATTCTCCGGCGCTGCACCTGGACCCTAGTCAGCAGCCCTCACTCATGCGATGTAAACCAGGGACTCGAATACGCATGTTGTTGTTGTAGCCAGGACATTGATGCCAGGAGCTTTCTGTAGCTACTGCTGGATGGCGTTGGGACAACGCCTCAGTGAACTATTTAGTTTACTGCAACATTTCGTAGTGACTAGTTACCTAGCCAACGGAGGTATTATGCACTGGACTATTGCTGATGGATTTGTTGATGTCGGGAGCTATCCGTAGCTAGCCGGCTGGATAACGTTACACAATGCCTCAAAGTCATGTATTAAACTAAGTGAATAGTTGACTGGGTCATTTTGTAACGGTAGCTAACGTTATCTCACGAAGGTCCTACTGACTAGACTAACGTCACGGTGAGGCAATAGCCTCTGTTTACATGCAACAGGTGGGGAGGGGGTAGCAGCAGCAGCTGTGCGCGGTGCGCGCTTCATGTGTGCTGAGACAGCGAGTGAGAACTCCGCTAAAGAATTGGATCATGATTTTCGATTTTCACATGACTATTTGATTGAGCGCCACACGGCGCTCAGACGTCTCAGTGGGAGGCGCCAAACGTAAAAACTGAGCGCAAATGGCGGGTGGCGCTCTCTAGTTTCGGTCCCTGGTTCCCGCTGATCATACCTGCTGAGTGCTCACTGCTCAGCTCGCGTGAGTGACGTCATCGCGTCATCACACGCCTTGGATAATTTAGGAGTGAAATGCGAATCCAAGGCTTGAAAGCACTACTCGCAAGCCCGCCCCCAGATAATATTTACCAATCGCAACGGCCAATTAAAGGGGCAATTCGCGATGATATCATCGCAGTGTACAGGCCTGTATCCATTTCATAATATGACAATCGTCCACTCTATAACACTGTGACTCATAATGGAACATTACACGCCGACATGCTGCTGTCATGCTTGCTAAGTATCCTCCAAGACACATAATTTTTTGTTAAAGATAGTCTTTGATGTTGCAGCTGAGCACACAACAGCCTAAGAAACTATACCTATTACCTAAAGCACCCAGTACTCAGAATGAGACATGGCAAAGTTGAACCCATTTGAACCCATACATTGTGCAGAACACTGCCTGCAACTCCTGCATGCAACACACCACCTTGCAGCCACCTGTCAGGTCAGAGATGGTTGCATCTTATATCACAGTAGCAAAACCCTGTCTCTCTCCTTATATTACCAGTGTAGCCAGTGTTTCCCATGCCTAGATTTATTTGTGACGGTCCACCACAATATCAGACAGATCCAATAGCCCTTTAACAATGTCTCTTGTATTGTCAAGTTCAGCTCCAACTCCATAGTGAAGTTTGCGGACGACACAGTGGTGGTGGGGCTGATCTCGGACAACGACGAGAAGGCCTACCGGGAGGAGGTTGAGGTACTGGAACGCTGGTGCCAGGACAACAGCCTGCTCCTGAACATTGGTAAAACCAAGGAGCTGATTGTGGATTTTAGGAGGAGACAGCAGGACACACACACACCACTGAGGATAAACGGGGCTACCGTGGACAGGGTGAGCAGCTTCAAGTACATGGGGGTCCACATCTCAGAGGATCTGACATGGACAACACACATAGACTCAGTCGTAAAAAAAAGCGAAGCAGCGCCTCTTCCACCTGAGACAGTTAAGGAAGTTCAGAGTATCTGGGAAGATACTCCAGTCCTTCTACTCCGGAGCTGTAGAGAGCATCTTGACTGGAAACATCACTGCCTGGTATGGAAACAGCACGGCACAGGACAAGAAGGCCCTACAGAGAGTGGTGCGCTCAGCTGAGCGTACCACGGGTATTGCACTACCACCCCTGCAGGTCCTATACAACAAAAGGTGCAAAGACTTCGGCTCAGCTTCTTCCCCCAGGCCATCAGAGCCTTGAACACTGAACTCTCCACACACAAGCACACATGAGCACACACACAACACACACTGTACACCAGGGGTGCCCAGCCTTTTTGAACCAAGATCTACTTTTTAATTTACCACCTAGCCGAGAGCTACCAGCCAAAATTGTATATTGTAAGCCGTAATTTGAGGCTTTATAAAAGCAGCATAATGAACACAAATCTGTCAGTGCCGAGTCCGACCTCATCTTAAATAACAAACAGCATTGCTTGTTGTAGTTAACAAGGAGAGGCAGAGTTGATTTTGCAAAAGAAAAAAAAAAAAAAATGTAATCTAATTTTATTAATCGAGATCTACTTGAAATCAGCCCGCGATCTACCTGTCGATCGCGATCGACTGGTTGGGCACCACTGCTGTACACGCTCACACACTAGCAGCCACTTTAACATGAGCACACACACACTCATGCTGCAGACGCTCACACGTATGGTCACTTTACAAAAGGAAAGGTCAGTTTAAGAATAGTATAGTATAACTTGAGATTGTATAATATAGCATTGTATAGCAGTGTACATAAAGACCCAGTGCCTCATCCGTAGCTAACAGTGTATTGCACTACCACAGGACCTAGCATGTCTTACCATGCTCTGTAAATAACTCATGTACATATACCGATATGCCCTACTTTGATGACTTGTATCATTGCACAATGTCGTTCTATTGGATTCTTATTATATTATTATATATTACTATTGTATTATGCACAATCGTTGCGGGCAAGACCCCCCGCATTTCATTGTATACTTGTATGCCGTGACAAATAAAACTCTTGACTTGACTCTGAGTTGTATGACCTACATGACCAATTTCAGCCTCCTGGGGCAAACCCTGTGGCCGCTAGAGGGTGGTGAAATCTTTGTGGACCGACCGACAGAGTGCCCTATAGAGCTGCTGGCGACAGCGCTGTGAATTCATGACACAGGCCCTTGGCAGTGGCCCTCCAGTCTGCACTGGGATGCACCGATCCAATATTGGTATTGTATCGGCCGCCGATATCAGTAAAATAGCTGGATCGGGTATCGGTAAAAAAAGAATCTATATATCGGATACTTTTTTTTTTATACTTTTTTTTTGTATTAAAATAAGAAATAACCATTCAGTCCATTTATATCTACGTGTTAATTTGTTACATTTAGTTTCACTAAGTTAGGAAAGTAATGTTTTAAGTCAAGCCTGATGTTGCCTTGCACAAAAGAATGATCCCAGTCGCTTCCACACAGTGACAGTGAGGCATACAGTTTATTAATTGAATGAATGAAGTTTATTTTCTGTCTTTGTTTACAACAAATCAAAAACACACTTTTATTTTTATTTTTTTTACTTTTTTGGAAAAATAATTTCGACAATGGGTATCGGATCGGTATTGGTATTGGCCGATACCCAAACCCAGGTATCAGTATCAGGACTGAAAAAGTCATATCGGTGCATCCCTGCTAATAACACGGCAACTGTCTCTCAGTGCACAGGACAAGGCAAAGACGGGCAGTCTGCAGTGCAGTGCTAATAACATCAACTGTCTCTCAGTGCACAGGACAAGGCAAAGACAGATGGCCTGCAGTGCTAGGGATGCACCGATCCAACCTTTTCAGTCCCGATACAGATACCTGGGCTTTGGGTATCGGCCGATACGGAGTACTGAACCGATACCCATTGTTCAAATAATAAACTGTATGCCTCACTGTGTGGAAGAGACTGGGATCATTCTTTTGTGCAAGGCAACATCAGGCTCGACTTTAAAACATTACTTTCCTAACTTAAGTGAAACCAAATGTAACAAATTAACACAGATATATAATAAAATGTACTGAATTGTTATTTATTATTCAAATTAAATAACTAAATCTAGCTATTTTATATCAATATCGGAGCATCCCTACTAATAACATAACAGGTAGATCGCGGGCTGATTTCAAGTAGATCTCGATTAATAAAATTCGATTATAATTTTTTTTTTCTTTGCAAAATCAACTCTGCCTCTCTTTGTTAACTACAACGAGCAATGCTGTTTGTTACCCTCGTCACTTCCTGGTACCGTTTTCTACTTTTTTGAATTTTTGTGTGTGTGTGAGCACAGCGGTGTCTGTGTTTATTATTATTTCATGAAATTGGGAAAATATCTTCATTTTACATATATTTTCATTGTGTCAAAAGCTTATGATTTGAAACGATCTAAAACAAAAGTTATTAGCATAGGGTACCCACGGTGTACCTGGCGGCCATTTTCATCAGCACCGCTCCCATGTTAAGGCATTTTTTAATCTGCTCTCATTCGTTCAATTCTAGATAGAATTACCAAATGCAATGTCTATACACACCGTCAATGGTAGGACTAATTTTAAAATGTGCTGTTCACGATGTAGGACACACGGTGGCGCAATTACTCTACGGCTCACTTTGCCGGCACCTAAGCAGGCAGGGGGCGGTGATCATGCCGGGGAATGTGGCTGCAACTTCACCATTCTGCTCCGGTGGGTGGGGGGGGGCAGCGCTCAACACAAAATAACCATAATATCCACCTCGCTCCACCTCCCTCTCTCATATCGCATGTCACAAGCTGAAAAAAGAGCCTTCCAGGCCCACGTCGCGAGGATGTGTCACTAGTGCTCCACTCGCGGAAGTACGCTGGTACTCGGCCGACAGCGACCTGTGTTCAGAATTACACCGGGAGAATGACTACTGCTCGCCTGCAGAATATAATAATAATAATCAGCGCTTACTAACGTTTAGCGTCTCCGCTATTTCTGACCGAATTAGTCAACCTTTCTTTTTTCTAATGGCAGATTCTTATTCAGAGGTATTTCGTCGCGTTTACATACGCTGTAATGTGGTATCACAAATGTATAAAAATATGATAAATATGACTATTTATCAGTTTTTTTTCAATAAAAACGGACGTGGTATCAAACGAACACGAATTTAAGTGGTTAAAATTCTGAAATATATGTAATTTGTTACAGATATCTTGAGATTAGGCTATTAATGTTAATCATGGGGGAATTTTTTTTTTAAATAGTAAACAGTTAAAATTATATGGCTTTGATCCAAGGCCCATTTTTGTCAAAATCCTTAGGAAGCCACAAGGGTTAAGATGAGGTCGGACTCGGCACTGACAGATTTGTGTTCATTATGCTGCTTTTATAAAGCCTCAAATGATGGCTTACAATATTTCATGAAAGCAAAGTGTTTTGTTTGTCTAAGATTTAAAAAGGTTTAAACACAAAGTTGAAAATATCATATTATATTATATACCCATTCAATATGCACATGACAGAACATATTATATGCTATATAATATGTTCTGTCATGTGCATATTGAATGGGTATTACTAATACTATTAATACTAATACTAGCCGAGAGTAGGTCACATTTTGGCTGGTAGCTCTTGGCTAGGTGGTAAATTAAAAAGTAGATCTTGGTTAAAAAAAGGTTGGGCACCCCTGATCTAGCCTATTCATTATTCTATTACATAATGCATCGGAGTCTTGCTTCACTGGTTTTCAGCTTTAAGAAGCACTTGTTCATTGCTCACAGATAGTGGTTTGAGTGCCATACGGTTATCTGGGCTCTGTTACCAATTAATCCCTGCCAATTAAGGATTCTGAGTAGTACACCATTCATCCAATACCAAGTACCAATCCGATTCATTGGTTTTACTTAAAGAACACGCCAACATTTTGGGAAATTAGCTTACAGTCTTCTCCAGAGAGAGAGACAAGAAGATAGATACAGTACCAGTTTCCTCTCCGTGCGTTCAGTAGAAAGCTATCTGGCTGCCCGTTAGCCTAGCTTAGCACAGTGAATGGAAGCGGACAGTGTTGGTTAGCCTTTGGGAGAGGTGTTAGTTGGACAATGCCTATAGGCTAACCAGCACTGTCAGCTTCCATTCATTGTGCTAAGCTAGGCTAACATGTAGCCAGATAGCTTTCTACTGAACGCACAGAGAGGAACCTGGTGTCTCTCTCTGGAGAAGACGGTAAGCTAATTTCCCAAAATGTTGGCGTGTTCCTTTATTATAACAGTATAGAGAAGCATTAGCTCGGGTCATTGAGACACCTACCACCTCCTGTGTGTCCTCTTGACCAGCTGACGGCTAAGCAAGGTAGGAATTCTGTCCGTTCCTGTTGAATCTGTGACTGGAGCTCAAAATAGCCTCAAACTGTATAGATGGGAGAATATTCCACGAGGGAGAGCAGATTAATTCCACTGCATTACTCTGGTCTGAAAGAGAGACCGTTCTACTGAACCGGAATAATGCGCACTAAGAGCCTGTTGCGTAACCAGAGAGAGGAAAGCACTGAAGATGTGCTGTGGATATGGCCTCTGCTATGAATTATGGATAAAGCCTTGAAAATATCTATCTATTTTTCACCTAAATGGTTTGGCTTTTCAAAAAAGGAAGGTGACTGTTAGGCTATATGTTTTAGGTCACTTCAGACGGGGCCGCTATAATGAGGAGACTGCGGACATTTGGAATATGGAGAAATCCGTAACACTAAAGGATGACAGTAACAACAAAACCACTTGCTACAAAACAAAACATATTCAGAGAAAATAATTCAAGGTGATGTGATTTTATGTTTTAAGTCAAATTATAATTTACTGCACCTCAAGGTGAAATGCGAGTTCTAAAGAAAATTAATCATGATCTCTGAAAGGCTGAGAATCGAGTCGGCGTGTTGCCATGGTAAGCTGATCTAAATGGAAATAAGGATAAAGGATGAAGATAAAAGGATAACTCCCCATTCAAAGAGATGGGGGTCAGGTCTCGTTAGTCCCCATTATCAAGACGGCGGCGGAGAGAACAGACTTCTCTTCAGACAGACTTGGGTTGTGTGTGGTGGTGGCTGGCTAGGGACAGAGCAGGGTTTCCGTCCACATGTCCTGGAAGATTTCAATGTACCGGACAAATGGGATAAATTCCGGTCAAATATTAGACTGTCTGTGTTTATTGAGCTTAAAAATAAGTGAGAGGCTATATAATGAATGACCTCATCAAGGCATGTAGATTAAAAAAAAAATTGTTGAAAAGTAGGCTACTTTTGCGTCTTTAATTAATTAATTTAAACTCTAACAGTGTAACAGAAAGCATTCACAAGTTTCCAGAATATCAAACGTGGGTCTAACAGATGCCACGTCGATACTAATTGAGTTATATGTCACATTGCATGCCCCATATCTAACAGATTAGTGTATGGGATTTAGGCAGAGCTAAATGTTAAGTTAAGTCCAAAGCACACGGCGGCCGACCGACGTCGCCTGGCGATGCGATCGTCTGTCGCTCAACGACAATCGCTTGGCCCCGTACACCAGATCTGACCGTTCAGGTATAATAAGCTATTATGTGTCGCTCTGTCTAGCTGGGGGTGTGGTTTCCCCGCGGGAGATATGAGAGGACGGACTGGTCGTTAGGTTGTCGTGAAGCGAGATTAATTAGCAGGTAGTAGGGCTGACCCCTATTAGTCGAATAGTCGACTAATCGATCGAAAGGAGCCGTAGTCGACTGCCAACCTCTTAGTCGAATGCAAAAAAATATATATTATTATTATAATAATTTTTTTTTATCATTCTTTCCAAAAGAAAAGAAGAAAACAGGCACAGAGGCACTGAAAGAGGATTTCACCCATCTAATGAACACACTAGACTAGACAAATATCAAGATGTATCCATCAGTGGACCAATTGCATGCTTTTGCAGAGGACAAGAAGCCTTCCGTCAACTCCTTCAGACATTAAGCACCCCCACAGCCCAAATGGAATGATAAAAAACAAATAAAAGAAAATTATACTTTTTTTTTCCTTCAATTTTTTTTTTCATAGTCGATATCGGCTAATTTCGGCCAATCAAAGTCGACTATCCAAATCCTTAGTCGGGGACAGCCCTAGCAGGTAGCTGTGTTGTGCATTACAAGGGAAGTATTAACCTGTAAAACCCATATTGAGCTGGAATTAAACCACCATATATGAATACAACCTCTCCTCATTACTGCATGACTGATCGCTACAATACGTTCATTACCACCGATTGGACAAGTATTATGCACCTGCTGAGAGAGAATGTTTTTTTTCACGGAAGACGCAAACTGTTTCGTTCTCAACCATCATTTCTTTGGACAATAAACCTTACAAAATCAGCTGCAGCCTGGACATTAAACTCAGTCAACATCCACAACTTATTTTGTTACCCGAGTATAAAAACATCTAGTAGGTGCATCGTGGCGCATTGTCAATTTATTAGTTAATGACAGAAGTTTGCCTTTGAGAACCAATGGTTCTCGAGCCGTAACGGCACATGGGGCAGGAGCCTATCTCCTGTTTCCGTAGCGTGAGGCAGCTTGATGTACAAGTACACCCCTTGGACATGACGCTAGTATGTCGCAAAGGACTTCCCCCCAAACCAACCCTTGATGCTGAGTGTCAAGCAGGGAGGCTTATAGGTACCATTTTTAAATAGTCTTTGGTATGACTCAGCCGGGGCTTGAACTGAATGACAAGCGGCCACTAAACCTTAAGTTCTCCAACTAACGGTATTTATTTTAATTGTTCCTGTTAATTAATAATTAACATAAGTAGCATGGTAATAATACGTAGGTTATTGATCAATTAATGTATTGATACATTTATTTATATTACAAATGGTAGAAGTAATGTTATTTCCTCATTGTCCTTGCTGTGTCGCCTGCCGTCGCCTAAAAAAATAGGATTGAGGCGATATTTAGCCAGGCGACAGAAGTTGCTCCGCGATCGTCGCTTGAAAATCTCCTGCCGTGTGGGTCGTCTCATTCATAACAATGGACGCGATACAATTCTGTCGGTCGCCTCGCAAAAAAAGTCGGTCGCCTGGCAAAAATGGCCCGCCGTGTGCATTGGACTTTAGAGTTAGCTACATTAGCATTTTAGCTCCACCTAAATCCCATACATTAATCTGTTAGATCTGGGGCATGAAATGAGACATAACTCAATTAGTATTGACGTGGCATCTATTAGACCCATGTTTGATATTCTGGAAACTTGTGAACGCTTTCTGTTAATCTGTTAAACTGTTGGTTGTATTGTATTGTATTAGGCGGAGCTAAATGCTAATGTGGCTAACTAACAGTAAAGTTTTGTACATGAAATCCAGCCCAAAAACATTAAAAGACCCCGCTGACAAACACACTTTACAAACGTTTGCTTGTTAAATAATTTTTTTAAGTAATTCAAAAAGAAAAAAGTGACGATAAAATTGTTTAATTGACGGGAGAAAAGTTGCTAAAGTCTTAGTATTGTGATGGGACCGGAAGAAGTCTAGTCTACACGTTGGAAGACGTAATCGGTTATGCCGCTTCCACATTGTGCAAGTGGAGAATAGGCTACCTTTTAAGGCCTTAAATTGAAAATTATGAATTTAATACTTCTTAAGCCTTTTTAATACCCCATAGGTACCCAGAAAAACCTGAGCCTGGTAAGAGAGCAGAATAAAAAGCCTGAGGCCTAAATTAATTCTTGTTCTATTCTAAAACATGAACACGGCTACAGAGTTAGCCTACCGTTTTCTTTTTTAAGCTGCCAGACAATGTAGGGGGAAACTCTATGATGAAAACAGTGTTTCCATACAGTACATTGTTAAATTACTATCTTCATTCAGGCATCTGTCCTCCTCCCCAGCCTGGCGCACTGTCTAGCCTGCCTGTAGTCTAGCTAACGGAGACGTGATACTGACGATATGGCCTTGCTGCCATGGAGACCGCTGTGACCCTGCATCTTAATGGCCATCTTCTCTCAAGCTCCGGCCCTTAATTATTCATTACCACCTCCAGACAAGCACTACAGCAGAGCTACCTTCCTGGTATGAACACAGGCTGAAAGAGAGAACAGCGAGGGGATTCCCCGCCATGCAGTTATTCCATTCCATTCATTGTCGTGGCTGTAGCATGGCTTTTAGGGTAATTTTCATGAGCAGAATTTCTCAACATCTTTGTTAAAATGTTAGGCCTCCGTTTGCTCTATCACTTGGAAAAAGGATTAGGCGTACAAATCTAAACAAATTTCCATTACATTTTCAAAACCTTTGAGACAGAGCTATATTTAGACAGCTAGGATTGCATTGCACCAATGCCACTTTTTCAGTGTGGACAGATTCGGAGTACTTAAACAATAAGCCATGCTAGGTGATTTTAGCAGCATGGTTAGACACGAGACCCCCTAAATTCCCTTATAAAACCTTTACTACATATACCTGCCATTTACTAATATTATCTACATTCAAATATAAAGAAATGTTATTTATGCTTGGCCGATGCCTGGAACCGTGTGGCTCCCGTGACTTTCGATTCCCTTATCGCTGCCAGGTTTTTCCTGCAGTTGCGCAATAACGTTAGCATTAGCATGTAGCCATGGCAGACTCTATTTGATTCCTTAAGGCATAGGTGTCAAACTTATGGCCCGCGGGCCAAATGTGGCCCGCCACGTCATTTGATGTGGCCCCCCAAGAGCTCTGGTAAAACTTTTTTTTTTTTTTTTTTTTAAACATTAATCTTGGGTTAAAAAATAGCGGCGTTAAAATAATTGTGGGTTAATGCGTTAATAAAGCTTTAACTTTGACAGCCTTAGTTATTACACACTTACATTACAACATGTATGTTGAACATCTGAGGTATTGATGAAGTAACAAAGGAAAAAAGCCAAAAGCACTTACTCCTCAGACATTCTTTGACAATTTTACAGCCCAAAATACAAAAAAGATCCAGGCGGAATAGGTAACAAAGGGTTGAAGAAATATTGTCTGAACTGTCAGATGCAAACTGGCTGTGTGACATAACCGAGCATCTCGCTCAATTGAATAAGAAGCTGTAGGGACACAAACAAGTCCCACCCAAAACTTGACCAATATACTGTAGTTGTGAACTGAGACAACCCTTATTTTGTTATTTTTGAGTACAGTTACAGTTGTGTGTTCATGCAGACACATAATAGCAATTTCATTACGAATTGAAAATGGTGGACCCTGATGTAAACAAGTCGAAAGTCTTTCTCTGGTCTGCATCCCCTTAACAATTGTGTGTATTGAGCTGTACTGTACCCATTCTGCAATCTGTTAAAGTTAATTAAACTATCTTCCATTAGTTGGATGTATGGCCTCTGCAAGGTTGTGTGCAGCCATTTGTTATTGTAACATCTGCTACATCTGTCCCACGTGTTCTTTGCAGCTCAGTTGTTAGTTCTGCCCCTCTTGACTTTGACAAAAAGGTTTTGAACAAACTTAATGTCATAGCTTGTATTTGATGATTTTCTTCTTTGTTATTTGCTTGAATGGTTTGATCATTGATTAATGGAGTAATATGGGGTTCTGATAAACTAAAATTATTTGTTAAAATAACATAAGCTAACATATATTTTTACATCTATGCAAATGCATATGCAATATGTATAACTTGAATAAGTAATAAATACAGAAACAACATGTTTAACAATATGTAAATGAGTAGCTACATTTATTTTACATTACATTAACATTTATACAGTCTTTGGCCCTTTGAGTGCAACCATAATGCTGATGTGGCTAGGGATGGGTACCGATTTCGGTACTTTTGAGGTACCGAACCGAAACACGTCGGTACTACCGAGTATCGAATCAAGTGAGAAACAGAAAAAAAATTTAAAAAAAATATTTTTTATTATTATTATTATTTTTTTTTTTTTTTTTTTTTTTTTTACTTTTTTCTTTTCATGTCAACGTTCACACGCACACTATATGCTTACCTAGGATTTGACTTGATTCAACAACAAAGCAGTCGGAGCAATGACAAGCCGAAAACTGTCGAAATTGTAGTTATTTGAAGTTTGGATTTTTTTTTTACGACCGAGGTAGGTAAATTAAATTTCTTGAGACTAAAGTACCGAAAAAAGGTACCGTTGGGTACCGGTATCGATTCACAGGTACCGGTACAAATGTGAAAGGTACCCATCCCTAGATGTGGCCCTCTGTGAAAATGAAAAAAAAACTCAGAGCGTGTTTTTATAGTCACATATTTGTCATGTGTAGGTGGGTTTTCCAGCAAACTCACCACTCTCGCTGCCGTTGAATTCGTAAGGGCTGCTACCACGTAGTAGTACTTGGTGGCATCCGCGGTAATATCCCTGAGAGCGAATTGGGCTTCGGCTTGCGCGAACCAAGCGTTGGCACTCTGCGCAGCTTGAGTGAAACTGCGTTCAAAGTTCTGCGATCTGCGTTCTGTTGTTCAGTTGACATGTTCGATATAATCTCCGAAATACGTCCAAGGGTCACAAATGTAGGAATGCAGTAATGATAGCGTAGACGGAGTCGTGTTGCGATGCAAAAACACTAGTTTATTACGCACAAACAACACTTCCATTCAACTTTCACTCGTCTGTCTCTCTTTAACTACGTCATCCCCCGCTAAGGGTCATGGGAGATGTAGTAAACACCACAAAAGGCTAGAATGCCGTGAATTATGTCCCAGTAAGTAGCCACTACACGCAAATCATTAATCATACATCCAAAATAGCATACGTTTATTATTATACACGATGATGATACAGAAAATTACAGAAAAATTTGAAATGCATGGCAAAAGTAGCATTTATTTTCAGTAATTTAGAGACCCCCCAAAGATTCACAAATCATGTATTCAGGTGAGCTGATGTCTGATCTAAGGGAGCCATGGCTCCCACAGCTCCCCCCGTGGATCGCACCCTGGTACAGCCCCCACCCACCAACCCCACCCCACCCACCCAACCTCCTCCAATGTACAGTTTCTACGTCAAATGTATACACTCTTTTTCTGGACACTTTTTGTATCACAAACAGTACTGTATTTGCAAATCTGATATGTCATAAATGTATAGATGTAGCAGTACTGTCTATCTGTATGTCGTGTATAATAATAATAATAATAATGGATTGGATTTATATAGCGCTCTTCTCTGACTGACTGTTGCTCTGACTCAGAGCGCTTCACAGAGTCCATTATTCGTTCATACACAGTCATACCGGTGGTGGTAAGCTACAATTGCAGCCAGAGCTGCCCTGAGGCAGACTCATGGAAGCGTGGCGAATAATCAACGCCTACGGCCCCTCCGACCACCACCAACATTCATTCACATGCATACACATTCATACGAGGCAAGTAGGTTAAGTGTTATGATGAATTGAAAATGGGGGACCCTGATGTAAACAAGACGAAAGTCTTTCTCTGGTCTGCATCCCCTTAACAATTGTATGTATTGAGCTGTACTGTACCCATTCTGCAATCTGTTAATAAACTTTTCAATCAATCAATCAATCAGCTAAAATTAGCCACGGAGCTAACGTGAGCTAACGCTAGTTAATCAAGCTCTCAGAGAGAGATAAACAACTGACAGCGGATAGTACAGGTACAAATACAATAAAACAGCGGGTGGGGGCTGTTGTGTAAACCTTGTACTCTTTAGTTCACATATAATAAGAGACGGAGTGTTTGTTTACTAGTCTGTACTCTGTAAGCCAGGAAGTACCGTGGTGAACACACAAATGTGTCCGTGTAGCAACACAAGCCAATACCTTACAGGGGCCCGGGGAGGGAGCTAGCTGTGTGTTGTGTGTTGTGTGTTGTGTGTTGTGTGTTGTGTGTGTGTGTGTGTGTGTGCGTGTGTGTGTGTGTGTGTGTGAGACAGAAGTCAGAGGAATAACGACCTGTTATTCAATAGATTAAATTAGTTTAAGAATAAAAAAATAAATACATTTTAAGAGAATCTCAAATACATTATTTTATTTAAGTGTAGGCTATAGTTAATGTTTTATTTTTTACAGTTTTTGTATTTTTCTGACATGGGGGCTCAACAATAAATGACAACCAGAAATGTCAAGTTGCATGTTGTTTTTCTAACCAGCTTAGTTCTGTTGCATTTCCAATTTATTTATTTAAATTGATCGGGTAGCGATAAGCAGAATCGATAATGGAATCGTATCGATAAAATACTATCAATTCCCATCCCTACACATGCAATGGGCGGCACACACACACAGGAACACACACGCATGCAATTTTAGTTTGGTCGCCGATGTGATTGAGTCTCTGCACTTGACCCATCCCATCATCATTCCGCCCCAAGGGCAGCCGGAAGCATAGGTTAACACTAGGGATGCTCGATATTGGCTTTTTTACCGATACAGATATACCGATATTGTCCAACTCTTAATTTCCGATACCGATATCAACCGATATCACATTTTAATGCCAATATCGGTAGGCCGATAATATCGGACATCATTTCTATAGAAATGTAAAAATAAGCGGTCAGGTGGCGTAACGGAGATTGCGTTCGTCACCAACCCCGGAGCGGCTGGATTCGCCTGTTCGAATCCAGCTCACAGCTCCGGGGTTGTCACCAGCTTGGCTGGCCGTTCACACTAATACAATTGGTAGTATTAGAGGGTGGGAGAAGCTGGCGGAGTGGGTCCGGGTCGTTGTAAACAGCGACTCCTACAGTTCGGTCGGGGCGCCTGCTAAGCGCGGATAGGACCTGAGTGGGATAGTGTGATCCTTCCACACGCTACGCCCTCTCAGTGAGAATCCGCGCTGCCAGGTGAAAAGAAGCGGTCGATTGGCTGGACGTGTGTCGGAGGAAGCACGTGGTAGCCTCCACTCTCCCAGACCGACTGTGTGCGCAGCGACCAGGAAGGGGATTGGGAATTGGCATAACGACTAACATTGGGATAAAAAAATAAAAATAAAATAAAAAATAAAAAGTAAAAATAAAAAAATACAAAAATTGAAAACAGATAGATATTTTCCGATATCACATTTTAATGCCGATATCGGCCGATAATATCGGTAGGCCGATAATATCGGACATCCCTAGTGAACACACAGTGAATCATCCAACAGAATGTTTGACATACTGGCTTGCGCGCCAGACTTCTCATTGGGCCTCATTCATGAAGCGATATAAGAACACATTTCGTTCTTAACTAGCATTTCCTCTTATTTTGTTCTTATCTGGGATTCAGCAATGTTTTCTTATAGTTGCTTTTCTCTCAGGCAAGACCAAATTCTTGAAGAGTGGTCGAGAGCACTCTTACTCAGATGAGAAACATTTTAAAAAGCCTACCATTCCTAATAATAATAATTAGTGCTGTCAAAATTAACTTGAGATTAATTTAAATTATGTAACGCGTTACAAAAACGTAACGCAGTTTTGTTTACCTCCGGTCGTGTGTGCAGCCAAACTAGATAGAGCGAGCCGCCTGGTTAGAGGACAGTCACTGGCGCAAAGATGGACAAAGGCGGACTTTTAGGTGGAAAGTTTCAGTTTAAAAAGTTGCCAGACGGCTCGTTGGATAAATCTAAAACAATTTGCGCAATTTGCAAAGCTGAATTTAACTACCATAGGAGTAGTACATCTTTGGCGTATCGTCTAAAAGCAAAACATGCTGAAGTTCCCTCCACGGGGCATCGCCAATCTACGCTGATGGATATGAGGCGCCATTAGGGACAATAGCCTGATGGAGTGTGGTGCTCGTGGGCTAACTAAACATGCCAGTGAGAAGGTAACCGATGTGGATAGCAAAAAACTGCCGGCCAATTGACGTAGTTGAAGACGACGGACTGAGAGAGGTTATTCGAGCGGCATCGGCAGATACTTCTTAATCCACCCTCGAGAGGAACCATAGTGTCAAGAATACACATAGTCCATCAAACGCCCAGGAATTAAAGGAGCAGCAGGTTGCACACGGACAGAAGCAAGAATCACTCGCCCAGGACGTTGCAACAAGATGGAATTCCACCCTGGAGATGGTCAAGCGGATCCGGAGAAACAAGTCTCCACTGACCGCTACACTGGCGCAGCAAAAGAGCAAGATTGCCATGGTGACTGAACAGGAGCTTGCCAAACTGCAAAAGCTGGAGGAACTACTTGAACCGTGCAGGTAAATTGTTTCTTTCTTGTTTCTCCCTCCTCTCTCGTGTGTGTGTTCTCTCTCTCCATGTTTGTGTCCACCTGTTTTCTGTGTGTGTATATACAGTATAGATCACACACACACACACACATACTGTATCATAGATACACACAGACACATACTGTATAGATACACACTGTATAGTAGGGGTGGGAATCGCCAGATACCTCACGATATGATACTATCGAGATACTTGCGTCACGATACGATAGTATCGCGATACTAAACACATCGCGATTTTTTTTTTAAATACAAATTTACATTTTTTTTGGATACAATTAAATTGATTACCTTTTTTCAACTGCAAAGTAAAACTTTGTCAACATGTTTTATCTTATAAAATAAAGTTCAGTCTGTTCATCTCACTTCAATCATTTTTATTGCAGTAATCTGTGTTGTTTTATTGCAGTAATCTGTGTTGCATGTACCTGACAAACTGAACTGTTTGTATTACAGTCATATACCAACTTAACTGAATGCACATGTGTGTGTATGGACTACTGTACTATTACAGGTATTGAAATGAACAATGCAACTTCCTTATACAAAAGAATATATACAAAAAATAAAAAATAAAAATTATGAATAATTAAATATCGATACTTGGCGTCCCTGTATCGATGATACAGTATCGCTACATCGTTCAAAAGAAGCGACTTATTTGTCCCCTGATAACGTAAACAGACCATACCTGTCAACCATCCCGTTTTTCCCGGGATTGTCCCGTATTTCAACCTTCCTTCCCGCCGTCATCCCGTTCCCGTATTTTTCCTGTTTAATTTTTTTTACAAAATGGCTGCAATTCCCCTCCGTGACGACAGGTGGCAGCAGTGTAGATTAGAACGTTAGCACAGGAAGTCAGACCGGAAGACTGTTGCGACCCGAAGAAGAAGAACAAGATCGCCCGGATAAAGGAGGGGTTTAGCGTGAAATGTATTACATTCTACAACTACCTACCTACAAAAGGCAGAGCTTCTTCTTCTTCTTTAGAATTTCCGGCAGTGTAGACGCATCGTGGCGTATTACTGCCCTCCGCAGTTCTTTTGATGAGCTCTTCTTCTTCTTCTTCTTCTTTCTTCTTTTGAATTTCCCACAGTGTAGATGCGATACCAGAAGTGATACCGGCAAAGTGGGGTTGTTCCCGGAGAGCTCACTCTCGGCCGTGGTTTCTCAGTGTATAATGTATGGTGCTCTCCCTCAACATGCGAGTAGGGTGAGACAACATTCTTTAGTCCAAATAATACCCTACTTTATATTAATGTAAAGTCAGTCTTACATTGGCACTGCTTTAACGTTGCATTTACCCATATAATCCATTGCTGTATTAGACATGCCAGTATAACTTTTGTAATATGAATGAAGAGCAAATGTAAAGTTAATCAATACACAATGAAACAATATCTTTATCTATATCACATGTCAAAACTACTTTAATAAAAGAAGATTTCCGTTTTTCATTTCTACTCATTCATCCAAAACAAGACAGCAATTCTACTTCTGCATGCACCGGGAGAATTGAGCTCATAGCACAGATTTGGAGTTGATAGAATGGACATTGCTGTTCTTAGGAAATGTTGCACATGGTGGAAATAATGGAAATGAACATTTCTAACATTAACATTTAGTGTATGTTTAAAGTTGATACATTGAGGCATGGTAGAATTTCACTTTATATTACAGCAGTATCCATAACATTACAATTAGTGTCTGACACTATAGACACATGTTAAAAGTCAGTCAACTTTGTCATTTTCCAATTTGTGCAAGACATACAGAAAAATTCAATTACGTGCCCCCCTTCCCACGGTGTATATAGAAAGAGACAATAAACACAAAAGTAACATAGGACACAATATACAACACACAGGACTATGTACAATATAAACAGTGCCTACAATTAAATTAATGAACGAATTAAATAAGAGGTAAAAGAGAACTTAGTGTAAATATTCTTTAATTTGTGTCAACGTTATAGAAATCCTATTGTATTCAACAAATTAATTATGATACACCACAATGTGCCCTTTCTATCTATTCTAAATCTATGGCCTTGCGATTCCACGGCTGCGCAGTGCAGACAATATATATACCGTAATTCCTCTAATAGTAACCCCGGCTTGTATTTGTTTCAACTGTAGCGGGTACCAGGCTTGTATTAGGAGGAGGCCTGTATAAGAGGGAGGCCTATATTTCAAAATTTCAAACGGATCATAATGAATAAATCAACATTTTGTGTCAGTTTGAACCCAGTAAAATGTACTGGGTTCATTTATTGAAACCAAGTACTGTATGAAATAGTAAACAGTGCAATTACAGGTGGTCACTGGTCATTTCAACGTTTTCAAAGTGAAATCAAGTAACTAGCTCAGTATGCAAGTTTCAAGTTTCAAGTTTCTTTAATAGTTGTCATACAGAAGTACAGAATACTTTCATACAAAATGCTTCTTACTGTTACGCTCCAGAGACTGTGCTAGACAAGATAGTATCAAATAACATAGTATAGCATGTAATTTAGAAGAAGAAAATGAGGTCACAGTGTTCGGTATAGACATATGTACAATGCATATGTACAATGACATATGCAGCTCAGTATATTAGTAACCCGGCTTGTATTAGGAGGCCGGCTTATAATTGCTTAGCTCAAGAGCGCACCCGGCCATTAATAGAGACCCGGCTTGTATTTGAGACCCAGTTACTATTAGAGGAATTACGGTATATTAGTGCTGTCAAGTCAATTGATTAAAATATTTAACTCGATTAATCGCTAATCGAGGAGACTACATTGGGAGGGGGCGGGGCCGGGGGAAGGGGGCGGGCGAAATATTCAGTTTTTTCAAATCCCAATGTTGACAGCTATGAAACAGACTGGTATGCCTCAGTAACTGGCTGAGTGTAAAGAAGGACTAAGCCAAATTGTCTCTATGGAGTGAAACATTTTCAACGTTCAGAACTCTCTTTGCAATATCTTTGCAAGTTCTTTTTTGCATTGACTCATGCACCTTTTTAAAAATCATCTAACACATTTTTGTTGGTATGATTTATATTACTTGTAGTTCATACAAGACATTATCGTCCTCTAAGCCAATCTGCACTTTAACATAGGCCTGGGTTGTTTTTATTTCAGTGATTCTTGAACATTTGTATTTCACAGGAGATAAACTGTATTCAAATATCAAAGAAAGCTATTAAAAAGTATTTTAATCTAAATAATACTTTCTTTGTGTTGATTCAACATTAATGCCATGATTTTACTCAAGTAAATATCTGTTACAAGCTTCGGTCTTAAGTAGAAAAATGCGATTTTTAATCTAGATTAACTACAGAAAATTGTGAGATTAACTAGTTAATATTTTTGTATCTATTGACAGCACTAATAATAATACATCAGATGGATATAGTGCTTTTCCTAATGCTCAAAGACACTTTACAAAACAAACAATACAATACAGTTTTAGTAGATACAATAAAAAAATATATATATAAAAAGGTGAGAGAGGAAGGAGTTCATGGGTTGAAAGTAGGGATGTTCGATATTGGCTTTTTTTTTTTACCGATATACAGATATTGTCCAACTCTTAATTTCCGATACCGATATCGATATATGCAGGCCCCCCCCCCAAGAACGGAATAATTTCAGGTAATTAACATTACATATCTCTTGTCGTGGAATTAACACAATATTATGCATACTTTTGACAATAAATAGAATCGGAATTTGTTCTTACTTGCTTGCCTGGGTAAATAAATGTTAAAAAAATAAATAAAAAAAAATTTGAAAACAGATACCGATCATTTCCAATATCACATTTTAATGCCAATATCGGCTGATAATATCGGTAGGGCGATAATATCGGACATCCCTAGTTGAAAGCAAACCATTGGTCAATTGCCCCCAAATACGACTTTATAAACCCAGAACTTTTCAAGAATTATTATTATTATAACTTATTGCGTGCGTTCTGCACAGAACAGTTAGATGCTGGCTGCCCAGGCGTATGCATAGAATGCATATTTACAACATCTCTCCTCTCTTCTCTGCTCCTACAAGTTCTGAGTGAATTCGGGGTTTTAGCCACAGGGACCTTTCAGAGAGAGATGACAGCTGACCGATCCAGTATTTCCCAACCTACTGCGCGATTGGTTCTTGACAAGATTCGTTGGTTCATTCGTATTGACAAAGCCTACTTTGCTGGAACGATTTATTTCGCACTATACAGTATGTGTATAAGTACTAGGGGTGGGACGATACATCGATCCAGATCGATACATCGATGTAATTATCAACAATCGAATCGGATCGATGCGATGTAATAAGATCGATTCATATCGATACTCTTATTTTGAAAATCCTGTGGCGAGTCTCATATCCGCCCAAGAACAACAGCAGTAGCTCCGTGTGTGTAGATGTTACAGCATAGCATTCTCCCTTTCTGTGTGTGTGTGTGTGCGCGCGTCTTTGGAAAGACCAGATGAGGTCAGAGGAGTTTGATGTTTAAATGTTATTTAAACATAAACAATATAAGGTAATACATAATAAATGTAGGCCTATACATGATCATGCAACATCAACAAATTGTTGTAGGAACGGTTTGGGAGAGGGAGGTTGTGAGTTTTGAGTTCCAAAAAATGTAGCTTAAAGTTTAAAGCTCAATATATAAAAACGTGGCACTTTACAGTGAACAGGAGGTCTATTTGTATTAAAAACAATAGATTGATTTTCCTTTAAATGTCTGGAAGAGCTCAAAAATACAAATGTCAAATGATATTTTCATTACCTTTTTTTTTGTTGATCTAAATGTTACTGATTGTGTTAAATGGGCATATGATATCATCTCATATCGATCGCAGGCACCGGAATCTAATCGTATCGTATTGTATCGTGAGAGACTTTGTGATATCGGCAAATATCGTATCGTTGTCCAAAGAATCGATATCGTATCGTATCATGATGAAACTGGTGATTCCCACCCCTAATAAGTACAAGTATTTATTTGTCATCAGATTAACACACACATGCGATGAGCGACCCACAGGAACACACACACACATGCACTGAGTCGTGAGTCGTGAGACGTGTGTGTCATTTTTCGATCAGTCCCAAATTGCTTCCTGTTGAATGGATCAGACAGCGATCAGATGCCGAAACTCTGCTGTTTTACACACGCCTCATTCGCCTTATAAGGAGATGGCGGGCGTGTCTGTATGCAAATGAATTTAGCGCAAATGCACATTTGAATTTAAGAATGAGTGGGATTCATCAACAGACCTGGGTAAGAACAGATTTGGACGTTAAGAACGGCTTGATGAATGTGGCGGTGGCTTTTCTTATTGTTCTCTTAACAGACAGGTAAGCAAGAATATAAGAAAAATAATAAGAGTATTGTTGAATGAGGCCCATTGTCCCCAAATCAATAATTTTTTTCACGTCAAGTACATTGTTGTGAGTTGATCTGTGAGGACAGGATGTGCCTGATAAATTAAGAGATTATGCAAATCAAAGAATAAATTACCTCCACATAACGTTACCAATCTGCTTTGCTAGCTCCATCTTGGAAAAAGAATAATCACCAAAAAGGTCCACATCAGTCACCTCATTGCCTGTCCCCTGAGGTCCACATCAGTCACCTCATTGCCTGTCCCCTGAGGTCCACATCAGTCACCTCATTGCCTGTCCCCTGAGGTCCACATCAGTCACCTCATTGCCTGTCCCCTGAGGTCCACATCAGTCACCTCATTGCCTGTCCCCTGAGGTCCACATCAGTCACCTCATTGCCTGTCCCCTGAGGTCCACATCAGTCACCTCATTGCCTGTCCCCTGAGGTCCACATCAGTCACCTCATTGCCTGTCCCCTGAGGTCCACATCAGTCACCTCATTGCCTGTCCCCTGAGGTCCACATCAGTCACCTCATTGCCTGTCCCCTGAGGTCCACATCAGTCACCTCATTGCCTGTCCCCTGAGGTCCACATCAGTCACCTCATTGCCTGTCCCCTGAGGTCCACATCAGTCACCTCATTGCCTGTCCCCTGAGGTCCACATCAGTCACCTCATTGCCTGTCCCCTGAGGTCCACATCAGTCACCTCATTGCCTGTCCCCTGAGGTCCACATCAGTCACCTCATTGCCTGTCCCCTGAGGTCCACATCAGTCACCTCATTGCCTGTCCCCTGAGGTCCACATCAGTCACCTCATTGTCTGTCCCCTGAGGTCTGGCTAGTCTCGCCATACAGATATATGTATATATATTAGACACCTTTACAAACACATTAGTGAAGACATGTCTTGGTGAGGAATTTATTCCAAGATTTCTTTATATTTCCCCGACTACTTCTATTCATTCCAAACTGCTGTTGCTGCTGGTGACGTAAAACACATCACTTCCTGTGTGTCTGATGATTTCCCTGGGAATGTCCTACCAGACACCAGTTGGTCAATTGGTGATAGAGAATAGACAGAATAAATATGTAAATATTAGAGATTATTACTTTAAATTAATACTATAAAAATATAATGTGTGTGTATACATTTTTACAATATACAAATAATAGACATTATTTTACAATATGTATACCGTGGAGGATGGTATAGTAAAAAATCCATACCTTTGCATGGATCTGTACCTCTAGCCCTACGGTGTGGGTGTCAAATGATTACATACTGTAGTGCAAAGATAAGCTTACTCCACCTTTAGTCTAGTTCCAGAGAGCTATGTCACATCACAAAGATAAATGAATCATGCCTGACCGTAACAATGATCTGACAGACACAAGTGAGGTGGAGCTGTAACCATGTCCCTGTTTAACCTCTACAACTGTAACCTGTGACTGTCCCTGTTTAACCTCTACAACTGTAACCTGGTAGTAGCCATGTCCCTGTTTAACCTCTACAACTGTAACCTGGTAGTACCCATGTCCCTGTTTAACCTCTACAACTGTAACCTGGTAGTAGCCATGTCCCTGTTTAACCTCTACAACTGTAACCTGGTAGTAGCCATGTCCCTGTTTAACCTCTACAACTGTAACCTGGTAGTAGCCATGTCCCTGTTTAACCTCTACAACTGTAACCTGGTAGTAGCCATGTCCCTGTTTAACCTCTACAACTGTAACTTGGTAGTAGCCATGTCCCTGTTTAACCTCTACAACTGTAACCTGGTAGTAGCCATGTCCCTGTTTAACCTCTACAACTGTAACCTGGTAGTAGCCATGTCCCTGTTTAACCTCTACAACTGTAACTTGGTAGTAGCCATGTCCCTGTTTAACCTCTACAACTGTAACCTGGTCGTAGCCATGTCCCTGTTTAACCTCTACAACTGTAACCTGGTAGTAGCCATGTCCCTGTTTAACCTCTACAACTGTAACTTGGTAGTAGCCATGTCCCTGTTTAACCTCTACAACTGTAACCTGGTAGTAGCCATGTCCCTGTGTTTAACCTCTACAACTGTAACCTGGTAGTAGCCATGTCCCTGTTTAACCTCTACAACTGTAACCTGGTACTAGTAGACACTAGTGCACACATTATGGACTTGCACAATACTGACCCGCACATACCATACACAGATATGTAGCAGAGTGAAGTGGTTATGCTAGTATCATGGACAGAAACTGGTATCTTTTATCTTAAATATGTGGGTCAAAACAGAAACACTCTTATTTTGAAGGAACAAAAGTGGATCAACGTGGACCAACGTGCACCGAGTCCATTCTAGGTTTTGGAGGGGTGTCTGGTTTACTACTATATATTAATTCCCTCACATGGAGTTACCAATTCCACAAACTAAATACCGTTTGGGTCCTTTATAATGGGTTTAGAGAAGATAAGATATCTCTCCATTGAACAATTGGTGTATTGTAAATACTTTCAACTAATGCACAAAATGGTTTAGTCGGCTTGAGAACGAGAGGCATGCTGGCGCCAGCTTCCGTTCTCTTTGTGTATGTGCAGCATGAGAGCCAGAGGTATGAGCGTTCGTTTACTTAATATGGGATTTAAATGCTTTGTATAACTTGTTTTGCTATTGAAATACCTTGCTGTGCAATGACATTAATTCGCCTGTGTAAAACAGCAACAGTACGTTCGTGTACTAAACTCGGCATTCTGTTTGGCAATATCAGGTGGAGTGCACGCTGATAATGGCCAATAACGCTGTCGTGTCTTGTGTGCATGCTGTTGTGATTAACAGGTATGAACCGCTGTTTTTGTATTTACTTTGGTTTAACTAACGTTTACACACTGTCTTTTATTTCATGTTGTTTCATATGTTGTTACTGAAGCTAGCTTGCACGGAGCAAATGTATATAATGGTTGTAACTGTAGCCGGCGCGCTGTTCTAAATGTGCGCGTGCGGCTCTCTTTGTGTATGTGCAGCATGATAGCCAGAGGTGGAGTGCACGCTGATAATGGCCAATAACGCCGTCGTGTCTTGTGTGCGTGCTGTTGTGATTAACAGGCAATAAACATCATCAACTGGGTACCATTGTCTGAGTGTCTACGTCCACCTCACACCAGACACAACGCAGAATTCATCACGCTACAACTGGTGCCGAGACAACCGGATCAACGGGTCAGCAGAGGCCGATCACCGGTGTAGCTGGGGAGACGTGGAGGCTTCAGGTGCGGCCTAGACGCGTGGTGCTGCTGGCGCGACCTAGCCACGGGGACGCTGCATTCGCCGCCGAGTCCTGAGGTCTGTTCCTGAGGGGGCTGGAGAGCACTGAATCCTTTAAAAAAAGTCTCTAATCAAGTTTATTTATTTCAAGTGTGTTACCCAGAACACACTGAAGAGTAAAAAGGTGAAAGCACCATTTGAAGATTGAAAATGACTTTGAATGCAGGAAACACTCCTACAAGGGACTTGACTGAGGGGAGAGGGATTACTGTGGGGAGAGGGGTTCTCGACTACACACCGGTTATGCAGTCTACCCCGGGGAGTCAAAATGGTTCAGGCTCCTCTAGCCCTGAAAGGAGGAGGGTAGAGGGTCACGTAGAGGGAACTGCCCAACAGTTACTTTTCACGCCGGTTGTTCCCTCAACTAGTGAAATCAACAACACTAGTGTTGAGACATCCCCCAGTCAAATGGCCAATTTGATAAGATCCATTGGGTCCGAAATAGGGGAAGCTATTAGAGTGACGTTAATGCAGAACACGATTACGGGGATTTCACCTGTTTTAGCTTCTCAAAATCCCCGACAGACGTTCCAACCTGACCAATGTGGGAATACTGTGATTGATGCATCCAAAATGAATCTCGTGTTACGTTCAGATGCAAATGCCCCACCCTATTTTAGAGGTGATAGCACAGATAAGTACTCTGTTTTTGAGTGGGAGGAACTCATGAGGACGTATCTCAGAAAGAAAAATAACTGTACTGGAGCTGAACAAGTTGAAGAGGTTATGAACAAGCTAATGGGGAGGGCCCGGGACGTTACCAAAGTATGGCTGCGTAGCAACTCAACTGACAGTGAAGTGGGTGTTATCTTTAGCATTTTGAGACAACATTTTGGTGATATTATTCATTCAGAACTTCCATTAGCTGACTTTTATGCAGTCAAACCATATGCAAGCGAGAATCCTCTTGACTATTGGATTAGGCTTAACAAAGCAGCAGAAGCCACAGAGCAGTGTCTTCTTAGCATGGGGGAATCCCAGACTAGCCTGAGCAAGCATCTAGTTCTCATGTTCATCCGTCACTGCCCCGATAAGGAGCTGTCCTTAGTGTTCAAAAGTAAGCCATCTCGTGAGTGGACAGCAGGTGAGGTGCAGGGACATTTGGATGAATACTTGAGAGAACATAGAGCGAGTCGAGGTCGGTTGACACAACAAGTGGTCGCCATTGAGTCATCACAGGAGAGGGTGGTTGTTAATCACGAACAAAGCGCGCCCCCAGTGGCTGTCAGTAGCCCAGAGCTAGAGCAGCTGACGCCTGTAGCTGAGAATAACACAATGGAGAGGGTGCTGAGAGTGTTAGAAATGGCGTTAGGCAACAACACTCAGTCGGTACAAAATGGTCCTTACGTACCAAATGGTCCTTATGTACAAAATGGCCCCCGGAGACAGTTCCCCAGACCTTCTCAACAATGTCAGGTTTGTGGCAGTTCGGAGCACGATACTAGGACGCATTGTAGGACGGACAGGCTGTGTTTCAAGTGTCTGAGTCCAGGGCATATTGGTATCTATTGTGGGCAGACCACTCCTAGACAGCCCCCTGGTCAGAGACAGGCTGGTCCTTCTCAGGAAAACTAGCCGGCCCTCGTTCAAAGGAGGACAATGTGGGCCCCTATGGTTTTTCCTCCAATTGCAATGATGATATCCAGTCTGTATATACGTCTGTTTGTGAAGCAGCACCCAAGGACAAGACAGTAATTATGCAGAATGTGACCAGAACATCCCAAAGTGACAGTTTATTTTTCACCACTGTATTGACGGGAGACAAGGTTGAGTTACAGGGGATGTTAGATAGTGGATCCATGGCTACGTCTCTGCGCGCTGATGTGGTTCCTCGGCTGAGGGAGGCAGGGGTAGTGACGGGTGATCTAATCTCGACTACCAATGTTGTTCTTGTAGGGTGTGGTGGGAAACAAACTAGCCCGGTGGGAACGTGTGAGCTGAAACTTAAGCTTTACGGGTTTGAATACATAGTACCAGTATTGATAGTGGAGGGTCAGGTAGATGAGCTCATTATAGGCACCAATGTAATGAAGCCCTTAATTAGACAATTCAAATCCACGGGGGCCTACTGGCGCATATTGGGAAAAGCTGAGTCACCATGTCCGGACGAAAACAGTCAGTTTATCAGGTTCATGGCCAATCTTGAGAGATGGAGGGGGGAGGAAATTCCTGACAAAGTGGGAACAGTCAAGTTGAAACAGGCCGTAACTCTTGAGCCGATGAGTGAGCATGTAGTGTGGGGTCGTCTCCCACCCAAGACAAAACTGTCTATGGGAAGTACTGTTATTGTTGAGCCCAGCGCCGCTCGTTGTGTACACCGTAACATACTAGTTGGCAGGGTAGTTACACCTCTCTGGGGGGATGGGTGGCTTCCTGTCAAGATTATAAACCCGACTAACAAGGCTATCACCTTGAGAAGAAATGCAAAAGTGGCTGACGTATATCCATGCATTGCATTAGAAGATTTTGACAATGATACGGACACGTCAGTACACCAGAATGCCGGTAGAGTGAGTAGTGACAGCTCTCTCGGCAGTCTGACAGCTAGGAGTTGTGATAGCAACAATGTAGCTAGGGGGAACGATAGACTGGCTAGTCTAGGGCTCCAGAACCTGTCAGTTGATGACTGTCAGGTTTCACCAGTCTGGAAAGATAGACTGACTGATCTGATTGAGAACTATGAAGATGTGTTTTCTAGACACCGGTTGGATTGTGGGGAGGCTGGTGGCTTCTGTCACCGTATCCGACTGACAGACGATCGGCCCTTTCGGTTACCCTACCGGAGGCTCTCCCCCGCCCATTACCAAAAGTTGAGAGAGACTCTGAACGAGATGGAGGACAGGGAGATAATTAGGAAGTCGAGTAGCGAGTATGCATCTCCCCTTGTTCTCTGTTGGAAAAAGAATGGGGAATTGAGACTGTGCACAGATTTCAGGTGGTTAAACGCTCGTACTGTGAAAGATGCACATCCATTACCCCATCAAGCAGATGTACTTGCAGCGCTAGGGATGGGAATCGAAAACCGGTTCCCGTTTTTCCCGATGCCTGGAACCGTGTGGCTCCTGTGACTTTCGATTCCCTTAACGCTGCCAGGTTTTTCCTACAGTTGCGCGCGTTAGCATGTAGCCATGGCAGACTCTATTTGATTCCTTAAGGGCTCGAAATTGCCTGGCTTTTGGTCATATGCTCCCGAAATGCTCCCGCTGTTTGGCTACTTCTATGTGCAGTGAAAACTACTTGAATGCTTTAGAACATAGTCATTGATTTAGTTTAGGGTGTGCTAAAATTAGCCGCGGAGCTATCGCTAGCTAACGTGAGCTAACGCTATTTAATCAAGCTCACAAAGAGAGATAAACAGCTGACAGCGGATAGTACAGGTACAAATACAATAAAACAGCGGGTGGGGACTGTTGTGTAAACATTGTACTCTTTAGTTCACATATAATAAGAGCCGGATTGTTTATTTACTAAGTCTCTACTCTGAGTCCGTCAGACAGGAAGTACCATGGTGCAACATACAAATGTGTCCGTGTAGCAACACAAGCCAATACCTACAGGACAGGGGCCCGGGGAGGGAGCTCTGTGTGTCTGTGTGTGTGTGTGTGTGTGTGTGTGAGACAGAAGTCAGAGGAATAACGACTGTTATTCAATAGATTAAATTAGTTTAAGAATAAAAAAATAAATACATTTTAAGAGAATCTCAAATACATTATTTTATTTAAGTGTAGGCTATAGTTAATATTTTATTTTTTACAGTTTTTGTATTTTTCTGACATGGTAAATGGCTGCTTTTTTATATAGCGCTTTTATCCAAAGCGCTTTACAATTTGTTCCTTACATTTTACCCAATCACTCACACATTCACACAACGACGGCGCAGGCAACCATGCAAGGTGCCAACCTGCTCATCCGGAGCAGTTAGGGGTTAAGTGTCTTGCTCAAGGACACATCGACACGCTGCCCGGGAGGAGCGGGAATCGAACCGGGAACCTCCGGATTGCCAGACGACTGCTCTACCTCCCGAGCCACTGTCGCCCCTGACATGGGGGCTCAACAATAAATGACAATCAGAAATGTCAAGTTGCATGTTGTTATTCTAACCAGCTTAGTTCTGTTGCATTTCCAATTTATTTATTTAAATTATAAATTGATCAGGTATCGATAAGAGAATCGAATCGATAAGCAGAATCGATAATGGAATCGTATCGATAAAATCCTATCAATTCCCATCCCTATGCAGCGCTGGGAGGTAATGCCTTTTTCAGTTCCATGGATTTGACATCCGGGTATTACAATGTCCCACTGCATGAGGATGATAAGAAATACACTGCGTTTTCCTCTCCTCTCGGTTTACATGAATATAACCGTATGCCCCAGGGGCTGTGTAACAGTCCAGCTACGTTCATGAGAATGATGCTCACAATCTTTGGTGATCAGAACTCGCTGAGTCTTCTTTGTTACTTAGATGACCTTCTGGTCTTTGGCAAGTCGGAGGAAGAGAGCTTGCAGAGGCTGGAGATGGTATTCCAGCGTTTACGAGAACACAACCTGAAGTTGTCTCCATCTAAGTGTCAGTTTCTGAGAAAGTCACTGAAGTTTTTGGGACACATTGTTTCTCGGGAGGGGATAGCCACAGACCCCGATAAGGTGCAGGCGATAGTGGGTGTGACGGAGAGCGATATTATGGAGTCGGATGGGGTCACCCCGTCTGCCAATAAGATCCGGTCATTTTTAGGAATGATGGTGTATTATCAGCATTACATTGAGAACTGCTCTGTAGTTGCAAGACCACTGTTTCAGTTGACCACGGGTGTGAAAAAGCCACGGAGAGGCAAAGTAAAAAGCCAGAGAGCTGCCCCCCTTCGTAGGCTTAGTGCAGCAGACTGGACTGAGGAGTGTAGGGAGGCCTTTGAGGCGTTAAAGGCCGCATTAGTGGGACAAACTCTGTTGGCTCACCCTGACTTTTCTCAGCCATTTTTATTGTCTGTAGATGCATCCACTAGCGGACTGGGAGCTGTGCTTTCACAGGTGCAGGAGGGGTGTAGCACAGCCAGGCCCATAGCTTTTGCTAGTAAATCTTTGAATCATGCTCAGTCTAAATATCCCGCTCATAGGCTTGAGTTTCTCGCCATGAAATGGGCTATACACGACAAGTTTAGCCATTGGCTGCGAGGACATAAATTTACAGTGTGGACAGACAATAATCCCCTTAAGTACATCCTCACAAAGCCAAAACTCGATGCATGCGAGCAGAGATGGGTGGCTAAGCTGGCACCTTTTGATTTTGACATTCAGTACATTCCTGGGCCTAAAAACACAGTAGCTGATGCACTGAGCAGGGAGCCGTTTGCTAAACCTAGGGTGATGCACAGGCTGACAAGGACCTCGTATGATGTCTTGTTGAGGGAGGCTAGAGGTTTAGAGGTGGATGACGTGCAGAACATGTTCCGTCTTACCTGTGAGGAACCAGAGGTGAGGAGGAAGGGCCTAGGATTGTCCATTCAGAGTTCCCTTAAGGCCAGTGGTGAGGTGGGTAGTGACAGTGGGAGCATATCTCGTGAAGAGGTATCTGCTGTACTCCACACACATCGCTGTTGGGAGGATGGCGCAGCTATGAGAGCAGTCTCTCACGTGCAGCAGCTAGAAAGGTTGGTGTCCATGGGACAGAGCCCATTGCCTGTCCTCACTCATGAGGAATTGTACGACAAACAGTGCCAGGACCCCGTCACTGGTAGAGTCAAATTCTTTGTAGATAGAGGCCGCCGCCCATCTCGAAGAGAGAGAGTTCATGAGTCGAAAGAGACAAACCGCACACTGAGACAGTGGGGAAAACTCACAACAAAATTGGGAGTGTTGTACCGTGTTTCAAAACACGTTGTGAGTGGGAAGAAGGTCTTTCAATATGTTGTACCGAGCGCTCTGAGAGGACAGGTGCTAAAAGGGGTACATGACGAGGCTGGGCACCAGGGCCAGCAGCGCACATTGTGGCTCACTAGACAACGTTTCTATTGGGACTCCATGGAAAAGGATGTCAAAGAATATGTGAGTCATTGTAAGAGGTGTGTACTGAGCAAAGCACCTGAGCCGGAGGCTCGGGCTCCGCTGGTATCTATAGTCACCACTGCACCACTGGAGTTGGTGTGTATTGACTTTTGGTCGGCTGAGGATGCCAATAATAAGTCCATTGATGTGCTTGTTATAACTGACCATTTTACCAAACTAGCGTGTGCTTATCCGTGTCCCAATCAAACTGCAAAGACGGTGGCCAGAGTGCTCTGGAATAACTTTTTCTGTTTATGGTTTTGCAGCCTGCATTCATAGCGACAGAGGAGCTGTGAAGCGCTCTGAGTCAGAGCAACAGTCAGTCAGAGAAGAGCGCTATATAAATCCAATCCATTATTATAATTTTGAGAGCGCACTCATAGCAGAAATGCTTCAGATGGCAGGGGTTGAAAAATCCCATACCACGCCATACCATCCTATGGGAAATGGACAAGTAGAACGTCTAAACCGCACTTTAGGTAGTATGATCCGTGCTTTGCCACCTCGTTCCAAGGTGAAATGGCCTCAGATGTTGAACACTTTGATGTTTGCTTATAATTGCACAGTGCATGAGACCACGGGGGTCCCACCCTTCTTTTTGATGTTTGGTCGCACTCCAAGATTACCTGTCGATGTCATGTTTCAGAGTGTCCTTTTGGATGGAGATACGGTGGATGTGGATAAGTATGTCCAATCACTGGGGAAGGATCTGAGGGAAGCAATGGCACTTGCTCAAAAGCATGCTGAGAAGCAACAGACCAGGCAAGCTGAGGTGTATAACAGACAGTTAAAGGGACATGCGGTAGAGAAGGGGGATCGGGTCTTACTGGCAAATAAGGGGGAGCGAGGCAAGAAAAAGCTAGCTGACCGCTGGGAGAGTGCCGTCTATACTGTAGTGTGTAAAAACAGTGGGCTGAATGTATACAGTATCCGTCATCCTGTCACAGGGAGGATTAAGACTGTTCATAGGAACTTGATTATGCCCGTCAATTTCCTGCCTCTGCCGTCATGGGACGAGCCAGAGATTGAGGTGTCTATTCCTGGCACTGGTCCGAGTGAGGAAATGACAGATGATTCTGATCAGGATGAGCTGAGAACTGCCCGGTGGGTTGCTCATAGGGCTGGGCGATATGACGATATTATATAAATATCGGGTACAGTTCATTAACGATACACTTTTTCAACGTATCGTGGATATCGTGATGTTTTGCCCAAGAGGATTGTGTCGCGTCAATCTGTCCACACGTTACTCGTTCATATCTCAGCCCGTGCTGAGATATGCCCATTCCGCGGTCTGTTAATAAAGTTTTCAATCAGACAGATGTATGGAAAGGCTTTTATTATAACATTCGTTGTAGTAAAATCATTATGCCTCATTTAGTCATCCTGTTTAGCACTGGTCTCCTACTCGACGGCCGCGGGGAGCTAACGTTAGTAGCCTTGTTGACGTTGTTCAGCCACAGGACATTCAGGAAGTAAAAAGCTAGGAGCTTGCCGATTGGTGCTAAGAACAGCAGGGCGGGTGCAAGCGCTGTGACGTAATTGGCAGACTCGACTGTCAATCAAAATTATATGTTTCCGTCAGAATGAATGAGTGAAGACTTTGTTAAAGGGTTGCAGAATGGGTACAATACAGTACAGGAGGATGAAGACCAGAAAAAGACTTTCGACTTTTTTACATAAGGGTCCTCCATTTTCAATTCATCAAAACATTTAGAGACATACATATATACAGTAGTTTCATTAAAATGCTATTGATTGATTGATTGATTGATTGATTTAAAACTTTATTAACATATTGCAGAATGGGTACAGTACAGCTCAATACATACAATTGTTAAGGGGATGCAGACCAGAGAAAGACTTTAGTCTTGTTTACATCAGGGTCCCCCATTTTCAATTCATCATATTTCATATCTAAATCATATAATATCTCATTGCTAAATATATGCAATATATAATCTAATAATCTAAATCTAATATATAATATAAAAATGCTAAATGCATGGGTATTTTATTTTGTCTTTAATGTTAGCTTGCAAAATCAAATACTGTCTTGGTAAGCCTCATAATGAATTGTTTGGGGTAAAAAAGAAAAACATCGTGATGTGTATCGTGTATCGCCGAAAGGTCAGAAAATATCGTGATATCATATTTAGGCCATATCGCCCAGCCCTAGTTGCTCATCTTCCTGAGTCCAGTGTGGAGAGGGTAGTAGATACCACGACAGGGATGGGTGTATCAGAGCCAGCAGAGGAGCAGGTGGGGAGCATGAGTAGTGATCAACATCATAATATTGCACTTGAGTCACATAGTGGTGAGGAGCAGGAGTGTAAACTGAAGAAACCACGCCACTTTTGGGAGGAGGGACCAGATGCAGATGTTGAATCAGAGGAGTCATACTCTGTAATTGTTTATCAGGATAGTGATCAGTCGTCAGACACGACAACTGTGGAATCATTTACTGGAGACATGATTGCTTCGGAGGAGGCCCCTTGTAATGCATCCTTATTGGTACCAGTGAGTGAACCTGAATCGGCCATTGTCGATGTCACACCAAGTGTAGTTGAGCCACCTCAAGGGGTTTACACTAGGCGGGGGAGACTAATCGGGCCAGTTAACAGGCTCATTCAGACGATGGCAGTACAAGTCAGGGCTCTGCTGTCATCCTAGAAGATGATACAATTATTTTTTTTTGTTTTCTTTTGAGTAATTATTTTTATTACTGGATTTTTTTTTTTTTTTTTTTTTTTTCATTGATTTTGCTGTTTGATTTTCTTTGAGTCATACTGGTAGTTACGGTTGTCTATTGCACTAGACATGATTTGGTAATTTTGGTGTATTCCGTGGTATAAATATGTACATGGCATGTTTTTTTGCCTGTGGTTGGATAAGGGATTAGCTACCCTTTATTTTTCCTGATCCTTTATCGGATAGCTTTTGAGCTGGTCGACCTATTTTCTAGGTCTGGAATGAAGGGAATACATTGAGTTACAGGTGACACGTTGACTTGTTGTAATTTTTTATTTTATTTTCTGTTTCTTTGGTTTATACTTACGCTGTTGAGCTGATTGAAGGGAACACTGTCCATGATCTGGCATAAGTCAGTGGGGGAGTATGTAGCAGAGTGAAGTGGTTATGCTAGTATCATGGACAGAAACTGGTATCTTTTATCTTAAATATGTGGGTCAAAACAGAAACACTCTTATTTTGAAGGAACAAAAGTGGATCAACGTGGACCAACGTGCACCGAGTCCATTCTAGGTTTTGGAGGGGTGTCTGGTTTACTACTATATATTAATTCCCTCACATGGAGTTACCAATTCCACAAACGAAATACCGTTTGGGTCCTTTATAATGGGTTTAGAGAAGATAAGATATCTCTCCATTGAACAATTGGTGTATTGTAAATACTTTCAACTAATGCACAAAATGGTTTAGTCGGCTTGAGAACGAGAGGCATGCTGGCGCCAGCTTCCGTTCTCTTTGTGTATGTGCAGCATGAGAGCCAGAGGTATGAGCGTTCGTTTACTTAATATGGGATTTAAATGCTTTGTATAACTTGTTTTGCTATTGAAATACCTTGCTGTGCAATGACATTAATTCGCCTGTGTAAAACAGCAACAGTACGTTCGTGTACTAAACTCGGCATTCTGTTTGGCAATATCAGGTGGAGTGCACGCTGATAATGGCCAATAACGCCGTCGTGTCTTGTGTGCGTGCTGTTGTGATTAACAGGTATGAACCGCTGTTTTTGTATTTACTTTGGTTTAACTAACGTTTACACACTGTCTTTTATTTCATGTTGTTTCATATGTTGTTACTGAAGCTAGCTTGCACGGAGCAAATGTATATAATGGTTGTAACTGTAGCCGGCGCGCTGTTCTAAATGTGCGCGTGCGGCTCTCTTTGTGTATGTGCAGCATGAGAGCCAGAGGTGGAGTGCACGCTGATAATGGCCAATAACGCCGTCGTGTCTTGTGTGCGTGCTGTTATAATTAACGGGCAATAAACATCATCAACTGGGTACCATTGTCTGAGTGTCTACGTCCACCTCACACCAGACACAACGCAGAATTCATCACGCTACATACACTACATGTATAATTGATACTCAATATCTGCTATTTTGTTTTTGCACATAGTACACAATTTATATTGAATAATATATATTTGCCATTTTATTTGTTATTGCTATAATGCTGCTATTTTAAATAGTTGTTATTGTTTACACTGTTCTTGTTGTCTGTACTACTACTGTGTGATGTTGGTGCTAGGAGGCCAAGGGGGCAAGACAAATATTTATTCTTCTCTACTGTAAAAAGATCCGGGATGGGAAACCTTGCCTTGAAAAAAAATAATCCTGTTTCAAAACATTCCTTTTTTTTTATTTTTATGTTTTTCTCCCATCCCAATGTTAGTCGTTATGCCAATTCCCAATCCCCTTCCTGGTCGCTGCGCACCTACCCCCTACAGTCGGTCTGGGAGAGTGGAGGCTATCACATGCTTCCTCCGACACATGTGCAGCCAATCAACCACTTCTTTTCACCTGGCAGCGCAGACTCTCACTGAGAGGGTGTAACGTGTGGAAAGGTCACACTACCCCCCTTAGATCCTTTCCTCGCTGAGCAGGCGCCCCGACCGAATTGTAGGAGTCGCTGTTTACAACGACCAGGACCCACCCACCAGCTTTCCCACCCCTAACACTGCCAATTGTGTTAGTATGAACGACCAGCCAAGCTGGTAGCAACGCCGAGCGCTGGGCTCGAACCCAGCGTCTCCTGCGTTGGTGGCGAGTGCCTTGCCCACTACACCACCTAGCCGCCCATTTCAAAACATTCTTGAACAAAAGCAAAACAAAACTATATTAATAATCATAAATTACAGGATAAAACAGAAGCACACATTCAATTGTCACAACTCTTGAAAAGTAAGTTTGAAGGATCCTTGCTAAAAATGTGTGCAAATATCGGGCATTATCGATATCGGAAAAATCTAGCATGGATATAGGTTGAAGATGAGAGATGTCTCCTTCTCACTTCATAAATAAATGGTAAATGGTGCATTTATATAGCTAATTTATCCAAAGCGCCTTACAATTTTTGTTCCTCACATTCACCCATTCGCTCACACACCGACGGCGTAGGTGACCATGCAAGGTGTCAAACCTGCTCAACAGGAACAATTAGGGGTTAAGTGTCTTGCTCAAGGACACTTCAACACACTGCCCGGGAGGAGTGGGAATTGAACCGGGAACCTTCCGATCACCAGGCGACCGCTCTACCTCCTGAGCTACTGTCTCTCTCTCCCTCCAATCTTATTTTATTCTATTCCCAGCCCTTTACCCTGTCCTGAGGACCGATGTCACACACATAGACCAATCCTCGGCTGGCTGGAGATCAGGGGGGCTCAGACCCCCCCCTCTCTCTCCCCAGGACAAGTGAGTCACTGTGGGCAGCGAGACCCTCTGAGGAGCAGCAGCAGTGCCCTGGGCCCAATAATGTGTGCGTTTCTAAGCTGGCCGCAATATTTCAGTCTTTTTTTAATTTCATTTAAAAATGTGGTGGTGGTGGTGGCGCTGGTGCGTTGTCATAGTGGTGCTGCACCCATATACCCTTATTTAGGGAAAGCCCTGGCATGTCTTCTGGAATGTGGTTTCCATTGGCAATGTTAACATAATGCTATTTAAACCAAAACACTGGTTCAAATGCTTTATGATGGACTGAAATGAGAAATAAATGGCTTGTAATTTACAGTCAACTTGACCGACTCACTAATCCTCCCCTTTACAATATGTTTCAGCTTGAAAGTAACAATAAGCCTACTTGATGGCACAATATCTGCCTTCCTCTCCAGTCTTTTCTCCCCCCTCTCTCTCCAGCCTCTTCTCTCGCCCTCTCTCTCTCTCCCGGCTTACTGTTATGCTTACACGTCCCTCAGGCGGGAAAAACACAAGTTAGTGGTGCAATGATGAGCACTAAGAACATCTGCTCAGAAACACCACAGGCAGCAAACATCAAGATGACCTACATCTCCCTTGTTTTATTGAGTCGCCCAAAGTAAAACTCCACTCTTCTGAAACATGCTACTATCAACACGACCACTGTTTATGCTCTTTCACTGGGACCATGTTGTGCTGAAAATATATCATGTTACAAAATCCTAATAACAAACATCAACTAAATTCTCTCACAAAATGAGGAAATATTTGAGTGAATAGAGGATATTCATATTATTTCAAAACAAACAGAGATTTGGTTTGATATCACACTTTATATTACCATGAGGTTCAATGCGATGAATATAATTGTGTGTGTTTGTGTTGTGTGCCCTCATCCAGCCAGGCAGCCACCAGGCATCCGTGGGGAGAATACTGTGCCATATGACCAGGTGCATAGTAGCACCGGGGCCACACACACACACACACACACCGTTGTGTCAAAACCTGACTGACATTTGAGCAGAGACTGTGCTGTTAAATAGGCTTTGTGTTGAATGTCATGTGATTGAATTAAAAATGTATATGAATTAATATTCAGGTACCTTGCTTCCGCTGTAGCCGACGTGTTTAATGCAGTGCAGCACAGAGAACTGCAGATGTACAGGTTCATCCAGACGGATCAGATCATATGACTAAACTCACTACAGGAGTTATATCCACCATCATGAATATAAGGACGTCCGTCATCTTATAAATAGTGATGTTCTTTCTCCAGAAAAGAGCGCAGACAACCTGGCATTGATATTTACAATAGGTTAACAATCTCAACATGAAATAACCTATTATGTTTCATAATTTTATAAAATATAAAAAGGATAAAACACTAGAGCATTTATAATGCCATAAAAGCATTTAGACCCAGTATGTTTTGATTAGGTTTGATAGTTTTGGACTTTAAACTTTGACTGCATCGAGTTTCATTTGACCGGTTGCTCTAACGTTGCTACAGTGAACGTCTTTTGACCACTCGACTCCTCCAGACCAAGCATCAAAGCCCAGTTGCAAAGTTTTCACAATCCAGTCAGACAACACAATCCACAGGAGAAATCCTGTTTTGTTTTCGCACGATTTGAACAGTAGGCTAGACTCCGTTAACCCAGCCCACATGAGAAAATGAGAGATGGAGAGATAGAGAGAGGAAGTGAGAGACAGGAGAAGAAATATGGGTGATAGCATCGGCTATTGGTAATCTCACAGGAAGACGTTAGGACGATTTGAATATGGAGCACACAACAACCTAACAGACACGCAACCCTGTATGTATATACTGTTAGGATCTGTTTAACAGTACTGTATATTTGCATATCTTGTATGTCACAAATGTAACAGTACTGTATATCTGTGTCATGCATGTCTTAAATGTCATGATTAGATTAGTTAGATTTTTATATCTGTATGTTGTGTATGTCATAAATGTCATTATAAATTGAAAATGGGGGACCCTGATGTAAACAAGACGAAAGTCTTTCTTTGGTCTGCATCCCCTTAACAATTGTGTGTATTGAGCTGTACGGTACCCAAACTACCCATTCTGCAATCTGTTAATAAAAAATTTCAATCAATTCAATCTGTTAATAAAAAATGTCAATCAATTCAATCAATCAATCAATCAGACACACACACACCTACAAACACACACTACTTGTTGTTTCCTCTGGTTAGCTCTCTGCAAGAAGTAATTGTAAAATGTTGGGAACAGTGAAAACATACAGTATCACAAGACAAGGTTAGCCACACTGGTTACTAGGCTCCATGCAGCACAATGGAGACGCTACATCCCACATTATATCAATTCATTCTGGTTCAGGACAACGCTGGTCAAATTCAACCTGGTAAACCTGGTTGGAAACTGAAGTGAAAGTGAATGCTGCAGTGCAGGAAGAGGAACACTTTCTAGGTGTAGTTTTCTTGTTGATAGACTAAAGATTAAGATTAACCTGCAATACATTAACTAGAGCCCAACAGATACGATACAGTACCACACTTTACTTATTCCACCCTCAGGTCAGCCATCTGTAAAATATATAAAAGAAAGTGTGAAACATTAACTGAATTAGCCTATATTTGAGCAGGAACCTTTAGTTTGCATGTTCTAATATTCTAAATAGCTTAATGTTCACTAGGGATGGGTACCGAATTCGGTACTTTTAAAAAGGTACTTACCGAAACACGTCGGTACTACCGAGTATCGATTCACATGATACAGAAAAAGAAAAAAAAAAAAATTACATTTTAATTTTATTTTTTTAACCTTTTTTCTTTTCATGTCAACGTTCACACGGCACAATATACGCTTACCTAGGATTTGACTTGATTCAACAACAAAGCAGTCGGGGCAATGGCAAGCCGAAAACGGTCGAAAGTGTAGTTATTTGAAGTTTTGATTTTTTTTTTTCACGACTGAGGTAGGTAAATAAATTTTTTAGAGAAAGTACAGAAAAAAGGTACCGTTGGGTACCGGTATCGATTCACAGGTACCGGTACCGTATCGGTTCAAATGTGAAAGGTACCCATCCCTAATGTTCACTAATGATGAATTTATATTTAGGTAAAAGGGTATATTAAAAAAGATGTGCCTAATGATTGAAGTCACTGGCAAAACATCTTGTTTGACCACGGTTGACCGCAGGCACTCGCCCACTATGGATCAGCCCGCGCAAAACTAGTGTGTGTGTGTGTGTGTGAGAGAGACAGAGTGAGGGGGAGAGAGAGGGAGGGAGAGAGAGATGGAGAGGGAGAGACACAGTGGGGGAGAGAGAGAGAATCTGACAGACAGAGAAAGAGACACTTATTTATTTGTTTGAACTGTATTATCCCTTGCCTGTTACACTTTGTGCATGTGTGAGAGAGGGAGAGAGTGTGTGTGAGAGAGAGGGAGAGTGTGTGAGAGAGACGGAGTGTGTGAGAGTTCAAGTTTCTTTATTAGTTGTCATACAGAAATACAGGATACTTTTGTATGAAATGCTTCTTTCTGTTTTGCTCCTGAGAGTGTGCTAGGTAAAAATAGATAATTATAATAAGTATAAAAAGAAAGTCAAGTACTTAAACAAGTGTAAACAAGACAAACATTTTCATGTACAATATACAATGTTGTATATATTGTAGTTACAATACAATATAAATGGGATGAGGTAAATGGGATAAGGTAGCTTGTGGTGCAATATACAATGCAGAGTGTTTACAATACAATATAAATGGGATGAGGTAAATGGGATGAGGTAGCTTGTGGTGCCACCTTGTGGTGGTAAGGTAAGGTGCAAGGCTTGGAGAGAGATGGAGTGTTCATTCAGAAAGTGTTTGAATGAAGTACATTTGCTGAAATACAGTTGTTCTTAATTCTCTCACTTGCTATGTGAGAATGTTAGTTATTATATTCTCAATGCCCCTTGCATTGTATGAGAATTGTGTGGAAGAGTTTGCTAGTTCTAGTACCCCTTTCGTACATTGTGGCTGTGTCTGACAAACAACAATAAATTATGTTATTAGGAATAACTTTGCCTCCTGCGTGAACTGTGCATAGCTGAATAGAGTTAGACTGTATTTTAACTTCGGTCATATGGTGGTACTTGGAGAGCCAGCTACGCTCTCAAGTGGTACTTGGTGTAAAAATGTTGAGAACCACTGATGTAGCCTATCTGCATAGACAATTTTTTTTAATTAAAAGCGAAGGTTCGAACGTCCGTTTGAAAAACCCTGACGAAGTTTGAAGCCCAAAAACAGGCTTCGGGGACAGCTCGTTGTAGCTAGTTGTGAGAGGATGTGTGGGGAGACAAGTTGTATGCAAGCTATGTAAACTACAGCTGGCCTGGCCTACCTTCTTTTTTATGCTAACGCTATTTTGAGAATTCTAGCGTCAAGAATGTAAGTAGCCAGAAGGAGACAGAAGCGCTATATAGGTCCCAAATGGTTTAATTACTATTTCCTGTTTCATGCCAAGGAAAATATATTGTTCCATGTTTATCACACCTTGCTCTGAGGCACGTTGCTGTGTATCAATGTCCATTCTATACCGTAAACTTTCATTAATTTGATCTCACTTCGAGAGACAGCCCGTTCTCAATCTAGCACCAATTTGTAGGGGTTATGTTTTTTGGTTAAATGTTCCAATTTATGTTGATCTTAAAAGGTAATTTATTTTGTATAGGCCAACATAATGCTCGATAATAGATTTGAATTGTTTGAACCTATGTGATTTATTTGTAATATTTACACTGAATAGATAGAAAGTAGATGAGAGACAGAGAAGACAAGATACAAGAAAAGAGGGAGAGAAGAGAGACGAGAGGAGATAAAGTAGATGAGATGAGAGGGAGGGAGAGAAATCATACAAGAGTAGAGAGAGAAAGTAGGAGATGAGAGTACAGTATGTGTGTGAGAGAGAGAGAGAGAGAGAGAGAGAGAGAGACCTCTGTACTCACAGAAGGACTGAGCAAACATCCATCTCCACAGCCCACTTCCTCATGACACCCCAGGCCACCCTCAATCCCTCCTTCCTCATCTCTCAATCACATCCGCTGGCTCTCAAACCCTGCCCAATGATGCGCTCCCCGCCTCAACGATTTCTTGCCAGCGGAGCAAAGCTCCTTTTCCCCCAGATTTATAATCCCCAGGGGTTTCAGCAAAAGGGCGGTGAAAGAGCTCTTTCTAAAAAGGCAGGGGCAGCAAGCAGCACACCTATGGACAGCCATTAGCTCACAACCTAGTGCCACTGGCAGAACCATACACACACAGGGCAGAGGCTGTTTAAGCTTGGTCAGACTGAAGGCATAAGCACATTAGTAGCCTACATAATCATCATGACACAAGAAGCATCTCAAATAATCTAATCAGTATGGATTTCATAACCCGATTACAAAAAACTACTGATTAGGGCTGCTCGATTATGGCAAAAATAATGATCACGATTATTGAACATGATTACTCTCATATGACGACGACTGGATTTGTTTTACCTTTCTCCTCGACCAAAAGGCTGCCTTTCTGTCCTCTTCTACAAAGTTACCGCAGACATTTCATAATAACTGGAGAAACGTGCCGTGGCTCCCTCCTCCCTCTCAACACGATGCTGAAACTACTGTTTGGGTTTGAGGGGGGAGGAGCGGAGTGCACAGCTGTGAAGGAAGGGTGCGCTGCGTTTACAACACAAGACTAAATGAGAGCAACGTGGCATGCGCCACAATAATCGCTTGATCTCGTTCTTGTTCTCGTGATCGTAGGAAGCCAAAATCATAAATGAAATTGAAAGTCGATTAATCGTCCGGCCCCAACTGGCAGCATCATAGACAGGGAGGAGGATCATCATTATGCTTGGTCAGACTGAATGCATAATCACATTAGTAGCCTACATAATCATCATGACACAAGACGCATCTCACATAAACGAATCAGTATGGATTCCATAACCCGATTACATAAAACTACTCAATACTGTGGATTGAAAATGACTAGGCTGCACAAGTGAGCCAAGTGATTTTCTAATGTGCGAGAGCCGAGACTATCGCTACCCTGAGTGGCAAAATTAAATGAATACCATGACCTTCACTCAAAAGCAAATCTTGCTCAAATTCCCCCGTCATTGTTTACCAAAATAGCCTCTTCAAAACTTTCAAAATAAAATTAAAACCACCCGTTTTCCAAATGGGAAAGTGTGGTTTTTTTATTTTGTAAACCATTGAAATAACGAGGCGGAAGTTGACTAATTTAACGTAGGTTGCTGTTCCGCATGTCACCACTAGGCACTCCCCTATAATAAAGGAATGGAAAGCCAGTACCTTGTGGTTTGAAGATTGCGCTGCATAATGAATATGGTATGCAACTAGGCTGCAAACTATTGATCCGTGAATGAACAGATATACATTTTACGGAAGGAATTTCTGTCCGTTGGTTTATTTTTAAATTAGAACCTAATGTAATCTGCATTTGCAGAAACAACTGTTTTTTTGCGGATGGTAAAGTTTATTTTCTGTCCATAAAAGCGGATACAAATCTGGCACAACACTAACGAGACACAATATTAACGCTGTCCAACAACCGGATATTCCTCATTGAAGGGTCAAAGTGGGTTGGTATCAAACAGGAGGGAAGACTGTCAGGTTTTAAACTGTGGATACCAAACAGAAGGTAAAGACGACTTTGAACTGTTAAACAGTAATCCAGAACTATTTTATTGCACTGTAAAAAAACAGATTTTACATGTCTGCACTTTATGTGCTCATTAACATTTCATGTCCATCTATTCTACTACTTATTGCACTGCACTATTGCACTATTTTACTCTGTCTGTATTGAACATAGATGTAGCGTCCCTGGGAGAGTTTAACTGGTGTTTCATGAAGTTTATTTTTCAATTCACAACGTAAGAGCTGAAGTGAAAAGACAAAGAAAGGATACTCAGAGATATCCCACACATTCACAATGTTCAATAAAGTTAACATGACACTTGACACAAATGGCTTCCAATAACAGTGACATAGCCAATAAAATGATTACAAAATAAACAGCCCATATTACTACATATAGGACAATTTGACATCCCATACCTTGTCCTCTCTATAGATGATTTAATAGATTATAATATAAATAGAAAACATAGACATAGATGTACATACTAACTGTCTAACATACACAAATCATAACACTACAACAGCACGTTACACCCAAGAAGTCTCAGTGGCATAGGCTACATTCTGCCTTAGAGCATTTCATTTTCCTGGGCTTTTGAAAGAAAAGCTCCAGGGCTCTTTGGTCGGGCAATTCACTGGTAGGGGGCCCATTGATGCTGAGACGCATACAAGCGGCCAGATGGTCTCCCTGCAATAAGGTTTATTCAGTACTCATATTGAGGATACTGTAAGGTGTATTTACTCAATTCACCTTACATTATCCTAAATATGAGTACTATACACCTAACAATATGTATCCTCAGGGTTTCCCATTAACACTTTAATCGCCGATGACGTGTTTAGACGTCATTCCTAGCCATGCTCATTCTGCCGAAGACGCCGTAACTCGTCTTTGATATCAATAATTCAAAAATCTGTGATCGAAATCATATTTCTCCTCCGGAGACATGAGATGTACTGGTAAGCTCCACTCAACTGTCTAACGGTTCAAGAGCGCCATCCGGTGGCCGATCGGCAGATCGGCCAAGAGGGAGGGGCGCGCCAAACAGGAAGTGCTCATCCATAATCCGTCCGGGCACTCGCGATCGGTAGCCGGACCCCATCTCAACACACTGGATAATCAATCGCTCGCCCTAACTCAATAAACAACGTTATTTGGACGTATAGTATTATACAACCTGGAAATGGTTCATCAGGATCAACATCCCATAATCGAAAACTGTCTACTCCACGCTCATCCCCCAACGGCGCGAGGAACATACGGTAAGATCCAGCGTTATTTTCTAACGTATTCCATATAAACTGCTCTGATGACCATATGACCCACACTAGACGAATGGTATAACGTTGCCCACGGAATTATAAACGCCCCCTCGCCCATCCGGTCAATATCAGATGATACGTAGTAACTTCTAGAACCACGTCCAGTTGAAATTTTTCATCTGGCAACGATCGCTACCAAACTGTATTTGATCATCAATATAATGCATTTGGAGCTATAAATCAAGTTCTGGAGAAAGCTGCAGAAAACGATAAAAACATACTTATACTTTAGACCATATTTTAGTATGAATATGTGAATGAAAAAGTATATCGTTGCTACACCCTGAACAATGGATATGGGACATTGAATGGGCCATAATAATGGCAATTTAGCAATAGAATTTAAAAAGTTATAGCCCTGCAAAGAAGGGGAACTTCTCCATAGACAAATAGAGCTGGCTAGGGATGGTAAATTATGAATTTGAACCATGGCGATCAAAGTGTTAATTACCTAGACTGTGGCGGCCGACCCAAAAAAAAAAGTAAAAAAAAAAAAAAAACTTTATTTATATAAAGTTTGTCAATAGGGATGTATCAGTAGTATTGGCATTGGTAGTAGTCGTAATAGTAATCCACTATATTTTTTTATTTTCTAAAAAATAAACCAGTTCAACACGCTTTTGCTTCATTTCTTTGATGCCTCAAATATGCTCTAGTCCAGTGGTTCCCAAACCTCTCCTCGAAGCACCCCAGCCGTTCCATGTATTTGTTAAATTCCACCACCAGCACACCTGATTCAACTAATAAAGGGCTAGTTAAGTTGAATCAGGTGTGCTGGTGGTGGAATTTAACAAATAATACATTGAATGGCTGGGGTGCTTCGAGGAGAGGATTGGGAAGCACTAGTCTAGTAGATTTAGTGTTTTGAGCACAAAGTTCATCATAGATCTAGCCTCTTTATTTTGCTCTCAAAGTGCACCAGATTGATGCATTTAACTTTAAAATGTACAACAACAAGAGAGTTCCGGGGGGCATGCCGCCGGACCCCCTAGACCTAGAAGGTCGGAGGTTCACCCCCCATAGTCTCTGAGAATCCTGTGGGAAACACTGATCCTCAATATGATACTAAACAATAAATGGTGCATTTATATAGCGCTTTTAACCAAAGTGCTTTACAATTTGTTCCTCACGTCTGACCCATTCACTCACACATTCACACACCGACGGCGGAGGCAACCATGCAAGATGCCAACCTGCTCATCGGGAGCAATTAGGGGGTTAAGTGTCTTGCTCAAGGACACTTCGACACGCTACCCGGGAGGAGTGGGAATCAAACCGGGAACCTCCAGATTACCAGACGACTGCACTACCTCCCGAGCCACTGTCACCCCTATACTAATTAGTATCATATTGAGGAAACATACTGGTGTATTTAGTATCATATTGAGGATACTGTAAGGTGCATTTAGTATCATATTGAGGAAACTGTAAGGTGAATTTAGTATCATAGTGATGATACAGTAAGGTGTATTTACTATTTAGTATCATATTGAGGATACAGTAAGGTGTAACTATCATATTGAGGATACAGTAAGGTGTATTTAGTATCATTGAGGATACAGTAAGGTGTAAGTTTAGTATCATTGAGGATACTGTAATGTGTATTTGGTATCATATTAAGGATACTGTAAGGTGTATTTAGTATCATTAAGATGACTGTGTAAGGTGTATTTAGTATCATATTGACGATACAGTAGTGTTTTAGTATCATATTGAGGATACTGTAAGGTGTATTTATTTAGTATCATATTGAGGAGGATACGGTAAGGTAAGTATAATACTGCTTTGCTCTAACCATGCTTCGCTCCAACGTTATTCACAGAATATATCAGAAAAGTGGGTCAGTTAACAACATGACAGTAGATGGCTAATCATTCAGCTTGATCTGAGTCAGTTAATATGACAGTAGATGGCTAATCATTCAGCTTGATCTGAGTCAGTTAATGACAGTAGATGGCTCATCATTCAGCTTGATCCGAGTCAGTAGTTAACATGACAGTAGGTGGCTCATCATTCAGCTTGATCTGAGTCAGTAGTTAACATGACAGTAGATGGCTCATCATTCAGCTTGATCTGAGAGTCAGTTAACATGACAGTAGATGGCTCATCATTCAGCTTGATCTGAGTCAGTAGTTAACATGACAGTAGATGGCTCATCATTCAGCTTGATCTGAGAGTCAGTTAACATGACAGTAGATGGCTCATCATTCAGCCTGGCCCTGCATCACTGGTAACGTTAGCTAACTGAGATGCTAGTAGTAGCTCCTCAACAACAACGAGACCCTCTTCTCGCTGCTGCGCGGTGTGTAAGGCTAGTCTGCACAACAAACCCCAGTCATCCGGGTTAGCTATTTAACTTCGCTGTTATTTAGCTCGCCAATTATCGGTATCGCTGGTGGCTACTCATGATCCTTCAGTATGAGGAGTCATAGCTACTACTGTCGAACATTCACAACACTAGTAACCAATAGGGTATATCTGCAGAGCCGCAGTGACAAGTCGCCCACTGCACTGACAACAACCGCGTCTGCTCTGCTTCTTTTAGCCATAGTGCGGTGGAGGAGATGAGAGGTTAACAAGCATTTGCGAACCATAACGCATATACATATATATATTACAGCTTACCTTTATATTGTATTCGATATCCCCAGAGCAGGGTGATGTGAAGTTATACGCAGCTAATCCAGGCGGAGATTGGAAAGGCAGACGAGACTGAACTGAAAGGTTTCTGTGGCTTCAACGCCAATAGAGCTGCCTGGGGACCGTCTCCAAAGTCAACACTTCACAAGAAAACGTAAAATGAGATAATTGTATTGGTTTCTCTGGTTCGCTCTGCCCGCCGCCTGGGGACCGTCTCTCAATGTCAACACTTCACATGGAGATAATGAGATAATGAATGAATGATGAATGAATGAAAACTTTATTTAACAGATTGCAGAATGGGTACAACACAGTACGGCTCAATACACACAATTGTTAAGGGGATGCAGACCAGAGAAAGACGTTTGTCTTGTTTACATCAGGGTCCCCCATTTTCAATTCATAGTGAGATAATTGAGATAATTTGAGATAATTGTATTTGTGGGTGCAGCCCGTCTAAAATTTATTATAGTCTTCCCTAGCAATACTATTGTATGTATCTATCATTTAATGTAATTATTCACATCGGTAAACTGCAATTTTCAATTTCACAAGATATACATTCAGACATTTAACTATACATTCAGAGGATACCTTGTAGGCAATTTTATGTTTGATTGATTGATTGAAATTTGTATTAACAGATTGCAGAATGGGTACAATACAGTACGGCTCAATACACACAATTGTTAAGGGGATGCAGACCAGAGAAAGACTTTTGTCTTGTTTACATCAGGGTCCCCCATTTTCAATTCATCATGGCATTTATGACATACAGGGCATACAAATATACAGTACTGTTACATCCAGACATTTATGACATACAAGATATACAAATATACAGTACTGTTAAGAGACAGAGATGATAAAAGAAAAGGTAAATATATACATTCGAGGGGTCAGGACATTTACTGGGGCCAGTTTCGAATTTGCAGCCTCCCGTAGGTGCTCTTTGAGAGTGGTTTTGAAGGAGGGTAGGGATTCACATAATTTTACAGCTGTGGGTAGGGCGTTCCACATTGTTGTGGTATAATTGCGAAACGTGTTTAGTCCCTTGTTTGAGCCGAATCTGGGTTGAACATGATTTGTGGAACTCCCTCTGGTGTTGTGGTCATGGAATTCACTGACCTTTGGGAAGTATTTCGACATGTACATGAGTATCTAAGTTAGTGGTGTAGTGTATCTTGTAGACCAGGCCCATTGCAAGTTGCTGTACTCTGTCGTCTACTTTAAGCCATCCTAGGTTGTCAAAATGGGCAGGGGTGAGGTGGGTTCTAGGAGTAGTCTGTAGTCTTGTTTTTAGGGCCTTTGAGGTGCTTTGGTACCATGAGGTGCAAGCATAGTCGTAGTACCTGTGAATGAGTGCTCCTGTAGAGTCTTCAAGGTATTCTTGTTTACCAGAGAGGAGATCCGGTACAAGAATCTTGTTTGTTGGTTGACCAGATTCGTTAAAACCAGATTCTCAAACATAAACATAAAGACGGACAACACGCTCATCACAGACAAGCTGGATGTAGCCAATTACTTAAACATCTTCTTCACAAACATAGCCACAACACTGGTAAACAAACTACCCTCCCACTCAGGGCATTATGGGGCAGAACACATAGTAGCATACTACAAAAACCTAGGGGTCTGCAAAGACGACTTCAAACTAGAAATGGTAACAACCGATGAGGTACTCAAAAAACTGAGCGCCCTCCAACCTAACAAGGCCACTGGCCATGACAACATCCCCTCCAAATTCCTCAGAGACTCAGCAGCCGCCATCACCCCAGTCATCACACACATAATAAACATCTCCATAAAACAGGGACACGTCCCCAAGGACTTCAAAATTGCGAGAGTGACCCCTCTGCACAAAAAGGGCAGCAAATTAGACCCAGGCAACTACTGCACTGATGGGTTGTGCCTCCGAGAAAGGGAGATGGAACAAAAGCTCAGAGGGGACTGGGAGGATGTGTACAGAACACCAGTGTGGAGGGTGGCTTGCTGATGGGACAGACTGAACCTGTGGACAGACTGAACCTGATTAGTGTACTTGCAGCCATAATTCTCCCTGAAGTCAACATGAAATAAGGCATTCGTTGTCCGCAAGTTTCTCCCTCAGCTCCCTGTATTGCCACCGGATGTTGAAGATATGATGCCGAAATCTTGCCATCCGATCTTGGAACTGGTCTACTGCTTTATCCTCAGCATCATCTCTTTTTTGACTGTCACAACAGACATTTTTTCATCTTTATTCTACATGCTTGAGGTTGTTCAGTCCAACAGAGAGCAGGTCCAGCTCTCTCAGGTGGGAGGGGTTGGAGCTGAGAGCTGAGGCCAGATACAGGATACAGCCTGCCCTGCAGAGTTCAACATTATTAATACAATACTACCACCTAGTGGTCAGAACAAACCTTGTCATTTTTATGAATCCCCCAGGATGATTTTACTTGGATGTGGGAACATTTGATTCAGAGATGTCCTATTTGTGAACGGGGCACGGGCTGACCAGTAAGCGACTCGTTTCGGCAAGTCAGATCGCGAGAACATTTATTAAATGTTTAAATGTTCTCGCGATCTGACTTGCCGACACGAGTCGCTTACTAACTGGTCAGTGGTCACTGGTCAGCCCGTTCACAAATAGGACATCTCTGAATGAATGAATGAATGAATGCATGAATGAAAAACTTTATTTAACAGATTGCAGAATGGGTACAAATTAGTACGGCTCAATACATACAATTGTTAAGGGGATGCAGACCAGAGAAAGACGTTTTGGATTGTCATAAATGTCACTATGAATTGAAAATGGGGGACCCTGATGTAAACGTTTACATCAGGGTCCCCCATTTTCAATTCATAGTGACATTTATGACATACACACAACATACATGATATCATGACATTTATGGCATAGGGACATACATGACATACAGGTATTATAGTACTGTTACGTTTGTGACATATATGATATGCAAATATACACTAGTCTGTAGGCCTGCCGCCTACGGTTAGTGTTACCAACATCGGAAACGGCAGAAAACTCGCTAGACTGGCTGCTACTAAAACCCTAGACATATCTGTGTGTGTGTGGGGTGGTTAGTAGGCATATTAACTCCGGGGAGACACAGATGGCTCAGGGATGTGTAATCCTCTTTATTATGAATCCCACCAAACAAACCACAGCTCCTCTCCCTCGGCGCGTAGCTGAGAACCAGAAGGAGCGCATAAACAGCCTCTATTTGCGTCTCTGTGCCGATTCTGTGATGGAAACATAACGGAAATACTAACGGAAGAAGCAGACCAGTAACGATGACTTGAGTCTACTCTACACCGATCGACCTCTACATTTAAAAACTAGACTGGTGTGAAGTGTGTCTGTTATATACCGTGTGCCATATAGACCTACCGCAGGGTTTGAATTTGACCAATTTCTCTGTCCTACCACGTCATATACTGTCCAGTCTATAGGATGAGAGTCTAGGTTGGCGTTGTGTCACTGTACTGCAGGACTTCGAAACGGGTTTCACCGGGAATGCGTCCATTTCGGTAAGCATGGCTTATTCTTAACACCATAGCCTAATAATAGCTTGTGTGTGTGTGTGTGTGTGTGTGTGTGTGTGTGCGCGTGTGCGTGTGTGTGCATAGTCCTACTACATGCTTTTATGTAGGCTTTTTTATGGATATGTGTGGGTTGTGGAGTAGGTGAGTCACTCACACACAGGGGAGTCAATTAGCTACGAAAAGGGCACACATTTATATATATATATATATATTTTTTTTTGGATGGGCACAGAAACAAGCATTTCATCATAAAGTATTCTGTATTTTGCTGTGACAAATAATAAACAAACTTGAACTTGGGGCACGCCACTGCTCACACCTGCTGACTGAGAGGGATATGAGTCAGAGAGAGAGAGAGAGAGAGAGAGAGAGAGAGAGAGAGAGAGAGAGAGAGATACCAACCAAAGGTGAATGAAGTAATTTAATGTGTTTGAACTTTGAAGCAGTGAGCGTGGGTTCAATGTGTTTCCAGTAGCCTGCCCCACCTGTTGCAGTTTACAGTTTACTGACTGGCCAGTTACTGACTGACTGGCTGGCTGCTGACTGACTGGCTGGTTGGTTGCTGGCTGACTGACTGACTCCCCCATCATGCATGCACAAGTCATAGCCTACTGAGCAGTTGGCATCAGAGCATGTGAGCAGAGCAGTGCCCCACAAACTTGTGAAAACAGCATGAACAATATGCCAACTTTACATGGTTGAGGCAAAATGAAGCAAGATGAATGTCACATTAACTGATCACAGTGAGGGTTGAGGATAAATGAAGCAAGATGCATGTCACATTAACTGATCACAGTGAGGGTTGAGGATAAATGAAGCAAGATGCATGTCACGTTAACTGATCACAGTGTAGGTTGAGGATAAATGAAGCAAGATGCATGTCACGTTAACTGATCACAGTGAGGGTTGAGGATAAATGAAGCAAGATGCATCATGCATGTCACATTAACGTAAGGTTATGTATATAACCAAGTTCTGTGAGTTATGGTGCGCTCAGCACCAGTTGCACTGTACTTCACTTCGTGTACATACACTGAATAAAAAAATTCCACCATGTACCTTTACATCCCAATATTCGTCTGACCACACCCCCATCCGCTTACCTTCATAAGCAGGTGTGTGGTCACCTACTCGCCTCCTTCCCAAACTTTCACCACAAGGCGAGATCAAGGGCAGCAGCGGCGTCCTGGTGCTGAGCGCACCATAACTCACAGAACTTGGTTATATACATAACCTTACGTTCTGTTTCGTTAAGGCTTCGCTCAGCACCAGTTGCACAACAGGGGCTGAGCGGGAGCCTTAACCCGACAAATACACCCCGCTGAGGCCCCCCACAACCATCAGATCGGGGAGGACCGAGCCCCCCCGACCCTCCCTAATGGAGGATACCCCCCCTATTGGAGGCTTACGGGAGGGAGACGGATCCGACCAGGCGAAGAGGAACTCAAGCAACTCAACGCACAGGGTGAGCAGACCGTGGCCTGACCCCACGACTACACATACGCACAACCCGCATGCCACCAGGGAACGAACGGAAGGAACAACTTCGTTACTGCCCCCAAAATCACGGGGTCAAGAGCAACCCCAACCCCGTGGCAAGGCCGTAGCAGCGGAGCGCGAAGGAAGACCCAGTCCCACTGAAGGGACTGGATCCCCTGGAAAAAGGGGGCCTGGAGAGGTCAATGACGCCAGGCATCAAGACCCCACCAGGTGGTCACTTAGTGACACCGCCCCCCACATCGCCAGCGTATTCGGATAGGGCCCCTCCAAGAGCGGGCCCTTTCCCACCAATAGCACACCGCCTGGCACACTGACTCTGAAACACAGGCAGTCAGCATGGCCGTAAGCACTCAAAAGGTTAACCAACGGAAGCAGGCAGCGCACCGGGGAAACCAGGCAGCAGGCTGTAACCTGAGCCTGGAGCACTGCGGACGAGACAGGCGCCAAATGAGTCAGCTGAAAACAGCCCCCTCGGCGGAAGGGGCGTATGCTGGCGTTGTTGATCACCATGACAAAGCCTCCATAAAAAAAAAACCACCCAGAGGGGTCGAGGCAGAGAAGGCTGACATGATTGGCAGACGTCATGAACGTGCAGGGGCACACTCAACCGGGTAACCCGGGAGTTGACTCTGCTCCAACACACCAGGGAATCAACCACCCCCTTGGTACCATATGCGGTGGTTGTTCCTATAACCCCTCAAGAAAAAGGGTTATCCCAGGTCTACGGTATCAACAAAACTTTACTTCGGACCGGGCCCGGCGGCTCTGGAAGCACACAGGGTTACCAGAGGAGGTCCAGAAGACCACCCCGACAGCCCTCTCTCCGCCATGCGTGAGAGAGGAGCGAAGAAAAAGAGAACCAGCCCCTTATGATAGTGCCAGGTACAAAAGAGTACCCAACAAGGGTCTCCATAACGCCTAACCCTGTGACACCCCGGGCCGACCCGGCATTTTTCCCCCGAAAAAAGCCCAAGTCCCTCAGGGTACCAGAACAGCAGATCTGCATCCCCGGCGGACAAACGGGTTAACTGACCTGGACCAGCGTGACCAGAACCAGTCCCGTGCCCTAACCACGCCGACCTGCCTACTCCGGGAGAAGGGGCAGATATGCGTGTCGATCAAAAAACATGAAAAGAGGGCGCCACCCAGACGGGCCGGTGTGAACCGTGCTCGGTGGCCCACCCCAAGGGCGTGAGACCCCTCTACCTATGTTCTGATCTTATTCCGTTAACATCCCCCAGACATGAATGAGAACCCGTCGAGAACCAGTAACAGGTTCTCGGAAGAGGACAAACCCTCCATACCAGTTGCTTTATAAAAACGCTGTTTTAACCACAAGCAACCAAGGCGTACTAGCATTAGCTACCCGCCTGATTCTTATCAGAAACACCCCGAGCTAGCACCATGCATGCGTCGGGACACAACCACATCAATGAACAGGCTAATTTAGACCCTTCATTGAATCCTCAAGGCGCCTGGGAGAACGACAAGAAGGGTGTGGTGCTTCCTATACTCCACACTCTTTTATTAAAAAGAAAAGAAGCACCGACTGACATGAATCCCATTTGACACAGCTGAGGATAAAAACTGTTCACATTTTTATATCCAGTCACCCCCACCACAGAGGATTAGACGGAACTCCCCAGAGAGACTTCCCAGAGTCATAGAGTGAAAAAGCCATGGCAATCTTGAGTCATGTGACCAACCGACTCAAGTTACACATATATCGAGCGTAGTGGAACCCACGCTCTATCCCGACACTTTGACAACAACAGACCGTACATACGGGTCTAACTCACGGAAGCCATCGTCAATAGCAACGTGCGTAGTGACGTGCGCTATGATGGGGGAAACCCAATACTCAATGCCTGTGTAATAGGAGCAGAGTTAGGGAACCCTTTCTCCCCCCTCCCTGCCAAGTCGCCTAACGGCTTGGCCCTGACTGGACTGACAAGAGATGAATAAAACCCCCTGACCAATCAGAAGAGGGAAGGAGGGGTTTATCCGTTACCCCCTCACAAGCCCTTTCCTTGCACACAACAACAACTTTAGCACACAATACCTTTAATAGCAATGCTAATGAATAGCGCAAGCTAATACAATGCATGCTAACCACAGACAACTGTGAACAGGGTTTACAACAAAACCAAGTCGCGTGTGTGTGTGAATCCTACACCCGCATCCATGTTGAACATAGTTTTTCACTGATAGAGAGAGCGAGAACGGCTGAGCCGTGGTACGTGTTCATACGAGCATTACTGCAACCAACACAACAGTGTTGTAGCTCAACATTACTTGTGTAAGCAACAGAACATACAACTAGCCTCTACCTTTATGTGGAGACTCAGGCCGAGGTAGAAAACCCTTTCTGTAACCGAGTGTAGGCTGCAGACCTTGCTTAAGCTCATAACACGAACGTAACCCTCCTATCAGCCCATACTAGTGAAGATTCACACTTTGCAACCCCATCATATGTTTGGTGAAGAAACACACAGTTTGTTAACAAAAAATACAGTCCCCCTTTAGAGGGGACTTTTTATTTCTGAACAAAATTATATGGGAGGGCCGGGAAGGGAACACAGACCGCAGGGGGAAAAAGTCACTGGATCTAGCGGCGCCTGCCGCCTCGAGCCGCTCGGGATTTGCCACCCCGGGGAGCACCGGAGGGACGGTAAACAATCGGCGGCTTGTCTCGACGATCCCTACCGTCACCTCCGGGCGTAGATGGGCCGGCTGTAGCAGAGGCGCCCTCTCTCCTCCTGGCCTTCTTCCTCGAAGGACCAGCAGTGGCGGTGGTAGTAGCAGCAGCCACGGCGGAAGACGCTCGATGACGTGGCAGCCGTCTGACTCCACCGGCGACGTCGGGGGGGGGGGAAATGAGGTTGGAGCACGGAGCGTTTCTCCTGCATTTCTCTGCATGTCGAGGTCATCAACTGCAGGGCCTTCCCGAACAGTCCAGCATCGGAGAGGGTTGCCGTCAGAAGAGGAAGCCTCTTCTTCTCCGGAACACGCGCCTGCTCCAGCCAAAGGTGGCGCTGGGTTAGAGTTGCCAGGGCGCGCACTTTCCCAGCGGCTATGGCCTGCGGCTGAGTCAGATGCAGGATAGCTCCTGCCGCCTGGGCGAGCTGGTCATGTTGTACATCACTCAGCTCCATGCCGCCCGTCAATATCCCAGACATGAATCTTGCCAGCTGCGCGATGTTAGACGCGGCAGCTAGAGATTGTGTTCCGGAGATAAATGACTGGTCGCTCCAGTAAGCCAACCGCCTCGCCGATTTCCCTTGAGGAACCGGCTTATGTAACGGCTCCCACACCACCTCCGGACAGAGGAGCGCGGCCATTGGCCTATCAAGCCGCGGCACGCCCTCCCTCATACCGTCGACCAAACCCGCCACCCGCGTAACTGGTACGTAGGCGGGGGTGAGGCCTATGATGTGGGACACCACCTGGCCCTGACGAACATAGGCCCCCATTGAGGGGAAAAATGGATAGACAACGTCCACCCCTCTCACCGGGCGACGCTGCCATAGATGACCTATGAGATCATCAGGGACAGGAACAGGCAGTGGCTGCGGCAGCGGCACGCCGTTTGCGACTGCCGCCACCGCCATGAGCTCGGGAAACAAAGCCTGCAGTTCCCCCTGCAGACTTTCCTCCACCGAGCCCGCATCCCTCACATACAGCAGGCTTCCACTGGTCAAGGAGCCACACTCCGATGTGGCTGATAGCAGGGCATCTTGCCGACGAGTCAGAGGTTCTTCTCCAACGTCTTCAAACAAGGCGCCCCAAGGAGACATTTCACCCCCCTCCAGTGTTACCTGGATGGGCGGGATACCTGTCTCCACCGGGCCTTCAAATAAGAACCCGTACGCCTCTACCATGTAATCCTCTGTTTCCATCGGGCATGTAGAGACCGACGCATCCTCACTGGGCTCCAGCAACTCACCAAACCCGGGCCGTTCGCATCTGCAAGCCTAGGGCTGGGCGATATGGCCAAAAACGTTATCGCGATAAAATTATAAAATTATTTTCATATAACTCGATATCGATAATTATCGTTGATATAATGTCTGTCAAGTTTAATTAACTTCTTATGCCCGGCGGCGATGGACGGGCTATTAATAGCATAGATATATATAATAGACTTGTTTTGCTGCTGCGAATGTCTCGAGTCGAGTTGATGTCGTCATCAGTCCGCGCATGTTAGCAGTTAGCCGACAAGCGGAGTATCTCATCACAATGTACTAAATTACCCTAAAATACTCTCTTCCGCCCCAATATATTGAAACGACGTCCACTGTATACCCCACACTACTATAAACGTGGCCTCAGAATTCACGCCACACACATACTCGGCACGTAAATATATAATATAGCGCCCTGCAAGCTAGTTATCCTAGCCAGCCTGTTGTTTCTAAGCGGTGTATTCCATGACAATGTACTAAAATATGACACTAAAATACTCTCTTCCGCCACAATACATTGCAACGACGTCCACTGTATACCCCACACTACTATAAACGTGGCCTCAGAATTCACACCACACACATACTCGGCACGTAAATATATAATATAGCGCCGTGCAAGCTAGTTATCCTAGCAAGCCTTGTTGTTGTCGAGTCCTACCTCTGGGTCTCCTTCCGGGTCTCCTTCGCTCTCAGCCATCTCCTTCACTGATTGGTTGTTAGTGCGTGTGCTGATATCCAAGCTTGGAAAATCGATATATCGAAACTTTGCAACCACGTTTCATGTTTATTTCGAGGAAATAATTTATCGCGATAGTTATCGTTATCGTTTTATCGCCCAGCCCTATGCAAGCCACCATCTTGCGACGGGAGCGAGCCGACGCAAAAAGTTTGCGTCTCAAATCCCCGGGAACCAAAGGAACCGGCCGCTCAACAGCGGACGATTCCCCGGAAACAGAGGAACCAGAGCCAGGACCAGGCCATCGCATAGGCGACGGCACCGGTGCACCAGCTCCTTGGAGAGGCAAACTACCCATCGGACGCCTACCGGGCGTGGCTGCTAACCACGAGAGAGGCAACAGCCCTGCTCCAGGACGCACGACGGAGGCGGAAATGGAGAACCGCTGGTGGAGAGTGGCGCTGCGAACACGACTCTCCGGAGTAGACATTATGACTTAGGTTTTTCTATCGAATATATGAGAGAAGAAAAAAATAAGCACAATGTAAACACGTCTCAACTTTCTTCAGCTAACAACCTCGTCAAGTGGGGATCTACCGAGGCACTTCCTTGTGGTGAAAGTGAAGAAGGAGGCGAGTAGGTGACCACACACCTGCTTATGAAGGTAAGCGGATGGGGGTGTGGTCAGACGAATATTGGGATGTAAAGGTACATGGTGGAACTTTTTTATTCAGTGTATGTACACGAAGTGAAGTACAGTGCAACTGGTGCTGAGCGAAGCCTTAATGAAACAGAACTGATCACAGTGTAGGTTGAGGATAAATGAAGCAAGATGCATGTCACATTAACTGATCACAGTGTAGGTTGAGGATAAATGAAGCAAGATGCATGACATGTTAACTGATCACAGTGTAGGTAGAGGCTAAATTAAGTGGGATGCATGTCACGTTAACTGATCACAGTGAGGGTTAAGGATAAATTAAGTGGGATGCATGTCACGTTAACTGATCACAGTTAACACTAACCAACAGGTTCAAGGTAAATTACGTGGTCCATGATCTACCATGTACCTGACACATATAGACCATAATTTCACTGATTGGTCCAGTATTGAGCTAGCTACAATGTCCTTGCAGTTTCTCATTGGGCTACAATAGCATTATATTTTTACTTCTATTTTTACTTCTATTACATGCTTGCTATACTATTTTATTTCATACTTATCTTGTCTAGCACAGTCTCTGGAGCGTAACAGTAAGAAGCATTTTGTATAAAAGTATTCTGTACTTCTGTATGACAACTATTAAAGAAACTTGAACTTGAACAATGGACAATCGTAAATCCAACGATAAATGTACTTTTCAGAGATGGGAAGCTCTGGGTGTATTCTTACTGGTCTCGGTATGCTCTGCTGTGAAATGTATCTCAATCTGTGTTTATGTCGATCTGTAGGACAACCAGCCAAAGAAGAACAGAAGCCTCTGAAATGTATTTTATTCCCACAACCATGGACTGCACATTCTCACCCATTGCTGTTATAAATGATTACAAATAGTTCTGCCGTAGGCTACTAGCTAGTAAACTCTTAAGTTAAGTTAAGTTCAACAACAGCTAAACTAAATCAAAACATCTGTTTACAAACTTGAAAACACATCTTCCAGTACAATCCAAGTCTCTTTCATCAAAGATAGAGTTCCACTTCCACCACCTGGCTACTGTGCGCATTAGCTTGCTGGCTGGCATGAGCCACTTGGCATCGTAGCACATTGTCGAAAGATTGATCGATATTGAAATATGATATCAATAAATTAGGTCTCTACTGGATTACTGTGTTGCAAAATGGCATGTAAACAAAAAACAATACTATGTGGAAGGAAGAAAATGCTGTTAGTGAGTATAATTATGTGCCATTATATGATTGACACCTAAACTAGGACATGTGTAACTATTTAGTTGTTACAGTACGTTGTAATTGATCTCTTTGCTTTTATTTTAGTAATGCGTAAAGTTTGAACTGACGGTGCAACAAGCTGCTCGGCTTTTATTTCCTTCAATCTTTGAACATAACCAGTTTATATTTGAGACAGGCTCTGCATGTCAGAAGAGGGCAGTAGAGGCAACAACATTTTCTATCGGTGCATTGCACATGGCATTTATTTAGGAAGCGAGAGTGACTGCATCATCATTTTCACAATCTCTGTCTCCGCCTGGAGTCTGTACTGTGGACACAACATGACAATGTTATACAAGTGTTGCTACTAATGATGAGTAAATTACAGTTTGCAGTAATTATTATGTATTTTTGTAGTTAGCTAACATTATGCATTAGCATTGTTGTGTGATGATGAGCAGCAGTAAAACTCATGTTGTGTGATGAGCAGCAGTGTTAACTCATGTTGTGTGATGATGAGCAGCAGTGTTAACTCATGTTGTGTGATGATGAGCAGCAGTGTTAACAATAGGTTATAACTATAACCATTTTCTGTTAATAGTGGTGACGCTCAGCGTCACTCATGCACTATCCTCGCATATGTGCACGCGCACTGAATAAAATTCCACAATGTACCTTTATCCCAGTATTCGTCTGACCACACCCCTCGTTAGCTTACCTTCATAAGCAGGTGTGTGGTCACCTGCTCTCCTCCTTCCCAAGCTTTCACCACAAGTGAGAACAAGGGCTGCAGCGGCGTCGGACGCCGAGCGTCACCACTATTAACAGAACATGGTTATAGTTATAACCTATTGTTCTGTGACATAGTGGATCCGCTCGGCGTCACTCATGCACAAGGGAGGCCGAGCGGAGCCACCGGCCGACAAATACACCCCGCTGAAGGCCCCCCACAACCATCAGAACAGGGAGGGCCGAGCCCCCCCGACCCCCCCTAATGGAGGGCACCCCCCCTATTGGAGGTTTCCCGGGAGGGCGACGGACCCGACCGTGCGAAGAGGCACTCAAGCAACTCAACGCACAGGGTGAGCAGACCGTGGCCTGACCCCACGACTACACACACGCACAACCCGCATGCCACCCGGGAACGAACGGAGGGAACAACCTCATTACTGCCCCCAGAATCACGGGGTCAAGGGCAAACCCAACCCTGTGGCAAGGCCGTAGCAGCGGAGCGCGAAGGAAGGCCCAGACCCACCAAAGGGACTGGACCCCCTGGAATGGGGGCCCGGAGAAGTCCATGATGCCAGTATCAAGACCCCACCAGGTGGGCACTTAGTGACCCCGCCCCCCACATCGCCAGCGTATTCGGACAAAGGCCCCTCAGCCGAGCGGGCCCTGTCCCCCCAATAGTCCACCGCCTGGCACACTGACCCTGCAGAACAGGCAGTCAGCATGGCCGTAAGCACACAAAAAAGGTTAACCAACGGAAGCAGGCAGCGCACCGGGGAAAACCAGGCAACAGGCTGTTAACCCGAGCCTGGAGACTGCGGACGAGACAGGCGCCAAAGGAGTCAGCTGAAAACAGCCGCCCCGGCGGAAGGGGCGTATGCTGGCGTTGTTGCATGACCAAGCCTCCATTTAAAAAAAAAACCCACCTAGAGGGGTTGAGGCAGAGAAGGCTGACACGATTGGCAGACGTCATGAACGTGCAGGGGCACCCTCAACCGGGTAACCCGGGAGTTGACACTGCTCCAACACACCAGGGAATCAACCACCTTGGTGTTACCCAATGCGGTGGTTGTTCCTATAACCCCTCAAGAAAAAACTCCAAAACACACCTGCGGGTATACACCGGCTATACCGCAGTACAAGTGTTTCAGTTTTCAAAAAAGGGTTAACCCAGGCCTACGGGTCGACGAAACATTACTTCGGACCGGGCCCGGCGATACGGGAAGCACAGGGTCACCAGAGGAGGTCAAAGATCACCCCAACAGGCCCCTCTTCGCCATGCGTGAGAGAGGAGTGAAAAGAATGGAGAACCAGCCCCAAGCACACCGTACTTGGTATTCCCAGGCGGTCTCCCAACCAAGTACTAACCAGGACCAACCTGTGTAGCGGCCGAGATCTGACGAGATCGAGCGTGTACAGGTTGGCATGGCCGTAAGCCATTACGACAGTGCAGAGTACAAAATGTACCCAACCAGGGTCTCCATAGCGCTTAACCCTGTGACACCCGGACCGACCTGGCATTTTTCCCCCTGAAAAAAGCCCAAGTCCCTCAGGGTACCAGAACAGCAGATCTGCATCGCCGGCGGACAACGGGTTTAACTGATCCGGACCAGCGTGACCAGAACCAGTCCCGTGCCCTAACCACGCCGACATGCCTACTCCAGGAGAAGGGGCAGATATGCGTGTTGATCTTAAACATGAAAAGAAGGCGCCACCCAGACGTTCGGGGCGAACCGCGCCCGGTGGCCCACCCCCAGGGCGTGAGACCCCTCTACATATGTTCAGATCCATTCCGTCATCATCCCCCAGATATGAACGAGAATCCGTCGACAACCAAAACAGGTCGTCGGAAGAGGAAAAAACCTCCATCCCAGTTGCTTTATAAAAACGCCGTTTTAACCTCAAGCAACCAAGGCGTGCCAGTCATTCGCCTGATTACAGAACACCCCGAGCTAGCACTATGCGTGCGTCGGGACACAACCACATCAATGAACAGGCTATTTAGACCTGTCATTGAATCCCCAAGGCGCCCAGGGGAACGACAAGAGGGGTGTGATACTTCCTAACTCCAACTCTTTTTAATAGAAAAGAAGGAAGCACCAACAGTATGTATCCCAGTCTACACAGCCGGGGGTAAAAATTGTCCACATTTTTACATCCCACCACCCTCCCATAGGAAGGAGACGGAAATCCCCAGAGAGACTTCCCATGCGAGCTGTACAGATTGAAAAGAATATATTGCACCTTGAGCCATGTAAAAGTTTGGTTTTAGGGCTCTCCGGGGAGGAGGCACTGAACCCATACACACTCAATAATCTAATTGAATCGAATACACACACAATAGAGTAGGACTCCTTCTTGAGGTTCCAATCACCTTGACAATCTGAGGAGGAGGCTCTGTACTCTGAGGAGGCTCCCTCACATGGAAGGAGAGTCCCAACTCACAGAAGGCCCGAATAGGAGCTTCGTGAGGAGGAGCCCTGACCACTCCCTGAAACAGATCCATCATATGGACCTGAACAGCACACGGAAGTCCTACCAACAGAGACGCGCACAGTGACGTACTCTATGGCGGGGGAATTTCTGCGGTGCACACGCCCAATATTCCAGGGCGTGGGACCAGGAAACTCCCCCCCCCCCCCCCCCCCCCTCACCCTGTAACGTGCCGAACAGCAACGTGACAGGAACCTTGAAGGACAGGAGGTTGGAACCCCTGCCCGTCAAAAGGGGAGGAAAGGATTACCAGTTCACCCCTTTACGACCCCACACCCATGATACGATGTAATATATAGTTTCTCAAGCGGTTTTAGCACAACCCCAGCAACCAAGCTAAGGGTTACATCGTATCCCACCACACAGTGACACAATATATTGTAACAACATGTCTGAGAGGAGGGTGGGGAAGTCCCCAGGGAACCGGGGGGATCACTCCTCCTACCTTACCCTTAATACGGCCAGTTGAACAGGTAAACCCGTTAATATGTGAACACACTGTTCATTGTCATTACAGGCTGAGAAAAGAATTCATTCTTCACTCATATGTCACTGAGCATAGCTTTATAGGTTAAATTAACCCCCTTAGTTGTGAGTACACGGTACATGAACACACATGATGTTTCTCAACACAACAAACCAGATAATTTTTACATCTGTAACAAACAACCCGATTTTCATGGAGAAGCTAATACCAGTGACAAAACAATTCACACACAACTCGCGTCGTATCCTAAATGTATTGCAGCAACACTCGTTTTGGAAAACATCGTTATTACAAAACATTAGAAGGGAAGGAAGAACTGCATATGTCTGGGGCGCTTTCTCTCACATGCAATATGGAGAAGGGTGGCATCCCGATAGAGGATGCAGCACATACCTGCTCGAAGGTAGTTCGGTCTACATGCAAGGTATATATATCAGGAATGTATACGCATAATGTATAGTATAGTATGTTTCTTTTTTCGTAAGTCTTTTTTTATTTTCCATGTCAGTTATTAATGTATTTGTATGAGTCCTTTACATGTTTTGTATGTTCTTACAAAAAAGAAAAAGGCAAATCCTGGAAATTGAATATGATGATGTGGAAAGAGATGTTTGGAATGTTGGAGAGATTTGTGCAAAAAATAAAAATATAAAAAAAAAAAAAAAAAGAAGGGAAGGAAGAAGACGCGTTTTAAGGTCTGGTCAGGACCTTCCTTACCGTGAGCGCAGACCACGCGAACTGCAGTCTCTAACAGGGCACCGATAGTAAAACACAGCATCCTGTGTTTGACGACACGGGCAGCGCTGCTCCACCCCGCCGCTACGGTTCTCCTTGTTGACGCAGTCCTCGCCGGCCGGGCTCCCGGTAGGTTCGACTAACATCCTCTGTCAAAGATGACGTCGTAGTCAGAGTGTTTAAAGCATGTTATAGTCTCAGAACGTTCAACAGTGTAGCATTAAGCTAACAGCCGATCGGCTGATAGCCACAAGCTAACGTATACCAGCCTGGTAAACACAGCGAGCTAACGCCGCAGCTAACAGCTGCGCGGCTAACAGGTAGGCCACAACTAGCACGCAAGCTAAGCAGCTATCACCTGAACTTGTACACAAACGATATAACAAGCCACACTTCAGACAGGCCGCCGTCTGAAACCCTCCTCACCTTTAAGAGAGAAGAGAAAAAGAGATATCAACACAGTTTACAACGGTGATTTTACCAGACATCCGGCGGAGCCAGCACCAGTCCCATCTGGGTTGCAGCCGACTTGAACATGGATCTTCCGATAACGAACATCCATGCCCACATTTCCTCGTTAGGGTATACTCTCAATTGTATATGAAAGATGGGGCCTACACGGTGACAGAGAAGCATCCACTCGTCCAGAGAATCCTGGGATCACCAGTTACTGGTCGTGGCCCACTAGTTGACTATAATGGGCTTCAAACCAAGATCCTCCGCCGTCGCCTAAGAGGCTGAACAGAGGACCCTAATCTGGGGCCGGTTTTCGTAAACATTGTCAGCTAGCCCCCATAGCACTAACAGACAAGTGGTGCTTGCAAGCAAACATTACTCACCCAACCTGGAACCCACCGCTTCTCACAACAGTCGGTGCGTCCTACAGTCCAGCTGTGTTGCTGGAGGGTCTTACCCCATCCAGCCGCAGCAAGGAGGATTGTAGTTGGGAAGCATGTCAGCGGCGTGAGCTCCTAATACGAAAAAACCCGGTGGAGGTGTAGAATGATCATCATCTTCCAGACACTCCAGTAACGAAGACAATATCGCCGTATTTTCTCAAATAGTGAGAGAGAAAATAAAGATATGATGTCAACGTATCTCTTGTTTTCCAACTTTCTTCTACTAACAACCTCGTCAAGTGCGGATCTACCGAAGGCACTTCCTTGTGGTGAAAGCGAAGAAGGAGGTGAGTAGGTGACCACACCCCTGCTTATGTAGGTAAGCGGATGGGGGTGTGGCCAGACGAATGTTGGGATGTAAAGGTACATTGTGGAATTTTTTATTCAGTGCGCGTGCACGAGTGAAGTATAGTGCAGTAGTGACGCCGAGCGAGATCCATTACGAAACAGAACTGGACCACATACCACTTTAACATAACCTTTAATCAGAGCAACATAACTGGACCACATACCACTTTAACACAACCTATAGAGGTCAATGGATTGATGATTGAATGCTCCCAAGCACTGGAATACACAAATGTCATGTGTACCTTTACTCAATATCAAATAATTCTCTACTTTTTTTTAAGTAACACATTTGAATGGAGGACTTTTACTTTTTTTACTTTTATTTTTTTACTGGGTATTTCTACTTTTACTTACTGTAAGTAAAGGAACTGAGTACTTATTACATCATGCTGCCTCCCCCTGCTTAGAGAGAGAGAGAGAGAGAGAGAGAGAGAGAGACTGACTAAGCTTTCGCATCCTAGTCAAAATAGAGGCTGCCACTGACTTGTGACCTTTCACCTTGACACACACACACAGTAAACAAAAAACCTACAATAATGGACCTATAGATGTTTCAACTTGACAACATAACATTCTGAATGGACCCACGTTTACTTCCTGTTGCAGTGTTTGCTGATATCAAAGCTAACAGGAAATAAACTGGGGTTCAAGCTGTTTACCCAGCAACACAATTCCACTGAAACCAGCCGTAGTCATTATGACATCAAGCCCTGGTGCATTTATTTCTCACCTATGGCAGAAATGAACAGTGTTTTCCTTTCCTGTTTACCAGTAATTGTGTCCTTGATGCTGCACAGTGGTGTGCACAGATAGGGCAGAATCAGGGGCTTGAGCCCCTGCCCTTTTGCCCCAATATATATATATATATTTTTTTTTGTCAAATATGAACACTGGGTTGAGCCCCTGCCCCCCAAATTGTCTGTGCACACCCCTGGTGCTGCATGTGGGGTTAATGGGCAAATTACTTTTCACTAAAAGATTTTATGTTTTGTTAAAAGCCAAATTGCTAACTAACCCTAAATGACCGGATGTTGCAGAGAATGCACTGATGCTGGTGACGTTGGGTGACCTGATCTGCGATGCTAAGCTAGTTTTGGCTGACAATTGTTCCCCTTTTTTTTTTTTTTTAACTTTGACCAGTCACCTGGTTCTTTTTAGCGTTTATCGCTTTTTCTTCTCATTCATACTTGGTCAAGTTCGACCGACAGAAGCAGGCTGAAAGGGTTTAGATGGGGGGGTAGACACTCTGGGAAAGGCACGGCTGCCGTCCGGGATTCGAACGCGCTCAGCCCCAGATCCGCGCGAGCGCGGTTGTCCACGGCGCTGAAATAGCACTTGCGGTACGTGGTGAGCTACTGGAGCTCCCCAATTGTTCCCCTTTTTAAACTGTTGTAAAGTCTGGTGACTCAGGATCAGCCAGAAAATAAGTTACCCATGAGAGGTCTGAATGAATGAATGAAAACTTTATTTAACAGATTGCAGAATGGGTACAATACAGTACGGCTCAATACACACAATTGTTAAGGGGATGCAGACCTGAGAAAGACGTTTGTCTTGTTTACATCAGGGTCCCCCATTTTCAATTCATATAGACATTTATGACATACACAACATACATGACATTTATGGCATAGGGACATATAGGTATTTAGTACGGATACATTTGTGACATAAACGGTATTCAAATATACAGTACTGTTACCCCTAGATCCTGACAGAGTATATACATATGATGGGGAGGGGACTGTACATTAGGAGGGGGTGGGTGGGTGGGTGGGAGAGAAATATACATACGGTGAGGTGGAGACTGTACATTTGGAGGGGGTGGGTGGGTGGGAGAGAAATATACATACGGCGGGGAGGGAATATATACATGCGGTGGGGAGGAGACTGTCACATTCCTTTACAGCTTTGGGTAGGGCGTTCCACATTGATGTGGCATAATTGCGAAACGTGTTTAGTCCCTTGTTTGAGCCGAATCTGGGTTTAAAATGATTTGTTGAGCTTCCTCTGGTGTAGTGGTTGTGGTATTCACTGACCTTTGGGAAGTATTTTGACATGTACATGGGTACCTTAGTCCTATAGTGTATCTTGTAGACCAGGCCCATTGCAAGTTGCTGTACTCTGTCGTCTACTCTAAGCCATCCTAGGTTGTCAAAGTGGGCAGGGGTGAGGTGGGTTCTGGGGGCAAGGTCAAGTAGTAGTCTGACCAGTTTGTTTTGTGATGTTTGTAATCTTGTTTTTAGCGCCTTTGAGGTGCTTTGGTACCATGAGGTGCACGCATAGTCGTTGTACCCTTGAATGAGTGCTCCTGCCAGAGTCTTCAGGGTATTCTTGTTTACCAGAGAGGAGATCCGGTACAAGAATCTAGTTCGTTGGTTGACTTTTTTTATTACATAGTGCAAGGTCTATAGTGCAAGGTCTACAGTCAGAGGTCTATAGTTAGTGAAAGGTTTATAGTGGATCACTGTAGCCTCTTGTTCTGCATTGTTTCATTCTGAAAGACAGTGATGTATTTGTTGCTGTTCAAATTCTTATCTCTCTGTCAAAAATCTCCAATGAAAGATCTTAACACTTTGTTTGTCCTCCAATACAGAATGAGTTCTCTAAACCTCTATTTAAGTCCCTACCCATATACTCTATGGTGACCATTTGCGGACCAAAATGTCATTTGAGCTGATGGTTGACTCTTCCCACCCGCAGAGTGTCTTAGGAATGTTACAACCTGACAGTAGAACAAGAGAGACAATTGCCTCTAGTTGTCTCTACAGGGAGGAAATTATCAGGCTACTGAAATATGGATAAAGATTGGATAATTCTATGGTGATTCCGGTTACGTTACATTACAAACATGTGAACGTTGGAGGGAAGGTAGCGTTGGGTGGAACGGGTGAACCTCACACAGACGTCTGTGTAAATACATACAGTCCTGTCCCGTGCTGTCCTGTACGTAACTATGTACTGCATGTGTCAGCAGTGCGTCCATGTGTTTCCCGGTGGCTTTTCCTTTTAGCTGAACCATGAAGTTGACCCGGCTTCCAGCCAGCCCCGCCCCTACCTGAGTGCCCAGCGCCCAGATCCCAGGCGATTAAGGAGGCTTTGTGTTTCTATCCTTAGCTCTCCTCCTCCCCTGTCTTCACCTCCTCTCTCCCTCCCCTCTCACCCGGTCCCTCCTCCTCTGCGGCCCGAATTACTTGTGGCCATTTTGTGCGCGGGCCTTGTGTGGCTATGCTAACCACTTCAGTGTGCGCGGCCTCTCAGTGTGCCTGAGCCGGTCAGACAGAGGAGCTGGTAGGAAGGAATTCCCTGCTGTCTCCTCACAGCTCATTGGATCATGGTGCCTGTCTATGTGAGTAGTGTTTAAAAGTGCTTCAATAGTCGTTAAGTAGTTATAAGCTATTTGTTTGAGTGGTTAAATAGTTGTTGAGTAGTTATATATGAGCTATTTGGTGGAGTGGTTCAATAGTCGTTAAGTAGTTATATATGAGCCATTTGGTGGAGTGGTTCAATAGTCGTTAAGTAGTTATATATGAGCCATTTGGTGGAGTGGTTCAATAGTCGTTTTAAAAGTAGTTATATGAGCCATTTGGTGGAGTGGTTCAATAGTTGTTGAGTAGTTGTATATGAGCCATTTGGTGGAGTGGTTCAATAGTCGTTAAGTAGTTAATTATATATGAGCCATTTGGTCGAGTGGTTCAATATTTGTTGAGTAGTTGTATATGAGCCATTTGGTGGATACTTGTATCAAATTGCCTTAAAGAGATAGTTGTGATTTTTGGAACCCTAGCCATATTTCTTACCATCAATGATGGTGTTGATCAGGTAGAATCCTTTCTCAGCACAATCAAGTTTCAAGTTTGTTTATTATTTGTCACAACAAAATACAGAATACTTTATGATTAAATGCTTGTTTCTGTATGAGCCCCTGAGAGTGTGCTACATACAGTAAAAAGAAAGTAAGTAAAGTCAATATACATACAATACAGAGTAAAATGAGTAACAGTGAGGTACAATGCAGAGGTATAAAACTTAGGGTAGGGTGCAAATGAGGTATAAATAGTGCAAATCTCTTTAATAATAGATAAATATAAAGTGTGTTAAAGTGTCTAAAGTGAGTGGTAAGGTGAGTGTTTGTTTAAAGTGAGTGTGTACATGTGGATGTGTGGGAATCGATACCGGTACCCAACGGTACCTTTTTCCCCTGTACTTTACTCTCCCTCTCTGAAGTCTAAACTTCACAACACACAATCTAAAACCCCTTACCTCCCTCTCCCAAGCCGATCTTGTATCTCAATGGGACTTCCTGGTTGAATAAAAAAAAATTAATAATAATAATTGCGATTTTTCTTTTTTTTTTGCGATTTGCTAATTGCATCATTCCAAATCGCAATTTCTATTTAAAATCGATTAATCGTTCAGCCCTAATCCTGATGGCCTGAGGATAGAAGCTCCTTCTGAGGGCGTCTTCTCATTAGGAACGGGTGCTCCGCTCCATCCTCGCTCCGTCCTCGAGTGCAAACCCCCCCCCCCCCTCCCTCTCCCCCCTCTGATCTGCGTACACACTATTATAATCTCGTGTTTCCTTCCAAAGCACAATTGAGAGCAACTCTCTATAGTCTATATTTCTGAATGAACCAAAACAGTTACACGGGACATTTTTGCTGTACCTCGGGAAGTAATGTAACAGCTAAACCTACATGATGGGTTAGATACAGGCGGGATTTTGGATACTTTTCCTACACTAACAACATTATAGCCATGCCGCGCACTAACCACATATATTACAGACAGATAGACAAAACATATAATGAACAACGTAAAAGATAATATGCATATATTAGGGTGACCATATTTTGATTTTCAAAAAAGAGCACATGCCCCCCCAGCCTCGAGATACTTAATGATACTCAGGCATGCGTTGCTCATGGGACGACTGGTTGCACTATGTTTTAATGACGCCGCGCGCGCGCTCCCGCGCATGCACATAGATGTTCCCTCGCATAGCACAGACTAAAGACAGTGCCTAATTGCCTCTACGAATGGAATGTAACACATTTCATTCACAAGTTTTGTGTGAATGTATCTGAGAACGTATTTGAACACACCTGACGACCGGCCATATTGTTATGCAAAGTAGTACTTAGCGAGTTGGCGCATCAGTCGGGTGCAGCGCATTCCTGTGTGCACGCGTGTGCACATCCGTGCATGTGCGTGCTTCTGCTCACAGACTGGTTGCACGGCGTGCAACCCCGTCCCATGAGCAACGCATGCCGATACTCAACGTTTACTCAAAGATGCATTATTGTTTTAATATATTTAAAGTATGCCTCCTCTCTATGGATATACAATTATTATTTATATTATTTTACTGTATATAACACAACACTATCTCTCTATAACCAAAGACACACCAAACCAAAGTTAACAATCAGCATGCTTGATGATTATGCCTAGAATTATCTGACAAATCTCAATGGCACAATAATTACTTAAAAATCAACCTGTAACAAAATAATAGCTCTCTTTTCAAGTCTTACTGGACAAAAATAAATAACAAAATATATGAAATAATAGAAAATATCTTTTTCAGACAAATCGTTTTTTTTGCCATGTTTCAATGAGATATTATGCAATGGTTTCTGCTGTCTCATTTGGTGTATTTAACCTCGATTCATTTTGTTTGCATGCCACCCATCTTCCAGTCAAAGTACTATTATGATTGGGAATATTGTCACTGCTCCGTGGTTACTCCTGTCTGTAGAAACACCACAGTACTGGATTTGATTTGAGTGCTTCATGTGCGACATCAATCGAGTCGAGTGGGGCGCTATAACACATTGGCTTCGGATTTAGTGCGCGCACTAGTGAACTTCGCCTCCCATTTGTTCCGACGGGTCGGTACATTTGGAATTTCTTCTGCAGTTCATCTGTAAAAGTACATTCTTTGGCATTGTGAATGTGAGCTGCGCTCCACTCTGTCCCCTCTTCCTCTGTTTGTGTGTGAGTGTAGTTGTAGAGCCGCCCACAAAGCTTCTCAGGGATTACGTCACACACGCAACAGATTACCGTAGTATTCTGTGCAATGTGCCAGTCAATTTAAGTATATGCAAACGGTCCGTGAAAGCCGGACATTTTCATGCATTTATAAACCCCCCCCGGACGGCCCGGACAGGGCGTGAAAAGAGGACATGTCCGGCCAAAAGAGGACGTTTGGTCACCCTAGCATATATATTGCTATAGTCCCGCTGAACACAACTAGTCACCTTGATAAGCCGCGCGCTAAAAACACAATGGGTCACAGATGGATCAGACACTGAAAAGTCATGAGAATATGGATGCTAAAACTTTACTTACCAATTGGCAGGCTAGTTGATGGACTAACGTCAGGCTGCGTTACTGGAGGTAGTAATAGTGCGATGGGTTGAACTTGTGATTGAACAACAACGTCGGGCTCCCTTTGTTTGGGTTATGGATGGGCTAATCGCGCCACGTTACTGTGGGTAGTGATTAAACAACGGAGGGATCACTGTTTGGTTTTTGGCCGATTATGCTGTCCACTGCATCAAACCACGGAAATGTGTCCTTGTCATCAGATGAGCTGCCTGATTTGCGCACTCATGCATCCCATACGTTAAGATATTGAAGCCTCATCTTCTTCACTTTTAGCTCGACATTGTTGACTGATCTGTTGTACCCATGCACACGCAAATACTCGCCAAATATCGTTGTTTTTGTGGGTATTGTCCAGTTGTTGCTGTATGTTTTTATCTGCCCAAATTTCAAGCAAGCATGAAAGCATTACAGGTTTGCTTGCACACCACGCTCTGTTCCAACGTCGGGGACGCTGGTTCCAGTGGTTCGCACCCGAAAGTGGTCCCGGCTTGGAGCGAATCAGCGTCCCCGGGGGGGAGCGTTCTCATCACACTTATTTTGGTGCGATCGTGCTCGGATTCGACCCGGGATGGCTAGTGGGAAAGCCCCCTGAGTCTCTCTGTACTGGCCATGAGACTCCGGTAGCACTTGCCTGACCGCAGCAGTTCAAAGAGGCAGTTGTTTGGGTGACTAGAGTCTTTGATTATTCTCTTAGCCTTGGCCCTGCAACGCTTGTTATAAACATCCTGGAGAGTGGGAAGCCCACCTCCAATTGTGCGCTCGGCTGAACGGGCCACTCTCTGTAGTCTGCTGTGGTCTTGTGCGGTGCTATTCCCAAACCAGGAGGTGATATTACCAGTCAGGATGCTTTCTATTGTGCACGAGTAGAAGTTCTTGAGGATCTTCTGACTCACTTTGAACTAGGGCTGGGCGATATGGCCTCTAAAGCAGGGGTTCTCAACCTTTCAGCTGCCAAGGCACCCCTGTGTTCAATAAAATATTCCAGGGCACCCCTACATACGATAAAGACTTTTCCGGTCCTGTCTTTTTTGCTACAATGATGACAAAAGTGCTTGCTTTCAAAATAATGTTTATTTAAGAAACCGGGAAACACATTTGTGTGTATGCAGGCTATATAATGCATTATTAACAGGTGTTTCAGGTCTAAATGGCTTAGTACTGTTGAGATTACACTGCTTGTAGTAGTAAATCAAATAGCATATTTCTTTAAATAAAATTACAGAAAATTATCACTAAAGTGCTATCTGTTGCAGCTGCACTCTTTTCCATAAAAATAGCATATTTGGATAAGTGTGACCATTTCTCAAAAACTGAAAATCATGTTTTTTTTTAATACAGAAAGGATCACTAAAGTGCTATCTGTTGCAGCTGCACTGTTCTCCATAGAAATGGCATATTTGGATAAGTGTGACCACTTATTTCTTTTTGTGAACAAATTTCTTTTTTTCAATTTTTTTTGACATGACATAAAACTAGACACACAAACATTAAAAGTAAAAATCCACAATAAATCATAGGACTATGATAGTCCAGTATTTAAATCAAAATAAATGTAGATTAAAGGATATATACATAATAATTACGATACATGACATAAAACTAGACACACAAACATTAAAAGTAAAAATCCACAATAAATCATAGGACTAAGATAGTCCAGTATTTAAATCAAAATAAATGTAGATTAAGGATATATACATAATAATTACGATACACTACAATACATACAAATGCTCTTGCTAGCTCTTCTGCACCCCTCCTTTCTCCTTCCCCCCCACCCCCCCCTCAGGACCCCCCTTGGACAATAACCACCATTTCGTTCAACACCAAGGATTACAAATTCAAATGCTGTGCTTTATCTTCTCCACCATATCTGACCAAATTGCTATGTTGGCTTCTTTGACACCTAGAATTTGTGCGGTAGATATCTCTAAATAAATCACATCTAGATAGGTAAGAATCCATACCTTCAGGCAATTTTTTTCCGGTTGAATCCAGCGTGATGCTATTAGCTTTTTGGCAGCCGTAAGACCAGACAAGATTAGCCTCTTAACATGTATTGAGTGTGATAACTGAGAGACATCATTCAGCAACAATACCGAAGGCAGTACAGGTATGGTCAGAAACAAAAGTTCTGATAATTGTGTGGTTACTTCTTCCCAGAATATCTTAACAGGGGGACATTCCCAGACATATGCATAAATGTACCGATCTCACCCTTTAAACACAATAAGCATCGAGAGTCCTGTTTAAGCCCCATAAGGTACAATCGTCTAGGAGTCAAGTAAGTCCTATGAATAAAATTAAGATTAATCTGTTGATGATCCGGGTTGCGTGACGACAGCCGAACGTTTGCCCAGACTTCATCCCAATCAAAATCCACTTCCAAGTCTGGTATATCCTTCTTCCAAACTGAGTCTAGGGGAAGGACTTCATACGAAGACGTAAGTAAGTGACGATAAAAGTCAGAGACAAAGCCTCTCGATGTCTCCTTTTCATAAAAGAATTTGTGTGACCACTTATTTTTAAGTGTGACAGCTTTTTTTCAAGGCACCCCTGACAGCTCTCTGAGGCACCCTAGGGTGCCGCGGCACCTATGTTGAGAACCGCTGCTCTAAAGGATATCGCGATATTCTTTGGCTATATCACGTTACACGATATATATCGCCAATATGATCATTATAATAGTCCCTGCAACATATGTTTGCATTAAACCATGAAAAAATTATTAAATGAAAAGTTTCTAATACTTAAAATATTTGTATAAAAAATTAAACAATCTACTGTAAGATCATTTATATAAAAACTAGGGCTGTCAAAATTAATGCTTTAACTTTGGAGATTAATTTAAATTATTTAAACAACAATAAACAATATTTGCTAGTCTAGCTGAGTCAATGTTGATGGTTTTGTTGAACATTTGTATTTCACAGGAGAGAAACTGTATTCAAAGAAAGCTATTAACACTTTGGTCGCCAGGCTTATATTCAGAATAAACCATCCCACGCCAGCTCTATTTGTCTATGGAGAAGTTCCCCTTCTTTGCAGGGCTATAACCTTTTAAATTGTATTGCTAAATTGACATTACTATGGCCCATTCAACATCAAGTATCTATTGTTCAGGGTCTAGCAATGTTATACATTTTCATTCACATATTCATACTAAAATACGGTCTAAAGTATAAGTATGTTTTTATCGTTTTCTGCAGCTTTCTCCAGAACGTGATTTATAGCCCTAAATGCATTATATTGATGATTGTATACAGTTTGATAGCAATCAGCGCGAGATAAAAAATTTCAAATGGACGTGCTTCTAGAAGTTACTACTTATCATCTGATGTTGACCGGATGGGGGGGGGGGGTCGTTTATAATTCCGTGGCCAACGTTAGATGATTCATCTAGTGTGGATGATTCATTAGAGCAGTTTGTATCGAACACGTTAAAAAATAACGCTGAAACTTACCGTAGCTTCTTCGTAGCGTTGGGCGATGAGCGTGGAGCAGAAATATTCCTATTATGGGATGTAGAAATATGCGATCCATCTCCAGGTTGTATAATAGTATATACGTCCAAATCATGTTGTTTATCGAGTTATTGGTAACGGATTGCTATCCATTGTGTCTAGCTCCAGTCCTGGGACTATTAGCGAGTGATCGGACCGAATTGGAATGAGCACCAGCTTCCGTTTCCTGTTTCCGGTTTGAGCGATCCGCCGATCGGCCACCAGATGGCGCTCTTGAACCGTTGGAGAGTTGAGAGGGGATCAACAGTAGATCTCAAGTCTCCGGGGGAGAAATATGATTGCGATCACAGATTCTTGAAATATTGATATCAAAGACGTGGTACGGCGTCTTTGGCAGAAGGAGCATGGCGGGGAATGACGTGGTAAGGCGTTTTTGGCGAACAAAGTGTTGTTAATAGTCTTTGAATCTAAATATACTTTCTTTGTGTTGATTTTACATTAATTCCATGATTTTACTCAAGTAAATATCTGTTACAAGCTTCGGTCTTAAGTAGAAAAATGCTATTTTTAATCTAGATTAATTACAGAAAATTGTGAGATTAATTAGTTAATTTTTTTTTAATCTATTGACAGCACTAATAAAAACTCTTGGGTGCCTAAGACTTTAGCACAGTACTGTGTTTTCTATCCACTTTAGCTAAAAACACACACACACACACACTTTATATACAGTATACACACTACTGTGAGACAATAATAATCACATACAAAGGGATAATGGCTTATAGCAGACTTAATGATTTTATAATATTTCAGATCATGAAATTAAATGTTTATCATCAACTATCCAGTTAGTTAGTATTTATATTGTAACGTTTGGCCACTTTAAATCATTGAACGTAGAGAGAGAGAGAGAGAGAGAGAGAGAGAGAGAGATGTATTAGGTTTGAGTTTGAGCGTCCTATGTTGCCGTAGTTGATCACACCAGGATGGCATTTTGTCAACACAGTTGGAACCTGGAGGAAGCTGCATAAACCGATATAAAGAAACTAATTGCCAATAAATGTGAAGTTATCTTTGAACCTCTGTTGTCAAGCCTCGTCAATATACCCCCCCCCCTTTCCTCACTAATGGAACTGGTGTCGCGGAGTCACGTTAGTTAGTTAGTTTAGCGTTAGCTAAATTCGATTCAATTGCTCGTCATTGAAGGTCTGCGCAGGTCTGTGTCTATAATGAAATGAGAGGAAAGCAATGCGCTAAAGCAAGTCGGTCCGTGTATGTTTTGATAGTTCTTTTAGCCGCGGCGGCTAACTGACGGTACAACATATACTCGATGTTCACGATATAGTAATTTACTACATCTCATGTAGAACAAGCCATGATACATCGAGTATACTCGATATATCGCCCAGCCATACTTTGAACTTCCCTAGGCGCCTAAGGAAGTAGAGGCGAGGGGAGCTCCAGTAGCTCACCGCATATCTCGGCGCTATTTCTGCGTCGGGGGAAAACCGTGCTGCGTCACGGATCTGGTGGACTACGAGTTCGATTCCCGGACCCGCCGTCATTTGCCAGAATGTCTTCCCCTGATCTATATCCCGTTTCACCCTGTATCTGTCGGTCATGCTTGACCAGAAAAGCGATAAACGCTAAAAAATAAAGTTAAAAAAAAAAAAAAAAAAAAAGGAAGTAGAGGCGTTTCCATGCCTTCTTCACTACACTGTCAATGTGTGTGGTCCATGTCAAGTCCTCGGATATGTGGACTCCGAGGTACTTAAAACTAGGGATGTCCCGATCAATTTTTTTTGCTCCCGATCCGATCCAGATCATGTGATTTTGAGTATCTACCGATACCGATCTTTCCCGATCCGATCAAAAAATTCAAAAAAAAAAAAAAAAAAATATATATATATATATATATTTTTTTTTCATCCCAATTTCTCACATTACATTCACACTGAATGTTGACGTTATCCAGGTGAAAAGTTAACTTCATTCAAGCGAGGCATTGCAATCCTTGACATAAATCATTTGATGTATAATTAAATCAAAGGAAATGCGTTTGTTTTGGCAAAATTCTTCTGCTCTGTGTGACAATAAAAAAATTAATGATGATATGCAATTTAAAACCAAAACTAAGGCCTCAGTATGAGTTTAAGACGTGAACATGGTCATGTTTGTTGAATAAAAAAAAAAAATCCATATTTATTATTATTTGTTTTTGCTGATCCCGATCTTCGGAAAATCACGTGATCGGCCCCGATCCCGATCACGTGATCGGATCGGGACATCCCTACTTAAAACTGCTCACTTTCTCGACCGGTGCCCCGTCAATGCTGAGGGGGCTGTAGTCCCTGGCCCCGACCTCCTAAAGTCCACAATCATCTCTTTCGTTTTGCTGACGTTCAGGGAGAGGCTGTTCTCCCGACACCATCGCGCCAGGTCATCTACCTCTTCCAGGTAGGCCCTCTCGTCGGTTGCAGAGATCAAGCCCAGCATGACTGTGTCGTCAGAAAACTTGATAATTGTGTTGTTGTTCCGCTGTGCCACACAGTCATGTGTGTACAGCGAGTAGAGGAGGGGGCATAGTTCAAGCCCAGGTCCCTGAGCTTGGCTACGAGTTTGGAGGGGACTATGGTATTGAAAGCTGTAGTCGATTTAAGAGCATTCTCACACAGTTCCCCTGCCTTTTGTCCAGGTGTGATGCTGCTATGTGCAGCACATGGGCTATGGTGTCCTCCGTTGACCTGTTGTGGCGATATGCAAATTGCAGGGGGTCCAAGATGTTGGGGAAGGAGGAACAGATGTAGCCCTTCACTAGCTTCTCAAAGCACTTCATGGCTATGGAGGTGAGAGAGCTACAGGGCGATAGTCGTTGAGGCAAGCGGGCGGGGATTTTTGGTGGGGATAATGGTGGACTTTTTCAGACAGGTGGGACTTTTTCAGATCCATGCTGTTCCTCATAGTAGCTCCGGATAGTTAGTCACAAACCAATGCAAAGTCAATGGGGTCGATCTCCTGTCTGTACATGCTGACTGAGGCTCACTGAAATGGACACTGTGAGTGCACTGTGGAGTATGTTTCAATGAGAACTGAACTTTTTGGTTAGAGGGACAAGCTTCTGCCTCAGATTAGTTAGGTTGAACTGAGCACACATTGGTTGAAGTGTTGAAATAGTTTCAACCAACTTCTGAGTATCCTGTGTTGACAGGAGGGTCACTGGAGAACTATACACTGTAGTGTTTTAATATCCTGTTAAAGGGGACCTATTGGCCTTTTACCGCGTTTTGCATTGTTTTTACACAATTATGGGTTGTCCCAACACTGAGATTTTTTTTTTTTATTATTATCTTTTCCCCCCCCCTTTTTTCCGATTTTTCTCCCATCCCACTGTTAGTCGTTATGCCAATTCGCAATCCACTTCCTGGTTGTTGCGCACCCCCCCCTACTGTTGGTCCGGGAGGCCGGAGACTGTAACATGTTTTCCTCCGACACATGTGCAGCCAGCCGGCAGCCAGCCGGCAGCCAGCCTGGCAGCGCAGATTCTCACCGGGAGAGTGTAACGTGTGGAAGGTCACACTACCTTTCTCCAGATCCTACCCTCGCTGTGCAGGCGCCCTGACAGAACTGTAGGGGTCGCTGTCCACAACGCCCAGGACCCACCCACGGCTTCCCTCCCCCTAACTCAGCCAAACGAGTTAGTATAGCGATCAGCCCAAGCCAAGGCAATGCTGACTCTCTGGGAGTCGAGACCGCAGCCTCTTGCATTGGCGACGAACACAATCTCCACTACGCCACCTGACCGCGAGAACATTTTAAACATGTGCATTGTGCCTTTTCTTTAGTTTTGCTGTGACAAGAACCCTCCCTCTTGAAACGAACCATTCAGAATTGCGGCCACAACCTCCGTAGTTAATAATGTGCTTGCTAATATATTTTGATCAAATGCGTGTGCACAAGATGGCAGCTCATGCGTAAATCTTCTCTTTTTTTACCTGAAGTTGAACCTAAAATATTTTTCTAACAACATTTTTAACAACACGATTGCTATGTTATTGCTGGATCTGGAGTCATATAACTTCTAGTCGGAAAGTTGGGTCTGAATTTTGTTACATTTTGTTCTACGAGATTTATCGATAATTATCGTATTTGTACGATAAAATCAGCTCGCTTGTTACAGACACAGAAACAGCCCATTGAGAACAGGACTGCAACAGAGAGGTATAGAGGCTGTTAGAATGCATAACCTGAGTGGGTTTTTCAGCATAAAACTGTGTGTTTAGGGGACATCAAACACCTATATTAAATAGTTGAAAAGCACTAAAATATGTCCCCTTTTACTTACTTGGAATCTACCCCAACACTATCATGTTAGATCAACGTGTGCAGCGCTTAAGTGTCAGATAGCATTTCATTTGCAATCTGCACCGGCTGTGACTACAGCAAAGAGGGGTCTCAGTGTTGGAAATTGATTTCTGGATATGAATGCACACAATCACTACTGGTTCCAATTTTATCTAGTAGTTTTATCACCGGTTTCAATCAAGGTGCTTGGCACAATAAATAAAGAACAACTTTGTTTAGTCCAAAATGATGTAGGCATATAACTATTTATTAATTGTGAATACATACTGTAATGTGTGGCCTTGCGCCATTTTGTGTGGCAAAAGAAATCGTCCCTTCCTCGTCATGAGAATAACGTTACTACAGGCTGGTACCGGACATCAGGGGTGAAAGAACAAAAGGATTGTAGCCTGTAGCATATGAAACAGCATCTTTCCTGGTCTGCAATTTAAATCAGTGGCCTTTCTCCCTCCCAAATATGATCATAAAGCCAATAAGGGTGGAACCTTTTCTGTCATGGCACTGTGTTTGTGAAGCACCAGCATCCAAAAACGAGTGCATGTTCGCCTCTTGGAGAAAAGAGACCCACAGCCTGGTGAACCCTAACCCTAACCCACAGCAGGGAAATGATTGACAAGATGCCAGAACGTCAGTTTTAGTCAGGAGGCTTCTTTTAACATATAGCTGCTGGTAGAGCAGCAGACACTACTCACGTGCCATGACTAAATAACTTCCACCCGTAATGGTTTCATGATCATATTTAGGAGGGAGAAAGGCCACTGATTTTTTTTTTATTTATCTTTTTCCCCCTCCTTTTTCCTCCGATTTTCTCCCATCCCAATGTTAGTCGTTATGCCAATTCCCAATCCCCTTCCTGGTCGCTGCGCACTTACCCCCCACAGTCGGTCTGGGAGAGTGGAGGCTATCACGTGCTTCCTCCGACACACGTCTAGCCAATCAACCGCTTCTTTTCACCTGGCAGCGCGACTCTCACTGAGAGGGCGTAACGTGTGGAAGGATCACACTATCCCACTTAGATCCTATCCGCGCTTAGCAGGCGGCCAGGCGCCCCGACCGAACTGTAGGAGTCGCTGTTTACAACGACCCGGACCCACCCCGCCAGCTTCTCCCACCCTCTAATACTGCCAATTGTATTAGTGTGAACGGCCAGCCAAGCTGGTGACAACCCCGGAGCTGTGAGCTGGATTCGAACAGGCGAATCCAGCGTCTCCGGGGGTTGGTGACGAACGTAATCTCCGCTACGCCACCTGACCGCCCAGAAAGGCCACTGATTACAAATTACAGGCAAGGAAAGAAAATGCTGTTTCATATCAACAGTAGGGCTGTCCCCAACTAAGGATTTGGATAGTCGAATTTGAATGGCCGAAATTTGCAGATAGTTGACTGGTAGTCGACTACCCCCCTGAATGCAATTTCTTTTTTATATATATATATATTCTTTTTTATATCATTCCATTTGGGCTGTGGTGGGTGCTTAATGTCTGAAGGAGTCGACTGAAGGCTCCTTGTCCTCTGCGAAAGCATGAAATTGATCCACTGATGGATACATCTTGATATTTGTCTAGTCTAGTGTTGGATTTCGACCATAATCAGCCAGTATCACCTCTTCATCTGTGTTCGTGTAGTTTCTGCGTTGTGTTTATCTCTCTCTCCGAAGCAGCGTTTCCGTTAGCCGGTAATTACCGGTATTTGACCGGCAAAATCTGTTGAAGTCCGACATATTTAATCTCTCCGGTCTTAATGTCCGGTGAAAATAATTCCCTCTAAGCACAATTTGATTATTTGAATTGTATTAAAATAGGCTAAAATTAAATAGCCTATGCGATGAACGTAACAATCATTACATTTGTTTCATCGTTGCTTCTAATAATGACAACGACATTGTCAGCGAGAGCTTAGTGCTGGGTTTGCGAATGCATGTGCAGCTGCAGAGCCGGAGCAGCAGCGGCACAGTGCAGTACTCCAATTCAGCCATTGGCAATTCAGCTGTTGGGTGGGGGGCGCTGCTGAGCGGTTTTCTGGCCAGAAAAGAGCCAGAAAACAGCTGAATCTGCTGCTCTGCATCGAGATACTCTCGCAAATAAGTCATTGGGAGGTGGAGAGAGAGAGAGTCGTCACGCAAACCCACGATAATGTTGCCGTCTCTCTCTGCCAAATTTCTCAGTTCTTCGCTTGATATAATTAATACAAATGTCCAATATAACGGAATTCGTTAGCTCATAAAAATGTGATTATAACAGACTGCTGTTTATTAATGTCGGGCGACTGCCCACAGACACCTATTTGATTTAAAGTCGGCAGCAGCACGGAGTCTCAGGACTTATTTTATTTGGAATATAATGACTATACGCAAAAGTAGCCTAGTTTTAAGTAAAAATATTATAAATCTACATGCCTTGATGATGTCATTCTTTTGTTTTGTTGTCATTCTTTTGCCTATCAATTGTTTTTAAGCTCAATAAACTCTGACCGGAATTTTCTCATTTGACCGGTAGATTGAAATCTACCGGACACTGAGGCCGGCAAAATTTTTTCTAACGGAAACCCTGCTCCGAAGTCGACCTTCTCATACTGGCTGTACATCGAATGTCATCCCCCTTATATGCAATCCGTAATCATAAGAATTCGACACAGGCAACGTGATACCTTTCTTGGAAAACGTTGTTTATTCCATAAACAAAGCCTCGTAATCAGATGGAAACCAGTTCTGTATTGTCCTTGAAAAGTCTTTGGAAGAAACTAAATTCATTATTCTAATGATCTCTCCTTTCACCCCACTCGGTGGTCATCGCGGCCTAGCTGTTATCCAAAAGCCTTCTTGGTTGTTGTGCCACGTCAGGCCTCCCCTCCACCCTTCCCCGCGAGGGAAGGGGGGGGGGGTGATTTCAAAGTCTCTGATCAAGCTTTTTCTCGTCTGTCCCTCGTATCTGAATCTAACCTACACTGCAAGAAACTCACAGCTATAAACTATAGTCCTTAGCAACGGCTAACCCGCCCCTTCGTCTTGTTACTATGTGACACGCTGTCTTCTTTGACCCAAATTACTATAGCAACGGCCTATAGCTCTCTCTCTGACCAAAACCCTGCCTGCTCAGTGCTTATCCAGTTGTTTATGGTACAAGCTGCCGAACGACCTCGGAGCACTGGGCTCTGCTTGCTACCGTGGAGACACAGAACTGACTGCCCTACTTTTAAGATCTATAGATCAGTCTGAGTAGATGCGGTCACCCACCGATATATATACATTATATACACATTGAAAAACATAGACATCCTTCACTAGTGTGTCCATTAGATGGGTGAAATCCTCTTTCAGTGCCTTCAGTGTTTTCTTAGGCAGTTAGCCTCGCTGGTATGCACGCCATTAGCGTTAGCCACGCTTGTAGGCCTCTTTGCTTTTGGAAAGAATGGTACATTTTTTTTATTAAAAAATATATATTATAATATGATTTCTTTTTGCATTCGACTAACAGGTTGGCAGTCGACTACGGCTCCTTTCGATCGATTAGTAGACTATTCTACTAATCAGGGTCAGCCCTAATCAACAGGCTACAATTATTTGGTTCTTTTCACCCCTGATGTCTTGTACCAGCCTGTAGTAATGTTATTCTCATGATGAGGAAGGGACGTTTTTTTTGCCACACATGGCGCAATGCCACACATTATATATTCACATTTCACAATGAATAAATAGTTACTGTATATACGCCTACATCAATTGGGACTAAACAAAGTTTATTTTATTTATTGTGCCAAGCATCCCTGTTGAAACCGGTGATAAAATTATTGGATAGAATAGGAACCAGCAGTTCTGCATTCATGTCCAGAAATCACAGTTTCCACTGGCAAACACACTGAGACTCACCTCGGCTGTAGTCACAGCAAGATAAACACTGAGACTCACCTCAGCTGTAGTCACAGCAAGATAAACACTGAGACTCACCTCGGCTGTAGTCACAGCAAGATAAACACTGAGACTCACCTCGGCTGTAGTCACAGCAAGATAAACACTGAGACTCACCTCGGCTGTAGTCACAGCAAGATAAACACTGAGACTCACCTCGGCTGTAGTCACAGCAAGATAAACACTGCTGCGACATAGCGTGTCATGCGCGTTTATCTGTCTCTATCAGTGTCGAAGTAGATCCCCAGTAAGACCTTTCTAGTAAACTAAATTCTTTTTATAAATAGTGTTAATGGATGGGGTCAGCGTGTGTGTGCGTGTGCGTGTATGTGCACGTGAACATGCACTTCCTTGGGTGGTGGATTAAGTTGCCTATTAACAAGACTGAGAGTGAAGGAGGTGGTTTCAGGTAGTCGTAAGGAACTCAAGGATGTTCCACAGGTTAGGGACGGAGTTAATCCCACAAGGTCAGAGGTCACGCTGGAAACAAGCTGTTGCTTGCATAAGCGTGACACATTTTCAGATTTCAGATAAATAAAGATAATGAGAGTGGAAAGGAAACCACTGTGACTGAATTTGACCATGTGACCAACATGAATAAAATACTAATCCTGTTTGGAGACATAGAGACCTGCAGTCTAGCAGCAGAGTATGTCTTTACCTGCCACACTTTGAGGAACAGTGAGTGACCCCCCCCCCCCCAGACAGACAGACAGACAGACAGACAGACAGACAGACAGACAGACAGACAGAAAGTTGGGTCGGAGGATTGTGACATGTGACATGTCTCTGACTCTAGAGCAAAGCTAATCATTGTGGCACTTGAATGGCCGACCAAGTGGTAAATACCAGTGGCAAACTCAGGCAGCTTCCATGTTTTAGTTTAAGTTTATTGATTTATTTTTCTGCCCAGGGGCAATGCACATGAATCCACATTTTCAGTTGGGAAAGGTTGAATAATCCGGCTGAATATGCTGTCTTGCATCTGATTGGTCCTGACTTTACGACCTAACTAGCACACCCTAACGATATCACCTCGTATTTACCATTTGGTCACATGGTACATTTCCAACTTGATGAGTTGACAAGGACCAACTGAACGCACGATAAGAACAAAGGCTCGGCCCTCTGGTGGAAATAGAGGCCTTGCATGGCAAGTTTAGAATGCCCATTCTTCCTCCATGTTGGAAGAAACAGTGGTTGCTATGTGCAGAACAACGGTTGCTATGTGTTGATATATGACAAATATATCAACAAAATTTAATAAATTGGTACTGGATCTTGTAAAAAGTCACAGTGGAACAGTATCTAATATCATCATTGGCGGCGGGTATATAAGGCCAGCCTAGGCTATGCCTACCCAAACCGGCAGCCCCAGTCTGCGCATTATTATAGGCAGCCTAGGCTACGATATTGTGTGTGTGTGGGCTGCTGCAGCCCGGTGGTGACAATACGCAAGGGTCGGCCAACCAAGGTGTCAATGGCAGTAGGTGTGGTGGCCGTTTAACATTCCAGACTGCAGGCAGTAACCAATCACGCCGCATCATCAAACTAACCGATGCCAGTCTGGTCTTCAAAATCCTCCATGGTCTAGCCCCACCCCCACTTTCCGATTTTTTCACCTCCAGATTCACCAGAACTGTTGTACCGGGTGACTTGGCTGTTCCATTAAGGACAAGTACATTTAGCAAATCAGCCCTCTCCGTGAGAGCTGCCAAGACCTGGAACTCCATTCCAAGTTACATGCTGCTGCGGCCTGGGCATAACACCGGATCACCTGAGGCCAAGGGCTTGCTCTACGAGGGCATGATGAGACTGAGTCAGAGTTAATCAAACCGTGGAAACTTTTTAGAGCTACTATGTACATTGTTTTCAAAGCATGATGAGATCCAAATTACGGAAAACATTTCCTTCATTGCCGTCGGCACCGCAACTTGTGAACGGTCTTTCCCAATGAGGCACATCTGAAACTGGCTAAGAAGAACAACAATATGCGCCAGGAGAAACAGTCAACCCTGAGTCCGCTTCACATTGAAAGTGATCTCACAGACAAACTTAAAGCAGAAAAGATCATTGATACGCGAAACGTCACATTTTTATTTTGTTGCATTAAGGTAAGACATATTGGATGCCTTCATTTGAACAATAAATTTGCACTATATGAAATGAGTGGGGCTCGCTGTAGTAGCCTAGTGGGTGTGTGTATTGTATGAAATCAGAACCTGGACAGCACCGTTTGCGTGCACCGTTTGCGTGCAAGCAAAAAAGAAAAAGGAAAAATTTCCTAAAAAGAGTCCTATCCCATCTATAGCCTACCCTAATGTCCAGCTCACCCGCCGCCTATGAATATCATGCTTTTCTAGTGTTTTACCTACTCTCTGAAAATAGTTACCAATGGTTATAGGCAGCCATGTTGGAAGAGGGAGAAGGTAAGGCTTCTATTAACTATTTGACTGCCACACTGTTTTTCCATTTGTACTCCCTGGCGCCAGCGTTTTTTGACAATTTTCACAATGTTTGCAGACCCATCGTATATATTCTATATTATAGCTATGGAGACAATAGTATGGCTCGTTTGAAAGGAAATATGTATACTCCAACAGGGAAAAAAACGTTTAGTTCTACATACCTTTGTTCCTGCGCTATCCCATGCTAAAAACCGTCCTGTTTCAAAATAATCCAGTTCCGTTTCCTGGAACGCGAGATATGATATGTTTTGTGTGCATATGCGCATTTCATGCGGGTTGCTCGCCTGCCACCTATATTATTTCCAGGTCAAAGGTAACATGACCATAGTAGAATGATTCTCAAACTATGGGAGGGGGGGGTCCCTTCGCGGAATCGTTTTCTGGGATCATTACAAAGGCATGTTTTATGATGGGGTTCGGTAAAATAGACGTTACCTTTGTCAGCAGGTCCACCAAAACCCTGTCCACTCTTGCTCCGAAGTGTCTTGGGTCAGAACAATAAATAACGTTAGTTGGCCCTGGCAGCGCCCAACAGATAACGTTATCGTTACATCCAAACAGCCTGTTTGAAAATACTAGAATCCAACATAGTCTGGTGAAAACGCACCTTATGCTATGGATGGATTGTCACCGTTTGTCCTCTTCATAATAATCTCCAATAGTTTGCTCGTCTAGGCGATCGCCATTGCCGAACGTTAGTTGGCCCTAGTCTGGAGTGCTCTCAACTCTAGTGTCGGCGACTACCGCGGAGCGGTGAACAGATGGTACATGGTCGGCCGGTTTGACTATAGTATTTTTATGATTTACCAGAAGTGCTGAGTCCAATGTAGTCTGGTGAAAAGCGCACGTTCGTTTTGTCGTTTTGTCCTCTTCATAATAATCTCCAATAGTTTGCTCGCCATTGCATAGACAGTCCGCAGGCTAGTGGCTACGACTCTGGCCAGCAGTGAGTGAGCAACCCCCTTCCCCACAGTAAACTAGCCCAGTTCAAAAGGTAGGCCAATAAGATAGATGCCAACTTCCTCTCTGTGCGTTCAGTAGAAAGCTATCCGGCAGCAAGCTAGCCTAGATTAGCACAAATGAACGGAAACAGATACGGACCACTAAGCCTAGCTTAATACTCCAGGAGAGTTTGGCCAACAGCTAGGCTATAGATTTCTACTGAACGCACAATGAGGAAGTTGGTATCTATCTTCTTGTCTGACTCTGTTTCTGTGTTCCTTTAACCCAATCATTAATCAGAGAATCTCAATGGGAATTTAGTTGGAATACACTTGACATTTAGTGGTTAGTATATGGTCCTAGAACTAGAAAAAAAACATCTTGACCTAATAAAAAACCCATTCTTACCTGTTCTGTTGGTCCTCATAACAAGAGCTCAGTCATATTCACCTGTTTTCTAGTGTTAGTCCTAGTATCAAAAGCTCAGTCATATACACCAGTTGTCTAGTGTTAGTCCTTGTTATCAAGAGCTCAGTCATATTCACCTGTTGTCTAGTGTTAGTCCTTGTTATCAAGAGTTCAGTCATATTCACCTGTTGTCTAGTGTTAGTCCTTGTTATCAAGAGCTGTCATATTCACCTGTTGTCTAGTGTTAGTCCTTGTATCAAGAGTTCAGTCATATTCACCTGTTGTCTAGTGTTAGTCCTTGTATCAAGAGTTCAGTCATATTCACCTGTTGTCTAGTGTTAGTCCTTGTATCAAGAGTTCAGTCATATTCACCTGTTGTCTAGTGTTAGTCCTTGTATCAAGAGTTCAGTCATATTCACCTGTTGTCTAGTGTTAGTCCTTGTATCAAGAGCTCAGTCATATTCACCTGTTGTCTAGTGTTAGTCCTTGTTATCAAGAGCTCAGTCATATTCACCTGTTGTCTAGTGTTAGTCCTTGTATCAAGAGCTCTGTCATATTCACCTGTCTTCTAGTGTCAGTCCTCATATCAAGAGTTCAGTCAATCAACTTATTTCTTATTTGTTGGTGGTGGGGCTACCCATCTGTTGACAGTTGGGATGATGTATTGGGCCTTTAATGGTGTTAGTAGATCTTTAATCTGTTTGCGTTAGTTGGAATGTCCCCCTGTTTTCCCATTCTCTCCTCAGTGTACATTTGAATGTGAGGTTATATGACCTGGATTATGCAACATGGTTTATGCAGGTCGTTCAAAGGCAGACCCAGTTCTATAGCGTTATGGCTTGCTCAGCACCTGTCTGCATATATCTCGCTTCAGCGTATATACACTGAATAAAAACTTCAACCATGTACCTTTACATGCCACCATTCGTCTGGCCACACCCCATCCGCTTACCTACATAAGCAGGGGTGGGGCCACACACTCATCTCCTTCTCAAATTTCAGCCACAAGCTAAGTGCTGCTCACATGCCCACTTGACGTGGAGGAAAAATATTTAGTCTGAGGAAAGGAAGAACAAGGACTCAAGGAGATACGTTGACATCATATCTTTATTTTCTCTCTCACTATTATTCGAGAAAATACGACGATATTGTCTTTGTTACTGGAGTGTCTGGAAGATGATGATCATTCTACACCGGTTTTTTCGTATTAGGAATTCACGCCGCTGACATGCCTCCCAACTACAATCCTCCTTGCTGCGGCTGGATGGGGTAAGACCCTCCAGCAACACAGCTGGACTGTAGGACGCACCGACTGTTGTGAGAAGCGGTGGGTTCCAGGTTTGGTGAGTAATGTTTGCTTGCGAGCACCACTTGTCTGTTAGTGCTATGGGGGCTAGCTGACAATGTTTACGAAAACCGGCCCCAGATTAGGGTCCTTCTGTTCAGCCTTTTAGGCGACGGCAGAGGATCTTGGTTTGAAGCCCATTATAGTCAACTAGTGGGCCACGACCAGTAACTGGTGATCCCAGGATTCTCTGGACGAGTGGATGCTTCTCTGTCACCGTGTAGGCCCCATCTTTCATATACAAATGAGAGTATACCCTCACGAGGAAATGTGGGCATGGATGTTCGTTATCGGGAGATCCATGTTCAAGTCGGCTACAGCCCAGATGGGACTTGTGCTGGCTCCGCCGGATGTCTGGTAAAATCACCGTTGTAAACTGTGTTGACATCTCTTTTTCTCTTCTCTCTTAAAAGGTGAGGAGGGTTTCAGAACGGCGGCCTGTCTGAAGTGTGGCTTGTTATATCGTTTGTGTACAAGTTCGGGTGGTAGCTGCTTAGCAGATAGCTGCTTAGCTTGCGTGCTAGTTGTGGCCTACTGTGTTAGCCAGTCAGCTGTTAGCTGCGCAGCTGTTAGCTGCGGTGTTAGCTCGCTGTGTTTACCAGGCTAGTACACGTTAGCTTGCTGCTATCATCCGAGCGGCTGTTAGCTTACTGCTACACTGTTGAACGTTTTCTGTGACTATAACATGCCTTAAACACTCTGACTACGACGTCATCTTTGACAGAGGATGTTAGTCGAACCTACCTGGAGCCGGCCGGCGAGGACTGCGTCAACAAGGAGAACCGTAGCGGCGGGGAGCAGCGACGCTGCCTGTGTCGTCAAACACAGGATGCTGTGTTTACTATCGGTGCCCTGTTAGAGACTGCAGTTCGCTTGGTCTGCGCTCTCGGTAGGAAGGTCCTGACCAGACCTTAAAACGCGTCTTCTTCCTTCCCTTCTAAATGTTTTGTAAATAACGATGTTTTCCAAAACGAGTGTTGCTGCACTACATTTAGGATACGACGCGAGTTGTGTGTGAATTGTCTTGTCACTGGTATTAGCTTCTCCATGCAAATCGGGTTGTTTGTTACAGATGTAAAAATGATCTGGTTTATTGTGTTGAGAAACTGCTTGAGGAACTGTATTTTCCTAAAAGAAAAGATTGTTTGGTCACTTTTCGTGTGTGCTTAGCAAGGCCTGTGGCCGATACTAATCGAGAATTGTGTATTCTCTCATTATGAAAAACGGCGTTCCTCTGTAGAGTGTATTGCCATTTTTTGTGGTGGTAAAGGGTTGTGTGTATCTTGTGATCTACAACTGGGTTGGGTTGGCCACAGAAGCACATGTGTAAGTCTGGTACCGGGGCTCTTGAGTGCCACGCCGGGTTTTCCTTTTTACCCCCTGAATGCCACCATCGGCGCCAATGTTAACGTTAATATCGCCTAATCTATGTTTTAAATTATGGCTATGTGTCTAATCTGCCCATCGCATTGTCAGACCATTTTCCAGTCAGTGCTGTCAAGGCAGATTGTTTTTTTATCGCGTCATTTCCGTTTCAGAGCATTTAGAAAAGCACCCGCTTTGAGATAAAAAAAACAGACCATTCTGGACCATTCTATGAAAATCGTCTTTTACTGGAATATTCCACAACGTTGATATTCGTCTGCCTTTTTATGAATCGTTTTCAAATAAACACTAGATGATCAATATTATACGTGCACGCAAGCACATTCGGGCCGCACACGGATAATCGATAATAATAATTGATTTCCTCTTGGAATTTTACAGTGAAACCGAAAGAGCCCATTTCACAAAACAGCTTATAACTTCATCAAAATTAGTCTGATTATCCTAACACTGATAACATAGAGTCCTTACCTGACATCAGATGGTATCCAACTGGTATATTCCAATTCCTGATCACCATTCGAAAAAAACGATAAGTGTATAGATCCAACGCGATACAGTAGAACTCCATGATCAGCGGGGCTCAGAGGCTCCAGAATGAACTGTGGTAACCCCGGCTGGATCAGTGGACTGGAAAATGTGGAGTACCGGATTTTTTTCCCCATCCATTTTCATTGAGTCCATTCCAAAATCCCTTATGTCATCTGAAAGACGATAGGGGGCGCTTTTTTCCACATATAATCTCCGGCGGTGCTCGTGTATACTCGGGTAGGCTCGCGTGATGCAATATGATTTCAGATCGCTAAAAAAATAATAATAATAATAATTCCGAGAAATCTCGTGAGTGGCTTTCAACCACATAAAAATAAACCTGAGATATCTCGTGTGTGGCAGTTAAAGTGTTAAGGGGGCCCTCTCTATTCTGTGTTTTTTCCTTAGTAAAAATCAGATAGCAGGTTAGCACATGAGCTGTGTGAAGCTGTTAGACGCTTCATGTAGCTGACTATGACTGTGTCATACTCTTTTTTGTCGTTACATCGTATCATGGGTGTGGGGTCGTAAAGGGGTGAACTGGTAATCCTTTCCTCCCCTTCTTTGATGGGCAGGGGTTAAGACCTCCTGTCCTTCAAGGTTCCTGTCACGTTGCTGTTCGGCACGTTACAGGGTAAGGGGGGGGGGGGGAGGGGAGGGAGTTTCCTGGTCCCACGCCCTGGAATATTGGGCGTGTGCACAGCAGAAATTCCCCCGCCACAGAGTACGTCACTGTGCGCGTCTCTGTTGGTAAGACTTCCGTGAGCTGTTCAGGTCCATATGATGGATCTGTTTCAGGGAGGGGTCAGGGCTCCTCCTCACGAAGCTCCTACTCGGGCCTTCTGTGAGTTAGGACTCTCCTTCCATGTGAGGGAGCCTCCTCAGAGTGCAGAGCCTCCTCCTCAGATTGTCAAGGTGAGTAGAACTCCAAAAAGGAGTCCTGCTCTATTGTGTGTGTATTCGATTCAATTCGATTATTGAGTGTGTATGGGTTCAGTGCCTCCTCTTCGGAGAGCCCTAAAACCAAAATTTTACATGGCTCAATGTTGCAATATATTCTTTTCAATCTATACAGCTTGTGTGGGAAGTCTCTCTGGGGATTTCCGCCTCCTCCCTATGGGAGGGTGGTGGGATGTAAAAATGTAAAAAAAAATTACCCTCAGCCTGCGTCACGAGGGATTCATGTCAGTCTGTGTTCTTTCTTTTTTGAATAAAAAGAGGAAGGTACATGAAGCACGACGGCTCCGTGTCGTTCTCCCAGGCGACTTGGAGGAACAATGTTTGGTGTCTTGCTAGACTATCCATTGATGTGTTTGGGTCTCGACGCATACATAGTGCTGGCTCGGTGTGTTTCTGTTACAGGATCACACAGGGGCTAAGTGCGCCTTGGTTGCTTGTTAAAACGGCGTTTTTATAGGGCAACTGGGATGGGGTTTTGTCTCTTCAGAGCGCCAGTTTACTAGGTTGTCTCGATGAATTCTCGTTCATATCTGGGGGATGTTAACGGAATAGATCTGAACATAGGTAGAGGGGTCTCACGCCCTTGGGGTGGGCCACTGAGCACGGTCTAAATGAGGACCGTCTGGGTGGCGCCCTCTTTTCATGTTTTAGATCGACACGCATACCTACCCCCTCTCCTGGAGTGGGCATGTCGGCGTGGTTAGGACACAGGACTGGTCTGGTCACGCTGGTCCAGGTCAGTTAACCCGTCGTCCGCTGGGGATGCAGATCTGCTGTTCTGGTACCCCAAGGGACTTGTGCTTTTTTCGGGGGGAAAAATGCCAGGTCGGTCCGGGTGTCACAGGGTTAGGCGCTATGGAGACCCTTGTTGGGTACATATTGTACTCTGCACTGTCGTAATGGCTTACGGCCATGCCAACCTGTACACGCCCGATCTCGTCCGATCTCGGCCGCTACGCAGGTTTGGTCCTGGTTAGTACTTGGTTGGAAGACCGCCTGGGAATATCAAGTGCGGTGTGCTTGGGGCTGGTTCTCCATTGTTTTCGCTCCTCTCTCATGCGTGGCGAAGAGGGGGCTGTTGGGGTGGTCTTGGACCTCCTCTGGCAACCCTGTGCTTCCCGTGCCGCCGGGCCCGGTCCGAAGTAATGTTTCGTCGACCCGTAGGCCTGGAATAACCCTTTTTTGAAAACTGAAACACTTGTACTGCGGTATAGCCAGTTATGCCCGCAGGTGTGTTTTGGAGTTTTTTCTTTTAGGGGTTATAGGAACAACCACCGCATAGGTTACACTAGACTTAGTTATAACAACAACTGGGCTAAGCATAACAAATATCTCAATAACTGAATTACCTCTCTCCGACCATCACTGTATATTTTTTGATACTCAAATAACCCTTACTAAAACAAAAAAAGAAATCATAGTTAAAAAGAGGCTCCTAAACGACAAAGCTGAATCAAAGTTCATTGATCTTATCAGACTACATGAACCTGCACACAATCATGACAGCTCTCTAAATGAAATGGTAGAAAATCTCAATGATGCAATGTCATCTATATTAAATTCTGTCGCCCCATTAAAAACGAAAAAGAAGAAAACTAGAGCCTCGCCCTGGTTAAACTATAATACGGTCAACGAAGAAAAAAGGAAATGTCGTGCAGCGGAGCGAAAATGGAGAAAAACAAAAACCACCATATGCTGTGATATATACAAAGATGCTTTAACTGCTTATAATAAAACCATCCGCTTAGCAAGGAAAGATTACTTCTCTAAAATCATTACAGAAAATGCTGGAAACTCCAGAATCCTCTTTTCCACTATTAATGTACTACTCAACACTGCCCCTACACCTCCTCAGTCATCAACGGTTAAGTGTGAAGAACTTGCACTATTCTTTAACAACAAAATAACCTTGATCAGGGCCAGCATTACTCATGATGGAAATAAAGTTGATTGCGGCAAACCGTGCAATGTAACCATGAGAAGTTTCACATGCATCACATTAGATGTACTCTGCAAAACTGTCTCAGAATGTAACTCCTCCACCTCAGACATTGACCCTATACCTACAGCTTTCTTCAAACGGGTATTTAATAGTGTTTCAAGCCCTGTGCTAGATATCATAAACACTTCCCTTAGGACTGGTATTTTCCCGGATGCCTTTAAAACAGCAGTTGTAAAGCCATTACTAAAAAAACCTAACTTAGATAGTAATGAAATGGCAAATTATCGTCCAATATCCAACCTACCATTCATTAGTAAAGTACTTGAAAAGATAGTTTCAGTTCAAATAAATTCCTTTCTTGAAGAAAACAACATCTTAGAAGAATTTCAGTCAGGATTCAGAAAATATCATAGCACTGAAACTGCCCTCACCAAAATAATCAGTAACCTCAGACTAAACTCTGACGAGAATAAGATCTCCATCCTTATCCTGTTAGATCTCAGTGCAGCATTTGATACAATCGATCACGATATTCTAATCGATCATCTTGAAAACCATGTCGGTTTCTCAGACCATGTGCTAGGCTGGTTTAAAACATACATCAGAGGGAGGAAATTCTATGTTAAACTAGGAGATCACATGTCTGATATATACGACAACAACTATGGAGTTGCACAAGGGAGTTGCTTAGGTCCTTTACTCTTCTCCCTTTACATGTTACCGCTGGGTGATATCATCAGAGAACATAATGTAGATTTCCATAGCTATGCGGATGATACACAACTGTACATATCTGCTGAACCAAATGATACAGCGATTAGCTCCATTACAGACTGCTTACTGGCAATAAATAAATGGATGAGTAAGAACTTCCTGAAACTAAACGAGAACAAAACTGAAATTCTAATTATCGGCTCCAAAACTAAAAAAGAAACATTAATAAAGAACCTGGGGGGACTAACCCCTTGGATCAAATCTGAGGTCACTAGTCTTGGGGTTGTCATAGATTCAGAACTGAACTTCAATTCTCATATTAGCAAAGTGACGAAAACATCGTTCTTCCATCTCAGAAATATAGCAAAAGTACGACCATTTATTAATCAGAACGATGCTGAGAAGCTAATTCATGCATTCATATCTAGCCGGCTAGACTACTGTAATGCACTTTTCACAGGTCTCCCTAAGAAAACCACAGAGAGGCTTCAGCTAATCCAAAACTCTGCAGCCCGACTGCTAACTAGAACCAAAAGGAGAGAGCAATTAGTCCAGTCTTAGCCGCTTTACACTGGCTTCCTGTAACATTTAGAATTGACTTTAAGGTCCTTCTCCTTACATACAAAGCTCTAAATGGACAGGGACCTAGCTACATCGCCAACACTCTAATAAATTACACACCAGCAAGAACACTGCGATCATCAGCTGCTGGACTACTAGAGGCTCCCAGAAGCAGTCAAAAGAGGATCGGTAATGCAGCCTTTATCAACTATGCCCCAAAACTATGGAACAAACTACCCCAAAACATCAGGGAAGCCAACTCGCTAGACATCTTTAAAAGACAGCTTAAAACCTATCTCTTTGCTCAGGCATTTCACTGATAGATATCTGCTACCACCTAGTGGCAAGAGGAAACATCAGGGATATCCTGACACAACTTGTATTTATTCTTACCCTGCCTACTCTTTTACACTGCCTATCAAATTCATGTGTCGGTTATTGCTTCTTACTGATGACTATTTTTAAACTGAATCATTTTAAACTATTCTTATTATTTGCTATGCTCGCTCATGCCTGTATTTTTTTTTATGTCCGTCGGTTAGTGCACTTTTTAATTACTGCTGTTAGTAGAACCAGGTTAACTGTGTCCTGGCTGTAGTAGTAGAACCAGGTTAACTGTGTCCTGGCTGTAGCATTGTAGAACCAGGTTAACTGTGTCCTGGCTGTAGTAGAACCAGGTTAACTGTGTCCTGGCTGTTGTAGAACCAGGTTAACTGTGTCCTGGCTGTAGTAGAACCAGGTTAACTGTGTCCTGGCTGTAGTAGAACCAGGTTAACTGTGTCCTGGCTGTTGTAGAACCAGGTTAACTGTGTCCTGGCTGTAGTAGAACCAGGTTAACTGTGTCCTGGCTGTTAGTAGAACCAGGTTAACTGTGTCCTGGCTGTAGCAGTTTGGTTTGTTAGAACAGACTGTAATCTTATGCTTATGGCAGATCAATCAGCATGGATTGTCTGTAAACTTTAATACATGGCAGTTTGGTTTGTTAGAACAGACTGTAATCTTCACTTGCTTATGGCAGATCAATCAGCATGGATTGTCTGTAAACTTTCACTTGCTTATGGCAGATCAATCAGCATGGATTGTCTGTAAACTTTATGCATTGTTGTCACTTGCCATATCTTGCTATGCTCGCTCATGCCTGTATTTTTTATGTCCGTTCTATTTTATAATTTTTATTTTATTTTATTTAATTTTTATTTTACTATTTTTAAACTGAATCATTTTAAACTATTTTTACTATTTGTGTTACTGAAAACTGTAAGCGGAGAGCCTATTGGGATGCTAGATCCTAATGTGAAACACTGTGATTCTACCTGTCTATCTTTTTATGCCTGTATTTTTTACTGTTGTGAAGCACTTTGAACTGCAACCTCTGTATGAAAAGTGCTATACAAATAAAGTTATTATTATAGGGTAACGACAAGGTGGTTGATTCCCTGGTGTGTTGGAGCAGTGTCGACTCCCGGGTTACCCGGTTGAGTGTGCCCCTGCACGTTCATGACGTCTGCCAATCATGTCGGCCTTCTCTGCCTCAACCCCTCTGGGTGTTTTTTTTTTAATGGAGGCTTGGTCATGCAACAACGCCAGCATACGCCCCTTCCGCCGGGGGGGGGCTGTTCTCAGCTAACTCCTTTGGCGCCTGTCTCGTCCGCAGTGCTCCAGGCTCAGGTTACAGCCTGTTCCCCGGTGCGCTGCCTGCTTCCGTTGGTTAACCTTTTTTGTGTGCTTACGGCCATGCTGACTGCCTGTTCTGCAGGGTCAGTGTACCAGGCGGTGTGCTATTGGGGGGAAAGGGCCCGCTCTTGGAGGGGCCTTATCCGAATACGCTGGCGATGTAGGGGGCGGTGTCACTAAGTGACCGCCTGGTGGGGTCTTGATGCCTGGCGTCATTGACCTCTCCGGGCCCCCGTTTTCCAGGGGATCCAGTCCCTTCAGTGGGTCTGGGTCTTCCTTCGCGCTCCGCTGCTACGGCCTTGCCACGGGGTTGGGTTTGTTCTTGACCCCGTGATTCTGGGGGCAGTAACGAGGTTGTTCCTTCCGTTTGTTCCCGGGTGGCATGCGGGTTGTGCGTGTCTGTAGTCGTGGGGTCAGGCCACGGTCTGCTCACCCTGTGCGTTGAGTTGCTTGAGTGCCTCTTCGCACGGTCGGATCCGTCGCCCTCCCGTGATCCTCCAATAGGGGGGGTGCCCTCCATTAGGGGGGGTCGGGGGGGCTCGGTCCTCCCTGTTCTGATGGTTGTGGGGGGCCTCAGCGGGGTACATTTGTCGGCCGATGGCTCCGCTCAGCCCCTGTTATGCAGACAGGTGCTGAGCAAGCCATAACGCTATAGAACGAAGGGTTATGTATATAACCCAGTTCTATGAGTTATGGTGCGCTCAGCACCTGGACGCCGCTGCGGCCCTTGATTTTTCATTGTGGTGAAATTTGTTGGGAAGGAGATGAGTGTGTGGCCCCACCCCTGCTTATGTAGGTAAGCGGATGGGGTGTGGCCAGACGAATGCTGGCATGTAAAGGTACATGGTTGAAGTTTTTATTCAGTGTATATACGCTGAAGCGAGATATATGCAGACAGGTGCTGAGCGCACCATAACTCATAGAACTGGGTTATATACATAACCCTTCGTTATGCAAATAGGATTTTCTAATCTAGACCCACAGTGACCAGTGACTCTAAACATAGAAGTAGGTCTTTAACCTCCTCTATGAGCATATATAATGGCAACACGGTCTCGTCAGAAAACTTTAAATAAAGTAGTTATCGACCACAGGAAAAAAGGTACATAATGAAATGCACGTTATGTTATAGCCATAAGCAATATATTTATGTACCGTATTATATTGGCAAAAGTCCAAAAGAAACACAGCAACCAGGAGTTGAACCAACAACCATTGCAGTTGCAGGCAAGTGCTCTCGCCACTATCTAACTATGATTAGAGTTGAGGTGAGTTTTAACATTCGCTTAACGGTTATGGTTAGGATGTAAAGTTACGGTTAAGGTTAGGGTTCTATCCCCAGCAGGGGAACAAAAACACAAATTTAGGTGGGTCCAGAATGAATGTTATTTACATGTTGTGTGAATGTATCCCCTCCTTACTTCCCATTTCCCCACGTGGAATGCACCTGATTGGATAACGTGCTGCTAGTTGAGACATGCTGACATGCTGGTGCTTTAGTGGGACATCTAGTGCACCTTTAACCCTTTGGGAGATACAAGGTTTTTGAGCCAACAGTTGATGCCAGAGGTAGTGGAGGATAGCATCGCTTGGAGTTGGGACACATCCATACAGATACTGGTGTTGGATATCAGGCCGATATCAGACAAAAATAAGGTATGGGTATCAGGAGGATTTTCCAAGTACAGAAATGTGATACCAGGAGATTATCTGCAACATGGCTAAACAAAGCCTCTTGATTTTTTTTCTTCCAGAGAAAATTGATTATCCAAGTAAAATATATATTTTTTAATATTTTTCCTATCACATGTCCCTAGTGGTCACCTGGTACTATCTGTGCATCCCTAGTGGTCACCTGGTATCTGTGCATCCCTAGTGGTCACCTGGTATTGGTGCGTCCCTAGTGGTCACCTAGTATTGGTGTATCCCTAGTGGTCACCTGGTATTGGTGCATCCCTAGTGGTCACCTAGTATTGGTGGTCCCTAGTGGTCACCTGGTATTTGTGCGTCCCTAGTGGTCACCTAGTATTGGTGCGTCCCTAGTGGTCACCTAGTATTGGTGCATCCCTAGTGGTCACCTAGTATTACATTTCCCAAGTGTCTATGGTTAGGGTTAGTCCAGGGGAGCTCTAGGGTTGGGCTTAGTCCAGGGTTAGGGTTAGTCCAGTGGAGTTTCAGGGTTAGGGTTAGTCCAGGTTTAGCTCCAGGGTTAGGGTTAGGCTCTTTGGTTAGTGAGGCTACCTAGCAGTGAGTGGCATCTCGTGCATCAAGTCCAATGGTTGAGGTTAGGGTTATGGTAGGGGTGGGATTATACATGAGATACCACGTTTTTAGTGAGTCCCTTACACACCTGATTGAGCACACCTGTGTTCACTTGACTGACCAGGGCTGGGTGCATCAAGGAAGAATGCAGACCGTGCCAGTGGGCCATTCCACAGAACTACACGTGTTCTGTTTGCGTGTGCGTAGCAAACGTGTGATATCCATAAGTATATGCTCGAGTGGTTTGTTTCCACGCAATTCCCGATTGTAGGGAGTGTGATTTCCAATGTTGTGTTCCGTTCATTTCAAGGGTAATTGACAGTCTGTTGGTATATTTGATTAGTCTGCTTTCATCTTTTTTGTTTTATGGTAATACATCATACTTGTTTATGCACATTCACCTTCTGTGTTCCTATTCTCTGTTACTGCCCTGGATTTATATCACATATTTGCACACATAGAAATATGTAATACAAATTCAATACAATGTTTATAAAGTGGATGTGCAGGTGAGGTGAAGAAACCTGTCAGGTGTAGGTTGAGCTGTCTACCAGGTGTAGGTTGATCTGTCTACCAGGTGTAGGTTGGCGTTCCACAGTTGTACACCTTTATATTGAATTGAATACTGCCCCTTGTTGGTATAACTTAACTTAACTTAAACCCTTTTGCTCTTTGGGGAGCATAGGTCATTCATGAACTCTCTCCAGCTGGTTCGGTGTTGGGCGATTTTCTCTGCTTCCTTCCATGATGTTCTTTCTTCCTTGAGATCCGCCTCGACAGACCTTCTCCAGCTGTTTCTGGGTCTTCCTGGCTTTCTCTTCCCCTGCGGGTTTCAGGTTAAGGTCTGCTTGGTTGTGTTGGAGGATGGTTTTCTCAGGGTGTATCCAATCCAGCCCCATTTCCTGCGTTTGATTAGGATTTCAAGTGGTTCTTGTTGAGTGGTTTGCCAGAGCTGTTCGTTTGTGATGGTATTTGGCCAGTAGATTCCCAGGATGTGTCGTAAGCATCTGTTTATGAAGGTTTGCAGTTTGTTTGAGGTTGCTTTTGTGGTTCTCCGTGTTTCTGCTCTGTATAATAGAACTGATTTGACCAAGATGCGGAGTTTGGTCTTTGTGGAGATGTGGTTTGACTTCCATATTTGCTTCAGTATTAGAAATGCTGTTCTTGCCTTCCCTATTCTTGCTTTGATGTCTTTGTCGCTGCCTCCGTCCTTCCCCACGATGCTTCCCTTCACATACCCTTGTTGGTATGGTAGAAATTAAGATGTCGATTGTTTGATTGTGTCTGTAAGAATGAATAGAGGAATTCATACAGAAATATTGTTGTAAACATTCTGGTAAATTGCTGTTCTGAAATGTTTTACGCCCAATCAAAGAGGAGGACTGGCTTGAAGACCGTTATAACATTTGCTTCTATCCTGTTACTTTTTAGCTGCTTTGCTACTCAGATGTTTCCGATTGTTTTGTGTGTTAAAGGCGCTATAAATAACATTCAGCCACTAGATGTCGCACTAGAGCACCAGCATGTCATTTATCCAATCAGGTGCATTCCATGTGGGGAAATGGGAAGTAGGGAGGGGATACATGCAACATTCATTTTGTACCTCCAAACATTTAAAATTCAATAATCAATGTTTTTTTTGAATGATTTCTCTACATACAAATTTTATCTGAGAGGGAGGTTTTCCCTGAGTGAGATTTTCAAAGGGTCAAAGTGGGTATCAAACAGGTTTTAAATTGTGGATACCAGTAAAGACGACTTTAAACAGAAATCCAGAACTATTATTGCACTGTAAAAAACTGTGATTTTATATATCTGCACTTTATGTGCACATATTATGCTTGTCTTCTTTCTGTTGTGAAGCAGTTGCAATTTCTGTATGAAAGGTGCTATACAAATAACGTTTATTATTATTATTATTATTATTATTATTATTATTATTATTATTATTATTATTATTATTATTATTATTATTATTATTATTATTATTATTATTATTATAGCACCTTTAACTGTCTGTCATCACTGACCTGCGATCTCTGTGTGTCACCCACCAGGTGTATGTGAGAGGGCAGCATGCATTCGGCCCCAGCGGGCCTGTGGGAGGCCTGCCCCCAATCTAGACATGCCTCCCCCCTGCCCCCGGCCCCCCTCTTCGCCTCCACCTTGCGCCCAGCCCACGTGACCTCGTCTCCGCCGGCCAAACGAATCACCTTCTACAAGAGTGGCGACAGCCAATTTGGGGGCGTCAGGATGACCATTCACAAGCGCAGCTTCAAATGCTTCGATGCCCTCCTGGATGACCTTTCCCAGAAGGTCAGTCTGCCAGCATTTACCACATCTCTGTTTTTGGACAGAATGGACAGATGCAGATCACATATACTATACTATACCTTCTATACAGTGTCATATATTGATTTTCTATCTAGAGTTACATGTAAAACACAGATCAGCAGTAACTAAACTGTTCCAGAGTAACATGTAAAACACAGCTCAGCAGTAACCTAAACTGTTCTAGAGGGACATGTAAAACACAGCTCAGCAGTAAAGTTCAACATCTCAAAGCGTACAGCGGTATAAAGAACCTTATCATTCTGAGCTGTTCTCATTGACTAGTAGACATTCTATTTGTAGACATGCTTGTGGAACATTTTAATTTTAAGCTCACCGCTGACTTATTTACATCTGTGTGTGTGTGCATGTGTGTGTGTGTGTGTGTGTGTGTGTGTGTGCAGGTGCCCCTGCCGTTCGGCGTCCGGACCGTCACCACCCCGCGCGGCGTCCACAGCATCAAACACCTGGAGCAGTTCCAGGACGGAGGGTGTTACCTGTGCTCTGACAGGCGGCAGGTCAAGCCAATCAACATGGAGCTGGCTGGGAAACGCCCGGCCATTTGGCACCACCACAATAGACGCGCCCTGCGGCCCGAGGCCCCGCTCATGGCTCCACCTCCCACCCATCCGCCTCACAGGCTGCGGCGAATCCTGCTGGTGAGGAACGGCGAGCCGGGAGTGAGGAGGAGCGTGGTGTTGAGCAGGAGGTCAGCCAGGAGCCTGCAGGTCTTCCTGGAGGAGATCTCAGAGCTCATGCAGTTCCATGTCCGCAAGCTCTACACTGTGGAGGGACGCAAGGTGAAGTTGTCTATGTAGGAAACGTATGCATTTGTGTGTGTATACAGTATGCGCCTGTGTCACCTGACATTTTTAGTGCAATGTCCCTTTAATTGGCTAGTTTAAAATGTGTGTGTGTGTGTGTGTGTGTGTGTGCATGTGTGTGTGTGTGTGTGTGTGTGTGTGTGTGTGTGTGTGTGTGTGTGTGTGTGTGTGTGTGTGTGTGGTATTTGCATCATATTTGGCAGCCTCTCCATAGACTTGCAATTAGTGGTTTGAACATTCAATCTTTATTTAAAATCGAAAATTAATTTAAATGTCATTGAACATTTATTGAAAATTCATTGAAATGTCATTGAAAATTCATTGAACCTACAAACATAACAATAAATACATGATAAATACAATGTATATACAATAAACAATGCAATATACAATAAGTGCAATCACAATAGAGTTTGTACAATCAATTAAACTAATTACAGATTATGGTGGAATGGTTGGTGATTAAGTATTTAATTAAACTGACCAAAGGAGACCAAAGTATTGAGTTTTAGAGTTTGTTGTATGATGCTCCACGTGTCGAACAGCTGCCAGGGTTGTGTTGAGTGTCTGCTCTAATGGAGGCCAGCCTGTGAAGAGAGATGATGCTCTTTCCAATTTATTTGTATTATTATTATTATAATTCTTTTTTATTATTACATTTTTATTTTAAAAAGCATACAAACACCATAAAAGGTCATTTGAATAAATGCTGCTTTTCAGAGGGTTCCTGTTAGGATTTTATTATTCATGATTTTATTAGGAACCCATTAGCTGATGCAGAACACCAGCTACTCTTCCTGCACCCAAACACATTTTTCAGACATTTACAGACAAACAGCCAAGTGGTATTACAATCAGAATGACAATATCCTTTCTCTAAAACATATTACTATACATACCATATTCTTAATCATATGGAATCATACATAGTGAGAGGAGAAAAGATGAGAGGAGAGGAGAGGAGAGGAGAATGAGGAGGAGAGTGGAGAGAGGAGAGGAGGGGGGAAGAGGAGGGAAGAGGAGGGAAGAGGAGGAGAGGAGATAAGATGAGAGGAGAAGAGAGGAGGGGGGAGAAGAGGAGAGGAGGGGAGAAGAGAGGAGAGGGGGGAGAGAAGAGAGGAGAGGAGAATGAAGAGGGGAGGGAAGAGAGGAGAGGAAAGGAGAGGGGAGGGGAGTGGAGAGGAGAATGGAGAGGAGGGGAGGGAAGAGGAGGGGAGAGGAGATGAGAGGAGAAGAGAGGAGGGGGAGGAGAGAAGATGATAGAGAGGAGAGGGGAGGAGGGGAGTGGAGAGGAGAGGGGAGAAGAGAGGAGAGGAAAGGAGAGGGGAATGGAGAGTGAAGAGGAAAGGAGAGGAGAGGAAAATATATCACGATGGATCCAAATATTTTTTATTTCACAGATATGCGTTTCCTTGCATATTCATATCAAATGATTGCATTTGCCAATTGCTGATTGGCATGAAAACACACACAAAAACACTTGATCTCCGTGCCAAGTGTCAGCCTGTGTAATCTGTAGGCCTGCTGTGTCAGAGGTCACCGCCTCCCCTCTCACTGCAATGCAAAGTCAATGGGAGAATGAGCTGCAGAAATCTGAAGTGTTGTCTGTTATGCAAAAGAAAATAGAGTCGTGTCTGACTAAGATCCACCTACAGTATACTGTCTGTCTTTGCAATTGTTTCACTGCTGCAAGAGGACTGGGGCTGACGTGTGGCCAGTTGTGAGCAGGAACCCTCATTCAATGCAACCGAAACCGATCGCCTTAGCTATATTCCTTTATCTGTCATTTCTCTCCAGTTGAGAACCAGATTACTGATCTTAGTGGAAGTAGGATCAATCAAATGATCTGGATAAGGAGCATTGCTTTCATCGTCTGATTCAAGTCACATGGTCAGTGATTCTGAGTCATTCTTGATCCATATCATGGCTTAACCATGAGTTGTGACACTGAGGTATCCCCCACTCTGCGCCAAGTTTGGCAACAAGAGGATTCCTTACAACTGGTCACGTGTCAGCCCTAGTCCTGTCACACTAGTGAAATAACTGCGAAGACAGACAATACACATAAGTGGCTCTTAGTCAGACACGACTCCATTCTCTTTTGCAAAACAGACAATACTTTGTGTACTTTCTGTGGCTCATTCAGTTGGTTATTCAAGAAGTTATTCAAATGTGTCGTGTGTCTTTCCAGATCGACAGTGTGCAGAGCCTGATGATGTGTCCAAGTGTGTTGGTGTGCGTGGGCAGAGAGCCGTTCAGTCTCTCGCTGGTGGACTTCCTGAGGAAGAGCTCGGAGGACAAGCTACCGGGCCTCGGGTGCAGAACCCCCGGTAACGGGGCCCGGTCCCCCGCCACTCAGGGAACCCGGTCACCCCCCCACGGAGCCCGGTCCCCCCCCCATGGAGCCCGTTCAAGAGCCAGCGAGTACAGCGAGGGTCAGGAGAGCAGGAAGAGCGGTGGGTCATCAGGACGAGTAAAGACATTAGATGTTAACAGTCCGTTCCTCAGTAGATGTTATGATAGTGATCCGTTCCTCAGTAGATGTTATGTTAGTGATCCGTTCCTCAGTAGATGTTATGTTAGTGATCCGTTCCTCAGTAGATGTTATGTTAGTGATCCGTTCCTCAGTAGATGTTATGATAGTGATCCGTTCCTCAGTAGATGTTATGTTAGTGATCCGTTCCTCAGTAGACGTTATTTTAGTGATCCGTTCCTCAGTAGATGTTATGTTAGTGATCCGTTCCTCAGTGGACATTATGTTAGTGATCCGTTCCTCAGTGGACATTTTTGACTAAGTGATCAAAAATATTTTTCTGAGTCAAAGATACTTTTTATATTTATTTTAGCTAATGTTGCCATTTTCAAATTATGAGTACGGGAACTATTTCTCACTTGAGGTATAGTTTGACCAACTGTCAAACTTCTGCAAGCTAGCCTAGGTTAGCGCAATGACAGATGGAAGCGGATACAGATCACTAGCCTAGCTTAAAACTCAGGGAGAGGTGTTTTTGGCCAACAGCTAGGCTAGCTGGTCTGCATCCGCTTCCATTAATTTGTGCTTGCAGCCGAATAACTCTCTACTGAACGCACAGAGAGGAAATTGGTATCTATCTTCTTGCATGAGCTCGACTCTGGAGAGTGTTGCTGTGTTCCTTTAACATTGTCTCAACATACCTCATGGTAACCATGGGACAGAGCTAGCTGCAATCCTGGAGCTAGTTTCAATGTGGAATGCCAACAATGGTAACATTACATTTTAAGTAACATTAAGTAAAATAACCAACTCAAATCATCAAAATCCCTTTAATTTACTTTTTGAATGTAACATTTGAATGGAGGACTTATTTGACCAGAGTAGCTTACTATCCTATCATGGGTAGGCTATTTGTCTTTTTACTTTACCTTTCAGGTATACTTTTATTTTACTTTTTTTTTTATTTTACTTTCTAAAACTCCATAGGTGACCAGTAGCCATTGTTACATCCTCACAAAAAATGCTAGATGTACTGTACTAATGTAAGATCATACACCAAAAAGTGTTAAGTAAAGAAATTGTGTACTATTATCACCATTGGTATAAAAGTGTGCATGCAAGTGTGTATGTATGTCACCAGCGTACTGTGTCTAAGGCTATGATTCATTTCCCCTCTGCTTTCTCTCTGCATTCTGTCTTTCCCATTCTTACCCGACAGTGAACTTTGGTCTGGAGACAAAGAAGAGCATCATCCACCCACGCTCCGATTCCTCGAACCGCTCCACCCGTTTCTCTCTGTCTTCCGAGAAGTCCTACCCCAACGGTTCTGGCGCCTGGTCCCATTCCCAGGCCCGGCCGGCCATCATGAACGACGACATTGAGAAGCGTGTCCTGATCAACAAAGATGGCAGCCTCTCGGTGGAGATGAAGGTGCGTTTCCGCCTCCGCCACGACGAGACCTTGCAGTGGTCCACAGAGATCAAAAAGTCTCCTCCAGGATCTCTGACCAATGACTGCTGCTCCCTGAGGGAAACCCTGCCCCGTTACCTGCAGCAGGGCCAATCAGAAACATGTTCTGACCCAGACTCCGCTGACCCAGAGGCCGCTCACTACATCGGACAGCGTCTTCAGCGCCCCGTAGATGTGAGCCAATGTTCCTGCTGCTACCAGCATTATGACCTATGGGAGAACCCTGCACATAGCCACAACCACCCAGCAGCCCCTTGTCCGCCCTCATCCAGACATACCCACACAAGGGTGAGACAGACCCACTCCTCCAGCTCCTCCTCTTCCTGCCACGCTCGGAGGGTGGTGCGCCGGCGAGTAGGCAGCAGAGGAGGCTCCGCTTCAGAACAGGGGCGAGTGGTACAGGAAGAGATGTGTGTGACTGAGCAGGTTCAGCGCAGGGTGGAGGTGGAGCAGGATGGAGACACCCGTGTAGAGGTATCCACCGTCAGCCGATGCTGCAGCTGCAGTGGAGTCACCGCCACCAACAGTAACCTGCGTCCCCAGAGCAGGAGGTCACCTGATGACAATGAGGGAGGGGCAAGCCAATGTAATGGTGAGCTGATGTCAGAGGGGGAGGAGCGTCCCCTGTCGGTAGTCAGTAACTCCTCCCATGTTCTTCAGACGTTGCAAGAAGACCATGATGATGAGGACGACCTGCCACCTAGCGCCTCACGCTGCTGTCATAGCAACGCTCCATCTCCATCCGAGGCTCCTCAGACTTGCCATACCCCCTGTCCACCGAGCCACACCAACTCTCGCAACTCTGCCAAACACAGAACACACAGTCAGCACAGCCCGGTGCCTATGCTCCAGGGTGAGGAGGGAGGAGCGAGGGCGAGCAGGGCAGTGTCAGTGGCCTCCTCCTGTCACTGTGGAGTAGCCACACCACATTCAACGGTTGGAGGGGAAGAGCACGATCGCGCAGCAAGCTCCAGGTCCAAAACAAGCCCTGCTTGCTCCCACAGGTCAGTTAAAACCAGAACCCCAAACCCAGAGGAAGACGAGGCAGCAGATGACGAGGATGAGGAATGGGAGGAAAGGGCATTGAGCGGTTTGTCCACTCACACAGGGCTGTCTGTGGGCTCTGAACAATCAGAAGGATCCACTTTGTGTCCTCACTGTGGGAGCTGCGAGCGTGGGTCCACCCCTGGTTCTGGCGCATCAGCCACACCCAACCACAGGGCAGAGGAGTCCATTAGCAGAGCTTCACAGAGGTCCCATCACTCTCATGACTCTCAATGTGAGGCCACGGCACAGACTGCCACTCCAAAACCTGCCACACCTCTTCCAAACACAAATGATGCCGAAGACGGCGTGGAAGAAGTTGAGCGGGCGGCCAGTGGCATGTCTAATGTCTCAGCTGGTTCAGTCAAATCAACGCAATCCAACAAGTCCAACTGCACCAACCGTGCGTGCTTCTCCGCAATGTCAAATACCCAGACAGGCCAAGCAGACAGAGCCATATCCAGAGCCTCAAATGGATCAAGGTGCTCTCGCTCTACCACGCCTCTTGAACAACCTGGGACCGAAGAGGAGGAAGAGAGGCCGCCAACAAGCGTAAGCCAAAAGTCCACTAGATCTCACAAGTCTGGCTGTAATGGCAGCGCCAGAGCTTCCTCTCCAAAGGAGAGAACGACCAGTGCCATGTCTGCTGAATCCAAGGTCTCTGCAAAGACCAGCGCTTCAGCTAAGTCTGACAATTCTCATAGGTCCAACTGTAATACAAAGGCTGAGGAAAGAGCAGGTAGCGTCCTGTCTACCAGATCAGCTAAATCGAACGTTTCAGCAAAGTCCAGCAAGTCTCACAACTCCAGTCAAAGTGCAAGAGTGGTGTCTCCGAGTTGCGATGCAGCTGATAAACCAGTCATAGACACAACGGGTGATGCTGAAGGGGAAATAGAACCAGCTGAGGAAGAGGAGACAGAGGAGAGAGCAGCCAGTGCCATGTCAGCTAAATCCAACTTGACGGCCAAGTCAGGTAAATCTCATAAGTCTGCCAAAGCTTCAGAGAGGACACTTTCTCCCGGCTCCGAAGCGGAAGAAAACACAGAGGATGTAGAGGTGGTGGGAGAGGAAGCAGAGATAGGTGGTGCTGATCATGAGGACAGAGAGGAAACAGAGGGCGGTGGTGATGATCATGAAGACGGAGAGGAAGCAGAGGGCGGTGGTGATGATCATGAAGACAGAGAGGAAACAGAGGGCGGTGGTGATGATCATGAAGACAGAGAGGAAACAGAGGGCGGTGGTGCTGATCATGAAGACAGAGCAGCCACTGCCATGTCCACTAAATCTAAGCAATCTGTAAGATCAAACAAGTCTCATACATCTGTCTTTAATGGCAGCACAAGAGCAGAGTCACCGATTTCTAAAACACAAGACAATGAAGAAGAGGAGGGGAAAAAAGAGGAGGAAGCAGATCAAAATGAGGGTAGGGCAGCCAGCGCTTTGTCAGCTGCTTCAGCGAGATCTAATCTCTCGACCGGGTCTTCGGCTAAATCTGGCAAGTCTCACCGGTCAAACTGTCCAAGAGCAGCTTCACCAAACAAGGATGCGTCTGAGATGAAAGATGATACTGCAGAAAGAGCCCCCAGCACCATGTCGGCCAAATCCAACGTATCTGCAAAGTTCATCAAGACCCATATGACAAACTCAGAAACTCCATGTCAAGGTCCCAATGCAGCGGTCATTCCTACTATAAAGACAGATGAAGGAGAGGAGGAGAACGAAGGCCAGTTCGTTGAGGGGGACCCATCAGAACAGAGAGCACCCAGTTGCCTGTCTGTCAGATCCACTAAATCCAACATTTCAGCAAAGTCAAGCAAGTCTCACCGGTCCACCTGCAAGCATGCTGATATTCTAACAACTGATGACAGACAAGAGGATGTAGTTGAGACCACAAAGGTTAGGACGGGTAGCGCCATGTCTGTAAAGTCCACATCCTCAATGAAGTCTGGTAGGTCTCGAAAATCTCATTATAATGAGTGTGTCAGAGCAGTGTCTCCAAATCCTAATATGGCACAAATTATTACCATTGAAATGCCAGAGGTGGTTGGCCAGGAAGGTGAAGATGGGGAGAAAACAGAGGAGAGGGCAGCAAGTGCAGCAAGATCCAATGTTTCAGTGAAGTCCACCAAGTCCCATAAACCTGGCTGCAGTGTAAAAGCGGCAATCCCTGCTATTGAAACGACAGGTGCAGATGAGGGAGATGTAGCAGAAGAGAATGAACACTCCATATCTTCAAAAACCAAACCCTCAAGTAACCCAGGAGCAGGGAGGCCGCAGAGCTCCAGATCTACCAGGTCGTACAAGTGTCGCTGTGGAACTCCTTCCTCACCTCAAAGAGTGAGGAAAGAAGAGGATAAAAGGGAGGAGGAGGAGTCTTCTGAGAGGGCTACCAGCGCTCTATCATCCATGTCCAAACAGTCCAGGAGAGCGTCTGTCTGTCTTGGCCGGCCTGAGGACCAGGAGGAGCAGGAGGAACAGGCTGACTCCCATGGATTAACTTGCACGTCCCCGGCCAAGATTGAGACTTCCAATGACCACTTTGATGCAGGGGAGGCTGATGCAGATGGCAGCGATGGCAGTGCTGCTAAACCAACTGATATCCCTGCTATGGGAGGACCAGCCGGGGGCGGAAGTGATGAGGAAGGGGAAGAGGAAAGAGAAAGAGCAGCCAGCATTTTTTCAGCCAAACGCAGCGTCTGTGTGAAATGCAGTAGGTCTCTTAAATCTCCCTGTAATGGTGTTGTAAAAGCAGCTTCTCCAAAGCCACCGAATGGACCTAAAGAGCACGAAGACAATGGAAGCAAAGAAGGAAATTACCTCAAAACAGCAAGTCACCTAGACACCCCTGGCAGCAGGGCCTCATCAGTGATGTCATCAAGTGATAAAAGGCGTAGCAAATCCCCTGTGAAATCCATTTCCAAACCCACCATTTCTGAGACCCCTCCGGATGCAGCTGCTGAGAGGCTTGAGACTCAGGCCACCAGCAGACCAGCCAGTCAAGCCAAAGATGACATTACACCTGAGAAGATGCTCAGTGTCTGCTGCAAGAGTCAGAACAGTCTCAGGCCTGAGTCAGCAGCCTCAGCCCACTCAAGGCCCAAACTGAAAGCCTCAAAGGAGGGCAAAGGCACCTCTCAACACCTGGACATCAAAGGTGACTATGTGAAATCTCGTGCCACTAGCGAAAACGGCAGTGTCCGTTCTGTCAGAACAGCCAAGTCTCCACTCAAACCTGCCATTGTGGTGGAGTCCACAAGTGGGAGCCCTCTATCCAAATCTCTGTCTGCTGCTGACCTGCTGAGGGAAACCATGGCTGCTGAGCGGCCACCCAGCTGCCAGTCAAAGGCCAGTTCCATCAATGACAAGACCAATAGTGAAAAGTCTGGGAGGAGCCATAGAAGCAGGGTATGGAATGAGGAAGAGGCGGAGCGGGCAATGACACCTGCCTGTCTACCCAATGCATCACCCAATGAGGTTGTCAGTGATTGGCTGAGAAACATCCCATCCAATGGTTGTATGTACACATCTGGAGACGGGTTGAACCAGGGAGCAGAGGAGACACAGGAGGGAGAAGAGGAACCGGGGGAGGAGGGGATGAAGGAGACGGCTGCAGAGAAAGCAGAGCCAGAGGAGGGAGAGGACAGAGAAGAGGAGGAAGAGGAGGCAGATGCAGCCCCACCCAGTGCTGAGGTCACTTCCTCACGCGCTGCTGCCCCTGTTTTGCCCACAAGCAATGATTTGCTACCCAGGAGCTGCCATTCTTCAGTAGCAGTGATGAAGGTCCTGCTGAGCCCCTGCCTGGAGAGATGTCACAGCTTGCCTGAGGTAAATCTCTCGTCTCATCGTAATCATTATATCATATGCAAGGATATACAGTGCCTTGCAAAAGCATTGGCCCCCTAGGTAAATATGAACCAACAAGGCTGTTTCATTGTTGTTCATCAGCTTCACTTTACACTCAAAACATTTGAGTTAAAATTGTTCAAACATTTATTTTTTATAAAATCAAATAATTGTTCAACATTTTTTCAAATCTTCTTTTATATAAAATCAAATAAGGTTCCAGAGGTCATTTGGAACTCTTAAGTGGTCATTTGTGATATTATTTAGTCTGTCCTGCTAACAAAGGAGAGACCAATGTCCCTCAATACATTTGAATGGGACTTAATGGGATTTTAGGTGTAGCCTACAGTGGACTCTCCATCAGTATACTCATTAGTAGGAGTAGTAGTAGTAGTAGTAGTAGTAGTAGTAGTAGTAGTAGTAGTAGTAGTAGTAGTAGTAGTAGTAGTAGTAGTAGTAGTAGTAGTAGTAGTTTATTCAGTCATCACACAATACAATATACACAATCATCTAACAATCGTTGATTCAGGCAGTGACTGAAAAGGTAGACTGAAGCATAATGCTTATATACTGTATGCCTGTCCTATATTCTTAACAGAATTAAGACTCAAACAGTATTCTAAAAGAAAATAACAAAAGAATTATTCACATTTGTAATCTTCAAAAATAGCAATACAAACCATTTTCTTAAAAACCAAAAGCAAATGACTCATTCTTAAATGTATATCAGCATTGTTCCACAAGTTAACCCCAACGATAGAAATACACCTAATTGTAATCCCTTTCTTAGCTTTTTGAACAATAAATTTACAAATGTCTCAAATCATATTTTCTTTCATGTATTGAAAAAAAAACTTTGCACACCGTCCGGGAGTAACTTTGCTTTAGCTCTGTACATAATTTTATAATAAACCAAATCATTAAATTTCATAACATGTGACTTTTATATACAGTGGATTTGTGTGGTCATAGTAACCAGCCTTATGAAGGCTCCGAATGGCCCACTAACATTACTCACACACATTATGGGATATTATGTAGTTGACTTACTCAAGACTTATTCATGTCCAGTCCCTGAGGGTTTGAGGAAAGTATAAATCATCACCATCCCACTACTGTATGCATGAAAGTACAGGTAGGTGCAATTTCAGCGGCTTTCTCTCCCATAGTTTCTCCATTGATTTCTACAGTAAGATTGGACATTGGACCAACATTTTACATATCCTCCGTACCATATATATTACATTCATATGACAGAATCAACTAATTGCAGATAAAGCAGAGCTCTCAGATCTATGTGGATATGCTGTAGAGTGGAATGGGAGATAATCAAACAAGTGAGCTGGTTGGCTGCTGTCATTGCTAACAGCTACTGTAGCGTTAGCTATTGGGAGTAGGAACAGGCTCAACGTCATTCCTGAAAGTCACATCACTGATGCTTGAAATGTGGGCAGAGCTTCTCTGTACTTCCCTGAAATCTGAGTTGCATGTGTGATGTTGCTAATTGGCGAAACCTATCATGGTCCAATCTGTGGTAACGTGACACCTTTAGGTTCAGCAGACCCAGAAAGCTGAGTGTGACATGTCTTGAAAGAATATTTTAAGCTACAGACTTGGAATTCCTGGTAAATAATCAATGGGTGCTTGTTGCCAAGTTGCATATTTAAATATTTGCATTCTCAATGAGGGTAAAGGTGTAGAGGTGCTGCTAAGCAACTTTCAGTAGTGTGTTTAACAGTTTAGTGAAAAAAACATTTATACAAATAGTTTTTCAATATAGAAAATGTTCAAGTAGATCTTAGCTCAAAGAACAATGCCACCCATTGAAAAAAAAATCATACCATGTACATACAGATAAACATTTGCTGTGTCCCAGTGTACTGTAGGTACCAGATATGTGGCTGATCAGTTCAGGGTCCATTCTTCAGTCGAGTTGCATAGCAAACGTCACACGTTCAAGCCCCTGAAATACAGAGAGAGATAGCTTCTCTGTCTACACATGTCCCTACGACCATGGAAAACCTCGAAGAGTTATGACATTTTAAAACCATGTTTTCTAGACCCCGGAAAAGTTATAAAAAAATTATACCCCAACAGCCAAGTGTTACATGACAAACTAGGCTGCTGTTAAATTGAATGATCTTTTTAGGGAAATATTAACCCAAAAAAAGAAAATAATTTTTCCTGATAACTCTCAAGTGATATAGCTCACCAAAACGCTGCCTGGTACATTCAAATGAAATTTCACGAAATTAAAAACGCCAAGATATTCCTTTAAGACATTTCCCTCCGTCCTCTTTTGTCTGTCCTCCAAAGCTGTCTCCAGTGTACGGCCGCAGACTGAGTACCTCGGCCAAGGGACTGCTGGACTGCCTGGCCCAGCTCCAGCTCATCGACCCCATGCCTAGCCCCGGCTGTAACAAACACAAGGACCGTGACAGGCGCTACAATGAGATCGTGGCCATCCTCCAGTCCCTCTGGCTCAGTGAGCCCAAGGACAAGGAGCAGGTCACCCCTCCAAGGTCCTCGTCTGGAGTGGACGTGCGTAGCGGCTCCGGGGGATCGGGGAAGGACAACGGGCACGGAGGGGACGAGACATCAGCAAAAGCAGGTGAAGAAGAAGTAGGATCCGTACATGAAGGCCAAGCGGCGGGTGGCGATGAAGAGCAGGGAGAAACTGGACAGGGAGAAGCAGGAGAGAAAGAGGCAGCAGGAGAGGTGGACGCGGGAGAGGAGGAAGCAGGAGAGCCAGAAGCAGGAGAGGAGGAAGCAGGAGAGGGGGACGTAGGACAAGAGGAAGAAGGAAAAGAAGAAGCAGACAAGGAGGCAGAAGCGTCTTCAGACCGGGCCGCGACAGACGCCGCCGATCGAGAGACAAGCGTCCCGGTAGAGGAGGACGAGGAACAACAAGTCGTTAGCCCTTCGCCTCCGGTGGACGGAGAGGACATTCTGGACGGCCCAAAAGCCACAGAGACCCCCTGCTCGTCCGACAAGAGCTCCGCCAACGACGCCTCCAAATCCCCCACCGATACCGAGCGAGAGACCACCGAGGACTCCAGCTCGGGGGGCACCGCCCCGCTGACCAAGCTCAAGTCCCAGGACCCAGATCCGGTCTGGGTCCTCAATCTCCTGAACAAACTGGAGAAGCAGTTCATGACCCACTATGTGGACGCCATGGTGGAGTTTAAAGTGCGCTGGGATCTGGACGACAGCGTCGTCCTGAACACCATGATCACAGAGTTGAGGGACGAAGTGAGCCGACGCATCCAGAGCAGCATCAAGAGCGAGCTGAGAAAGATCCAGGGCCGCGCGGGGAGGACGGGACACTCACCGAGGCCCCCCGCCAGGCAGACCCTGTCGCGGGAGTCCACCACGACAGAGAAGCGGCGGAAGATGTTACAAGTGAGAGAAAATACCAGTACACATACTATATATATATATATATATATCTACACGCACGCACACACACACAGGCCTATCCTACTGTCAAAAAGATTGCTCATAATTTGTATTGACACACACCCAGCTCCACCACCCCACCCATCTCGGTGCAAGTGGGTTCTCGATATATTGCTAAAGGGCTAATATAGGCCAATATTTATCTGTCTCACGTTAATCGAATCTAGTATTTAGGTTTATTGTTTATTGGATCCCCATTAGCTGCCACAATGGTGACAGCTAGAGCTCCTGGGGTCCACTCACAACATACATAAAACACTATCTAACATATAAACACAAAACTAACAATAGATCCCCACAAACATCCACCAACACTAGTACCCACCCATACAACCCCAGTCCCTCCCACTTAAAATAAAGGTAACTTTAAGGAAAGAACTGTTGTGGTTCTTGTATAGTTTAGAAATAGCATAAGAATATAGAGTAAAACTGTATATTGTATAATGGTGTGTACATAGGACCCAGTGCCATAATTCGTAGCTAACATTGCATTGCATTTATCTCAGGATTTTAACATGTCTATTTTATGTCTATTTTATCATCGTCTACTTATTTTATTTACTATTGTATTATTGCACAATCAAAGCGGGCATGGCCACCCGCATTTCACTGTATACCCTGGTATGTATGTGACGAATAAACCTCTTGAATCTTGAATCTTAACCCTTTGGTAGTGTGGTAGTGAAAGGGTTAAAGTGTAATTACACCAACTGTAAGGATTCATACATGTTGTGTAAAAAAGACAGAAGTGCCATCAGATATCACGACCCCTGTGAGTCTAAGGGTAAAGGGCTGTAACATAACAGTTGGTTGACAGAAAAGATGGACCACGTTTGTAAACAACAATGATATTTATTGAAAGATGCAAAGGAAGCACATGTAGCTCAGGGGTGAGCCCAGGCCAAAACAACAAACAAACACCACTATACTCCAAATAAACACAATCTAATCTATGGTCAAAGAGATTACATTACCTAAACTACTCTTACCTAACCAAAACAGGAGAAAACAATGTCCAAAGGAAATGGCAGCTCACCCCATCTGTGCTTCCTGAGAAAGAGAGAAAAACACATTAATTATACAGAAACAAAAGCAGAATATATACAAAAACAAACTATAACTTAACAATGCTCTCTCTGCGGCCATACACACACAAGGAAATTACTACTAAGCACCAAAGGCCAATAAACGAAATGCAATACTGTCAAAGTTACAGGTTTACCAAAAACACAACAAGCCTAGCCTCATGCCAGAGAGAGAGAAAGACTGAAGTGAGAAGCCATGTTTTAACAGGTGTGGGGTGATCCATGATTGGGTGGTGTGGATTGAGTGTTGGAGTCTGGAAAGCCATTCACCAATCGGTGCTGTGTTGCAATAATGGAAGAATTGACCAATGGTGAAGGGAACAATGGCTGGAGGGAGGAAACAAAATGGAGAACACACACACATGGAGACACACACTGGGGAATATATACATTGGGATGTAACACTGCTCCACAGACAGTTAACTGGGAAAGACAGTGATGGTGACACTGAGGGCAGCCAGGGGAATGTTCTCCTGGTATAAAAGGTACATGTTCTGTTTTGGAACCTGGAACACTGTGATAGAATAACACTGGATATAAGAACAAAAGGAAACAAACATTCTGTGGGTCCACAAAACCAGTGTCCCATTCATTGTCTTTTCTTTAGATTTTTATTTTATTTTATATATATATATATATATATTAGTGCTGTCAGGCGATTAAAAAAATTAATCTAATTAATTAATCGCATTTTAATCGCATAACCATTTTATGCCTGATATTCTATAATCATATTTCAAATTGCATGTGTCCGGATGGCAGAATTCAGTACTGTATCTACAAAACCTTCTGTTTAATCATCTTCCATCTATTAATTTGCTTAGATTTTTCAGGTCTGGTCAATTTGAGCATGGTGTTATTCACAGTCAAAGATTAAAAAAGATTTATTGATATTCTCATTTGGTTCATTACAATTTACTCAAAATAAAATTCTCATTCAATCAATCACCGCGCAGATTGATTGAATGAAAATGTTATCAACAGATTGCAGAATGGGTACAATACAGTACGGCTCAATACACACAATTGTTAAGGGGATGCAGACCAGAGAAAGACTTGGGGATCAGGGTCCCCCATTTTCAATTCATAATGAATTGTAAGTAAGGGTGCAACTTGCACCGTGCAATCCATTCTTTGTGGATCTAGCCCACAGTATTTCTGACACTGGGAATACATTCCCTGAGATTCATAGATGTCCCTAGAATCAGATACCAAGAACATGCAAATGGATCATATAAAAAAAAAGAAAAAAAGTGTATTCTACATTCTTATGGAATGAATGAGATAAAAAAAAATTATTATATATATATTTTTTTTTTATTAATAATTTTGAGTTAATTTTCATAACGCGATAATTTGCTGTGTAATTAATTAATCTAATTAACGCGATAAACTGACAGCCCTAATATATATATATATATTTGATAAATAAACCAAAAAAGAACAATCTAGATAAGACTATTGGACGCAGACGATACAGACATCACAGAGGTAAGGGAAATAATTTAAACACACACCAAACAAACATAAAATTACAAGGTATGTAAGACAGTACAATTTTGTAATTGATTATTGTTAGTTAAAAGGCTGGGTGACAGTTGCAGGTATGTGTAAACAACTCTGCGATAAAGTCCTTAAAAGTAGTGAGGGGGTTTCAGTTTAGCTGGCCGTCCATACTAATACACATTGGCCGTATTAGGGGGTGGGAAACTGATGGGTGGGGATCGGGCGTTGTGGACAGCGACTCCTACAGGTCGGTTGGTGCGCCTGCGCAGTAGAATCAGGAAGTGTCGGGGTCAGCGTGAGCCTCCCACGCGTTACTCCTCGCCACTGAGAGATCGAGCTGCGCAGGTGAAAAGATGCGACTGCTGTTACCTCAAGTACCGGAGGGGACTTGTGCTATGTATGACTTAGTCCACATTGCAGCCGGCTTGTGGGAGGCAAGAAACAGCGTTCGTGACAGGGGAGGGTTGAATTGGATGATACGAAATTGGGATGGGAGAAAATATAGAAAATGGGAGAAAAAGTGGATAAAAAAAAAAAAAAAAGTAGTGAGAGGGATCAATTAGTCCATTATGGTGATTTTCAAAGGCATTTGCGTCTCATTCCAACTGCTGGGAGCAGCAAATTGGAAGGAGGATTAGCCAAAGGAAGTGTTAACACGGAGAGCATCTAGCGAGATATGGTGAGCAGCTCTGGTGTTATAGGGAGTAGATGACAATTTTAAGGTGTATCAAATATGGAGAGGTCAGACTGATTGATTGATTTATTAACAGATTGCAGAATGGGTACAATACAGTACAGCTCAATACACACAATTGTTAAGGGGATGCAGACCAGAGAAAGACTTTCGTCTTGTTTACATCAGGGTCCCCCATTTTCAATTCATCAGGACATATATGACATACAGATAGTCAGTACTGCTACATCTATACATTTATGACATACCAGATTTGCAAATACAGTACTGTTTGTGATACAGAAGGAGTCAGGAAAAGGGAGTATATACATTTGACGTAGAAACTGTACATTGGAGGAGGTTGGGTGGGGGGGGGTTGGGTACACTGGGATATTGACAACCATACTGGGTAATCTACATTGGAGGTGGTTGGGGGGGGGGGGCACACTGTACATTGAGGGGGGGGGGGGAGACACTGTACAAACAAACAAAATTGTACATTGGACTATTGACAACCATACTAGGTAAATGACTGTACATTGGAGGGGGTTGGGTTAGGATATTTACAGGGGCCAGTGTTGAATTGCAGTCTCCCGTAGGTGTCCCTTGAGAGAGGTTTTGAAAGTGGGTAGTGATCCACATTCCTTTACAGCTTTGGGTAGGGCGTTCCACATTGATGTGGCATAATTGCGAAACGTGTTTAGTCCCTTATTTGAGCCGAATCTGGGTTTAACATGATTTGTGGAGCTCCCTCTGGTGTTGTGATCGTGGTATTCACTGACCTTTGGGAAGTATTTTGACATGTACATGGGTACCTTGGTCGTGTAGTGTATCTTGTAGACCAGGCCCATTGCAAGTTGCTGTACTCTGTCGTCTACTCTAAGCCATCCTAGGTTGTCAAAGTGGGCAGGGGTGAGGTGGGTTCTAGGAGTAAGGTCAAGCAGTAGTCTGACCAGTTTGTTTTGAGATGTTTGTAATTTTGTTTTTAGCGCCTTTGAGGTGCTTTGGTACCAAGGAGGGGTTTGTAAATGAGTGTAAGCCAATGAACTTATCTGGTGTCTGGCTTTGGGAGAGAGCTCGTGTCATGTAGAATTTGCTGGAGCTTTCCATTGCTATGGAAATAACATATTGGAATTCACAAGTTGGGTGTCATTCCCGTTTAAACAAAGCTCTGATTGGTTTGTTGCAGGTCTTGAAGACCCAAGCGCCAAAGACCGCTGACTCACTGAGTGACGGTGAGCTGACGCCCGAGTTCAGCGACCAGCGCAGTGACGACGAGTACTGCCCGTGCGACGCCTGTGTACGCAAGAAAATGTCCGCCCGGCCCGTCAAGATGCACGCGGCGCTCACGGCGGCACCCGTCATGATGGAGTTTGACCTCCGCAAGATCCTCAAGCTGAAGAAAGATCCGGAGCCTGCATCCGTGGAACCGCCACCCACCCCCACGGAGGACGACGCGGACGAGGACAGACGAAATTTAGAGATGGTGCAGGAGGAAGAGGAGGAGGAGGAAGAGGATGTCATACCCACTGTTGTTGTAGAGGAAACGACTGCTGCTGAGGAGGAGGAGGAAGAGGAGGGCAAGGCGGAAGAGGGGGAGGGGGAGGAGAACGCAGAGGACGAAGGGGAAAAGGCAGAGGAAGAGGAGCTGGCTGCAGAACAGGGGAGTGAAGGAAGGGAGGCTGAGAACGAGGAAGAGGAGGAGGGATCAGAGAGGAGTGGACAGGGAGAGGAGAGAGATGTTGATGGAGGAGGAGAGGGGCAGCAGGCACGATGCGAGTGTGGGGCTGTCGAAGAGAGCGAGGAAGAGGAGGGCGGCGAGGCGGGAGAGGATGGGGATGAGGAGCCTGAAGGAGGAGCGAGCGAGGGAGAGGCAGCAGAGGAGGAGGAGGAGGGCGGGGAGATAGGAGAAGATGGAGGGGAGGAGGGTGGAAAGGAGGAGGAGGAGCTGGAAGAGTGCATGGTATGCAAGTCCAAGGAGGAGGAGGGAGAATTGACAGAGAGAGAAAGCGGAGGAGAGGGGGAGGGAGGAGGAGGTGGTACAGAAGAAGACGATGCTGGTGGCGAGAGCGGGGAGAAGCAAGAGGCCGAAGATGAGGATGATAAGGTAAAGACCAGCCAGTTACTCACTCACTCAAATTAGTTTGGGATTCTTGGAACTTTGGTGCCGTCTAGCAAACCGGCCCACATTTCCACACCAGGAGTGATGTATTCCCGCTGCCGAACCATTGTGATCAACGATGCGTCATCAGTGTTTACCAATGATTTTAAGTGTTATTAGCTAAATATGAGCTTATAAAAATATATGCGCATTGCACCAGAAAATGGACAGTTTAGACACGAGGACAGGAAGCCGTTGTGAAATCTTTGTAGTCTTATTAACTTATTAACTAAAAGATCGGATGGATATTGGTATCGGCAGATACTCAAGGCTGTGATATCGGTATTGGACATGAAAAAGTGGTATCGTGCCATCCCTATTAATTACAGGTAGCAGTCCCTATAAAACAAGGTATTGGTATTGTTTCATCTACATAATTTCATGGAGCTGTAATTAACACAACACAACTATGTCAATCAATGTCCCTGATAACATCACTGGTGGCCATATTCAATTTAAATTCCATCCATAATTCACTCTTAATAACTATCTAAATGAATGTGTGCAAAACTGTTTAGAGTTTTTGGATGTGTGTGAGTTTGTGTGCAAAATAAATCAGCATTGTTTTTTGGTGAAGTGCCCCTTTAACTCATTGACCGCTGGGGATTAGCCTTATCCTGTGGTAGTATTGCCACGCTGTAAACGATGGGAGTTAGTCACCTTGTTTGTAGAGCTAAATCTATATTCTATATTATAGCCATGGATACAATACTAGTCATTTGACATTGAGTTTCTTCCGGTCAAGATGCAAAAAAGAGATAATTTTTCCATCCATACGTTCCTGTGTTATACCGTGGTGAATATAAGTGGTTTTAGAGTGGTCTAGGGTAATTCATGAAATGCGTAGTTATGGCAGTATACGTCGATTCCATTGTAGACGTTGCCGTTTATTGCCTGAACCCGCTATTGTTCCTGTTAGGGATTGTTAGCAGAGGGCCCAGGCGCAAACAGATACGAGGGAGAGGTAAAGGTAGATAGTCAAATATGAGCACTGCTCCTTTAATTCGAGTCACTTGGAGCCAGGGGTGAAGTGTAACAAAAACAGCTTTACTTCAAAAAGGAGCAAATAGCAACAAACAAGGATTCTCCAAAGGACAAAAACAAACTCAGCAAAGCTGGCAAGAAAATGATTGCAAAATCTAACTACAAAATAAACACTAACCAAAAACTCTAACTGTAAATGCAAAAAACAAGGAAAGTCACAAAACAAACACTAATACTTGGGAACACTTACTATGAGGCAAAAACAGGATCACGTGAGACAGAGAGCAGAGCAACAGCAAACAGGAATCTCAACATGGAACCGACAACAATAGTAGGGAACACACACCAGATATAGGGGAAACAATTAACACTAGAGACAGCAGGGCAATTAGCAAAATGAGACACACATGAGGGAAAGGCAGAACTAACAGGGCTACAGGAAAACACCAGACCAAACACAATGGGGAAAATAAACAGGGAAGCACACAGAACTAACTACACAAGAAGACTGAACACTAGACAGAGTAAACAAAACAACATACAAGGAACTAATAAATAACAATTAACAAGGGAACAAGAGACAATGTAGCAGGGGAAGGGCACAGAGAGAAATGTAGACATTGAATATAAACCAGTGCACCAGGAGGGGTAGTGACAACAAAGATCCAGGGGCTGGGAAAAGTATGTGCAAAGGTGGGGGCTGTTGAGGAGGATGGAAATGGGAGAAAGGTCCAGGGACAGGTGGACCCTTACAGTTCCGGCATTCGTATTCAACACTAAATACGCTTATCAGCCCGATCGGTACAAAAGCCTTGCAGGATCAAGCAAAAATGTACGTCAAATCATCCTTACCTGCGACCGGGAGTATTTCAAAAACAATATTCCAATTTCTTGATCACCATCTGGTACATCCAATGTCCATTTGCTCGACGGCATAATCCTCCATAACATATGGATCGGATCGGGCATATTTGACGGGCTTCAATGTAACCGGCAGAACCGTTCGTCTTGCCCGACAAGGAAAAATGTAACCCGAAACCTTTGGCCATCCCACAGCCCAGGATACAATGTTAGAAAGGGTGCTCGATACCGCCGTCTAGCGTGATGCGGCCGGTATTGCACCTAGGCATTCTCAATGTGATTCCCAATGTTAACCCTGAGTCAGTGGGCCTGTAATGAATAGAAATATCGAATAAAAGAAATAACGATCAAATAACGAGTATACTCGTTGTTGGCGCTCAATGATTGGAGGCCAATAACGAGTATAATAGCTGTTGGCAGTGAATGAGTTAAGAGATGAGATGACAACATCAACAACAACAAAAAGCCTATGAACTATTCCAGTGCATTGCTGGGGACTTGAACCTGACCATGGGGTCATGAGACCAGTGGATATGTGACATGCCAGTACAGTAGCTTTCCTCCCCCTCTCTAAGCCTGTCTGAAAATACTTATCTTGCTATCCTATTAGGCCAACTGATCTGAGGTCTGGCTACAATAATAACAACAATAACAACCTTCCACCAATGTTCATATGACTTATTATATTAATGATTATTTTGTAAAAAGAAAAGATGATAATAATAATAATAATAATAATAATAATAATAATAATAATAATAATAATAATAATAATAATAATAATAATAATAATAATACAAATAATAATATATATACTGTAGTGTATATACAGTGTATATATTTTGAGTTTTGGGTCTTGTTTTGTGTCTACGGGATAGTTGTCTACTACAACAACAGCTGGGAATGATAGGATAGGAGGTTCTATACACTGCTGTACGTTTTGAGATGTTGAACGTTTTCACATCCCACAGAGCAAAACTAATATAATATTGGACCAACTTGTTATGTCACTTTAGAACAATTGGTGTTAGCGTTCCATGGGTCTAACATGTCAGGCTAGCTGCTTAGGTTCCATGGGTCTAACATGTCAGGCTAGCTGCTTAGGTTCCATGGGTCTAACATGTCAGGCTAGCTGCTTAGGTTCCATGGGTCTAACATGTCAGGCTAGCTGCTTAGGTTCCATGGGTCTAACATGTCAGGCTTAGGTTCCATGGGTCTAACATGTCAGGCTAGCTGCTTAGGTTCCATGGGTCTAACATGTCAGGCTAGCTGCTTAGGTTCCATGGGTCTAACATGTCAGGCTTAGGTTCCATGGGTCTAACATGTCAGGCTAGCTGCTTAGGTTCCATGGGTCTGACGTGTCAGGCTTTCTCACTGAACAACCATGAAGGCTTTAGATGCCTGCAACGTTGACATACTAATGGTACAACATATTAATACCACATTGGATGAGGGTTCCTCCTTCCTCTATTCTACTGGTGGTTGAGATTGAAACTAGCCCAGAACCGGGTCCCCACTGTGGTTATTTCTGTCATATTTAGACAACTGACCACAACTCAGACTCATGTCTTGTTCCTCTCGCTCAATAAATCATATTTGGACATTTGATGTATAGCTGTCTTCCAGTTTGCTTCTAAATGCAACGTGAGTCCCAGTGTGCCTGTACTACACTGGGTAAACAATGTGCCAAGTTGCATGTAACCTGCCACCTGCCCCAATGTGAATGACCCTAACTCAGATCAGTGACATGTGGTGTTGTACCGTTTCCCCCCTCTATAGGTCCAGGAAGGGACTCCGGTTGTGTGTGTGACGGAGGGGGGGGAAGCAGACGCCGAAGACTCCGACACGGACGGCAAGCGGCCAGGCGACCCCACTGGCGCAGAGGACGGAGAAATTGCCGACGATATCGTGGAGGAGTTTAAGCCCGAGGGGAGGAGAAAAAGAGCAGAGGACAATGTTCTCCTCCATCAGCAAACCAAGACCTCCATGGAGTCGCAGCCGGGCTCCTTGGAGGCTGTAGAGTCAGAGGTTACAGCCTCAGCCCTGCACCCTGTGTCTCCCACACAGGGCAAAGGGGCTGCTGGGGGGGGCCAGAGGAGGAGCCGGTCGCCAGGCAGGACCAAACGCCGCAAACCCAAGGAGAGCGACGTCGAACAGGGCGATCTAGAGATCTGAGAAGTGCAGGCAGTGTTCAACATCACTGGAAAAAGAGGAGCTTTGTGCAAAATGCAATACTTTTTTCCTTCATGTACCACTTGAGTGTAAGAAAACAAGAGTGGAAATCTATCACCGCTTCTGTAGTGGTATGCAGTGACATCAAAACCAAAACACCTGGTATCTGACTACTGGGTGGTTTGTGCGTCTAGAGCAGTGGTTCTCAAACGACGGGTAGGTGACAGTGCATTGGCAAGTAAAAAAAATAATAATACTTTTTTTTATGTTCTGGCAACATATTCTGGCTAAATATGCCTTGTTTTATAAATGTGTATTGATAACATAGTGCTGTAATTCAATTTTCTAATAAATATGCATGATCATGTTCAACAACGTGTGCTTTTATTTTGATATTCCTTAATTCCACGTTGAAATTACGCGATACATTAAGTGTGGGGTCCCCAAAAGAAATCCTAAATAAAATGCGGTATACAAAAGTTTGAGAACCCCTGGTCTAGAGGACAGCATCTCTCCGCTGGTATCTGACTAATGGGTGGTGTGTGCGTCTAGAGGACAGCAGATCCCGACACATCCTTGCTCTCTTTCAACAGAGAAAATATAGATAGAAATACCCCCCCACTCCCTCTCAAAAAGAACACTTAAAGCACTTTATCATTCTAGATCTGGTTTAGGAGCTCATCTATTGAGAGAGAGAAGTGACAGTGTGATTTTCCAGATAATGTTGGAGAACGAGGAAACTTGAAACAACTATATTCATCTCACAAACGCATAATTATGTACTGTATATTTGTATAATCTTTTTTTTTTTAGAAAGAAATTTGTATTTATTTATATATATATCTATTTTCAATTAATATATTCATTTCTATAATGTGTATTATGTGCTTATGGATGAAGTGTGATAAAGTATATTTTTCGGTGTGTGTGTGGGGAGGGGGTAAACTCAGTTAAGTGTCCAGCAGACTTCAGGATTACAGTATAAAGTATTTGTATACTGTGGCCTTGTCCACAGGTACATGTGTATTTTTGAAACTGTCGTATTGCAACCAGAGCTGATGGAAAACGTTGACATCATGCCTAATGGCCCTGTCCAGAGTATTTTCTCTGCAGCCATCAGGACCACGGAGAGCTCCCTGCAGCCTCCTGTCCAGGTCATTTCATGTGAATGTTTTTGTGTTGTTTGGAGAGATTTTCTTAAACACTGTCTGTGTAGACGGGAAAAACCCTGGCTTCAAAAATATCTATGGATGAGGCCTGTATCATATAACCATAGAACATAGTCTACATACTGTACATACCCTAGCTATGATGAGCTGACTTCATGATTTAGTATTCTGTGTCACATAACCATAAACATACAGTCGACATACATGCTGGTGTTTAACATTTAATCATCTGTTGATACTTGACCAGCGTCTTTGTTGAGTCAATGGTAGTTTCTTTTTTTCTGTGGATAGTCTCTATATGTTGGATTCTCAGGGATTAAGACAGTGAGGAATGTGTGAAGACCTGAACCTTCAAGCACAAGGCCAGTATAATTCAAATGTTTTCTCATTGTCAACTTAGCGTATGAGAAGGCGCATGATTTCATCTACTTGTCATACTCTTCCTACTCTCTCTTACTCTAAGTTCATACCTTCCGTGTCTGCCTGTCCGTGATGGGCCCGCTTTGGTGAACCTCATATTGTAAATGATATACTTGATTTTAATTTGTTTTCTCTCTCTCTCTCTCTTAGTTACATCAGTAGTGTGCTGTGAGAACAGTCTTGTGTTTGCAGGTTAAGTATTTCATGTTCACTACTATTGCCCAGCTGGCCACACTGTCATCCAGGAAATGCACATGTGAAACTCGTACTATATGTTGATACGTCTAGTGATCTATGTGTGAAAATAGTCTGACAGTTATAACAAGGGAGAGGTTATAAAAAGAGAAGGTTTGCTGCTGTTGTGGTATTTTAAAATGGTGGTTGGGGAAGAGGACTATACATGTTAGTAGAAGAAATGCATCGTAGGTTTTGGTCTTTTCGTGGGCTATGTTGACGATGAGAAAAATAATTGAATTACACCGGCCTTATCCTTATGACACTGAATGAATAGCGGTAATTCCTACAACAGAGCACAGTGTAGATCTCTTGACGGCTTGACAGGGTGCAACCACAAATAGGAAATGTAATATTCCCTTTCGACCCAGATATACATAGAGTCTAGACACACCTGGGTGCTATAGTATATTATATTCTCAGACGTGTTTTTAAGTAAACCTTTCCCCCGTTTCCAATGATTCTGTGCTTTGTTTAGGTGTGCGTCACATGCTTTGGATTAGGGTGGTTGCATAAGTGTGTGTGTGTGCGCGCATGTGTGTATGTAAGTGAGAATGACGCAAGATGCCACCCTGATAAGCAACCCTTAGGGGGCAGCGATCAGAGATGTTACTAATGCCTTACTGTACCCATGGTTCCAGAGAAAGAGAGAGGGGAGGGGATAAGTTATGTAGGACCTCTAATCTGTTACCCTTTCATTTCTGATGATGACAATGGGCTCCTCACACAGACAGACTGTGACTCTTTAGTCTAATTTTCTGCCTGGAATGTGTGTCTGTTGGAAATGCTGGAATGTTCTACTCTTACATTAATTTGAAACCGGGGTAGATATTGCAATGGGTCGTCTTTGTGCTCCAAGAACCAAGCGGAGGTGAACTTGACAGATGATGCTAGCGCCTAGCCAAACAACTGTACTACTTTATAAGTAGGGATGTCCGGTACTGTGCTCATGTACTCATACACATAGAACTACTACTATTTATATAATTTACATTATTTTAACTTAAACTGTCAGCAACAGTTACACACATGTGCTCAGGACGGCACGTTATTGTGAAAGCGTAGAATTAGGGCAGAACTATTTCTCCCAGGCTGAGGTTTGAAGGTGAGGGTGGAAGGCAATGCTGCTATTGGTCCGTTAAGCTGTCTATCTTCTCACAATCAACCAGTGGACTCAATGTATCCCAGGGCACACACTGTACCATTTCAAATTAAGATTTGAATGTAAACATATTGATGAAATAAACTGTTTTATTGTAAAAATGCAATTTCAATGTGTTAACTCAGATTTTAATAGTGAGATTTATTTTTCTCACATTTCGCACTATGCATTTTTTTTACAATTTGCTGAGCCTGCGATTACGAAACACGTTTACTATATTATGTAATATTACATTTTTTGATTCACATCAAAAAGTATTTTCATCATACAGCACAAATACAGTGCAACCAAAATAAGTATAACCGAGTGGAAATGTAACAGTAAAGTGCATGAACAATCTACAATGTGATTAAACTGGAATATAGGGTATATAAATGAGTGTAATAATGCTAATCAGATGCATGTACAGTGTTACAGTATTATTATGTACAGTGATACAGGTATACATACACTATGGTAGTAGTCATACTGGCCAGTGGTATAACTAGTAAGAGTAGGTAAGATAGTTATACAGATATAAGTAATATTATAGTATATACAGGTATGTAAACAGGAATTATAATGCAAGTATAGTCATCAGTATTATTGTACATGCTATCATACAGAGTTATATAAAGCTTAAATATAAAGGTTAGAAAATGCTTATTTTAAAGGTAACTAAATGGTGGGACCTACCATATTCTAAACAACAGTGAAACAGTAACTTTTCAGGCCGTCCTCTAGTTTCAAACTGGGCACCATATAATTATTTAACTCCTTAGAGTTTAAAATGTACCTCCCAAAAAAACTGCTGATTTATTTTGCACATAATCTCACACGCAGCCAAAAACGGACATTTACACAAATTCATTTAGTTAGTAAATAAGTTTGATTATGAACACCGGTGATGTCATCGGGGATGTTGAATCCTTGTGTTGTGTTAATTACAGCTCAATGACATGATGTAGATAAAAAAAAATAGCAACACCTTGTTTTATAGGCACTGCTACATTATAATTTCATTGAGTTGTAATTAACACAACACAAGGATTCAATGTCCCCGATGACATCATTCCTACAACTTTATACCTTGTACTTTGTTTTTTGTATGTTTTTTATGCTTTGTCTCGTAGCATGATATGCTTCACTGCCTGCCTGTTTCGTTTATATTTTTGTGTGTGGACTGCGGATGAACACTAGCATCCTTGCTCTGTCGCATCTAAATAAACAAATAATCATATGATGGCCATATTCAAACTCATTTACTATCAATAACTGTCAAACTAAAAGAATGTGTGCAAAACTGTTTAGAGTTTTTGGATGTGTGTGAGCTTATGTGCAAAATAAATCAGCATTGTTTTTCTTTTTGGTGAAGTGGCCCTTTAACTCACAGAGGCCTATAGGGCTCCTGCATGGCCTTGGTAACTCTGTTGCGCTGCATGTACAGGACCGCTCTGTTCTGCTCTGTGTCGATACTAGGCCTGTCCCCGACTAAGGATTTGTATAGTCGAAATTTTCCCTCATCCTGGAGTGGCCTTAGTCTTTATGGGAGCGTATCTATGTCCCCCGGATCCTATGTTCCCCGCTCCCGATAAAAAGGGTCCTATGTTCCCTGGGTCCTATGTTCAGCCATTCTCAAACAGATTCAGAGAATCAATAGTTGCAGTACTAAAGGAACACTTACATTCAACATGGTTATTGGTCCTTTGCTACATGTTTCTTTCGAACACATTCCACATTGCTGTTGGGAAGGCCACTCCAGGATGAGATCAATTCCAGTTAAATATTAGGCTGTGTTTGATCTTAAAAATAAATGATAAGTTGGTGACGGACAGCAACTGCGCGGCGGCAGCAGTTTAACCATAGTAACATTGGACCCGGGGAACATAGGACCCGGGGAACATAGGGATGACCCCGTCTTTACTAGCATGAAACTGTATTTGGCTCAGCCCACAACATAGCCTCAAAGCTGCTCAGTCACTCTCAATTTAAGATACACTTGCACGTGACGTCACCCTAATCCATCACCTGTGTGTGCCTGTGCCGTGGGATTGAGGTTGACTTACATCACGCAGACCAATATGGTACAGCTTCAGAAAACAGAGAGCACAGAGAGATGGCGCCAATTCCCACACAACCCTGAAAAGCCCCGCCAGCAGGTATTGGTAGCTCTGATAAGGCTCTGAACTCACACATGTACAGTACGTATGTCCAGTTGGGTGTGCTGATCCAGAGTGTTCGCTTTTACTGCATACCGACACGTTAAAGGGGCACTTCACCCAAAAAAACTACGCTGATTTGAAGCACATAATCTCAAACACATCCCAAGGCTCTAAACAAGTCTTTCACACGTTCATTTAGTTTGACAGTTGTTGAGAGTTAAGGAGTTTGAATAATGACCACCAGGGACATCATCAGAGGACACTGAATCCTTGTGTTGTGTTAATCAACAACTGTCATACTAAATGAATGTGTGCTAAACAGTTTAGAGCCTTGGGATGTGTCTGAGATTATGTCTTTACGCCAACATTTTGGGAAATTAGCTTACCGTCTTCTCCAGAGAGAGACAATGAGATAGATACCAGTTTCCTCTCTGTGCATTCAGTAGAAAGCTATCTGGCTGCATGTTAGCCTAGCTTAGCACAATGAATGGAAGCAGACATGGCCGGTTAGCCTTCGGGAGAGGTGTTAGTTGGACAATGCCTAGACTAACCGGCCATGTCCGCTTCCATTCATTGTGCTAAGCTAGGCCAACGTGCAGCTAGATAGCTTTCTACTGAACGCACAGAGAGGAAACTGGTATCTATCTTCTTGTCTCTCTCTGGAGAAGATGATAAGCTAATTTCCCCAAATGTTGGAGTGTTCTTTTAACAAATCAGCATTGTTTTTTGATGAAGTGCACCTTTAATGTGTCGTATGCAGCAAACACAAACACTCTGGAGCACACCCAACTGGACGTAAAAGTTCAGAGCATTATCAGAGCTACCAGTAGTAGTGGTGTTGCTGGTCTGGCTCAGGGAACAGGCTAACGTCATGTAGCTACTGCCGAAGCAGGCAGACATTAAACAACAGGGAATATCTTCTCAGTTCAAGGTAGACTCTGTAATACTATTGAACAGATATATGTATATTCTATGACATTCTGCAGTACTACAGGCAAGAAATCACCTTCAGACAGTTGTGAAGTTGTAATTGCTAGTTCACTAGCGGTTCACCCCTGGCTAGAGTGCTCTCCACCAAACGTGATTGAAGCGACCGACCGACCAACCAACCAACATTACTGTGTTGTGGCACAGTGGTTAGCGCTGTTCTCGCACAGCAACAAGGTCCTGGGTTCAAACACCAGCAGGGGTGTGACCAGCAGAGGGCGTGTTGTGTGGAATCTGCATGGTCTCCCCTTGTTTACACAGGGTTCCTTCCACATCCACACCATTCTCGAAGTCTACTTCCTGTCTGTTATTGCTACGCAACTGCAGCGTGGGGGGAAACTGCCCCGCCTGGTACATTGTGTACACTATTTAGTGGAGAAATGGATAGTTAAAGCGGCAAATTAAAGACAATCAAGCAGAATTTTCTTCAGTCCTTCACAATGCCAAAGAGCTGCTGTGTTACGCGTTATACTAATGACAAAAACAGAAATCCAAATCGGAAGTTTTATACCATCACAGAGGAAAAAGTGGCTGGTGGCTAACGTTCGGCTAACTCGCTCTGATGTTGTGGTCGTGGTAATCGGGGAGTTTCTTTGACTCATATCTCGCCTTAGAATCACCAGAAAGTCTTTCGAAATAGTGAAATGCCATGTTGGCCTCAATATTTTCAAAACAAATCGTATGAAAATGTTATGAAATGAACAAGAATGTGATAAAACATGTAATAAAAACAGAGCTCAATGCATGGATTTGATGGTAGAAATCCGTATGGTCCCCCTATACCAAGATGGCGGCGGTCTCGTGACATCAGAGTGTCTTCGAGAATAAGGGACATGCATGTTGACCACGGTACTGGCATCAAATGCTAGATGGACTGCATTTATATAGAACTTTGTTTTATCCAAAGCGCTTTACAAATTGTGCTTCACATTCACTCACGTGTCGACGGCGGAGGCAACCAATGCAAGGTGCCAACCCTGCTCATCGGGAGCAGTTAGGGGTTACGTCAGTGGCCAATCAGATCGCGGAACCCGAACGCGGAACTGCAAGTGTGCTGGTAAAAGACTACGCGCGTCCCGTCCTCGTAAAGTCAGAAACTGAATTTCTGAATTACCAGTTGCACTCGACCAAAAAATGGTAAATACCAGTGGTAAACCCGGGCAGGTTCCGTGATACTCGAGTTTACAAGTCGTGACGTTTCACTGGTCCTTCACCTTTTGTGGCGCAACCCTACTTAATTATGAACAAGGGTATCGTTCAGAAATATGATCTTGACGGGATCATCCCTATGTTCCCCGGGTCCTATGTTCCCCGGGTTCTATGTTCCCCGCTTTGATTGTAATAGATTGAACATTTTATAAAAAAAAATTATTTTATTAATTATTAATGTCCGTCTTGTTTCGAACGGTTAAGCTTAGGCCCTCTTTCGAACTGGTTAAGGTTAGAGTTTGGAATCAGGGCTGGTCAATCAATCAATCAAAGCGGGGAACATAGAACCCGGGGAACATAGGACCCGGGGAACATAGATAGACATGCTCCCATGTTGACATGCTGGGATTTCTAATTCACTCAAAACCAAACCAGCTGCATCAAGAATAATGAATAATCTGACGGAATCTGCTAGCACACATGAACGCTATATTGTATTGAGCCATACAGTATTGTACACATTCTGCAATCTGTTAATAAAGTTTTCAATTCAATCAATATCACCTCGTATTTTCCATTTGGTCACGTGATACATTTCCGAATTGACGAGGACCGACCGAACGCGACAAAAGCACCGTCCCACGTCACACCCAGAAACAAAAGTGAAAGTAAACAATAACTATAAGTACTTTTGCAGCGTGTTAGAAGTCACCATTATTAAGCCTGGTTTACTTTCAGCGATGGCCCACGCGTATCCCTTTGGGTTGCTCGTTGAGTTACATGGGAGCGGACCCCCGAAACTAAAAATCAAGTTGGTGAAATATTTCCAGAGTAAGAAGAAGTCGAACGGTGGCGACTGTCTGGTCGAATATGATCCAAGCCGCGTCAAGACGGCGGTGCTGCGGTTCAGAACGGATGAGGGTAACAATAATACATGGCTCTTGTCTTGAGTAATCTTGGCTTTTTGATTAGATTAACCTTTTGTAATGTCTGTGGCAATTTCATTTGATTATTATTTTATATATAAACATAAAACCTAAAGTTTGGACATTTGTGTTTGGTAGATTATTTCTCTGTTGTAACAATGCTTGGCAATACATTTTATACCGTTGGAATTAAAGCCTGTTTATTTACCGTTTGAAATGGTTCCCCATTTCGTAAGGAACATGTATTTTGTGGGATGAGCAGCACAGCTGATTCATCCCACAATTCTATGATGAATTGAAAATGGGGGACCCTGATGTAAACAAGACTAACGTCTTTCTCTGGTCTGCATCCCCTTAACAATTGTGTATATTGAGCTGTACTGTGGGTACAATACATTCTGCAATCTGTTAATAAAATGTTCAATCAATCTGAGTATTTATGTGGGTTGCGCCCATGAAAAATGTGACATCTTATTCAAACAGCTTATTCTGCTGTTGCTATTGACTCGTGTTTGGTGTTGTTTGGTGGATTGGATGATTGAAGTCGATCAGTAACAAGGAAGAAACGAGACATATTGGCAATTTTACAATTTATTAATTTAATAAACAGTCAGAAGCCTCAGTAGCATGTGGTAGAACCATACACAGCTATACAACAGCCTGGCACCTCCTCAGATATGGACCTCGATCGGACCTTCCTACGCTGAGCTATGGTCACTTCTCCACACCTATCCTACCAGTGGCAATCCCATATACCAGTCTGGGACCGAACCCCATCCTCCAAGATGACCACGCTCGCCCCCACAGAGCCGGGTTTATCAGAGACTACCTCCAGAATTTGGGAGTAGAGAGAATGGCCTGCCAACAGTCCTCCTGACCTCAACCCAATTGAACACTTGTGGGATCAGCTTAGGCGTGCTAGGGTGACCAACACAACCACGTTGGCTGACTTGAGAGTTGCGACAAATCCTGGTTGAGGAGTGGAATGCCATCCCACAGCAGTGTGTGACCACGCTGGTGTCCAGCATGAGGAGGTCATGTTGCCAGGCTGTTGTGTCTGTGTCAGGTTCTTCCACACGCTACTGAGGCACCATTTAAAAAGGTAAATAAACAGGCTTTCCAATGGTATAAAATGTATTGCCAAGAAGCATTGTTACAACAGAGAAATAATCTACCAAACAAATTTCCAAACTTTGTTTATATATATTATTTATTTATTGTGATTGTTATTATTGCTGTTATTGCCCTGTAAATCTTGTCATTATTATTATTATTATTATTATTATTATTATTATTATTATTATTATTATTATTATTATTATTATTATTATTATTATTATTATTATTATTACTACTGTATTGTGTTTTGTCTTGTTTCATGTGGAAGAAGACATATTTTTATTTTTATTTTTTTATTAGATTAGATTGTATGAAAATTGAAAACATGTTGCCATCAATAGTCTAATAAACAGCTTCCTGCCTTACATTAGCGTGTAGCGTCAACCAGCAATCACAAATCTCAGTCAGGGCAGCAGCACAGTGCACAGCAGCACTTTCACTTTTGGTATAGCATTTTATTTGCCCGAATACCTACGTCATTTCGAAATTCGAATAGTAGAATATTGGAAGAACCGTGCCCATCTCTACTGAAAACGGATCAAACCTAACTCCACAGTCGTGTGAACCCTCAATGGTGGCCATTGTTGGAAAGTAACTGCTTAACATTAGCACTAACAAAACAAACAATGTACGCGCTCTGCCAACAGTTTTTATACATGCCAAATACAATGGCGGTCAATAGGAACTGTCTGTGTTTCCCCAAAAGGAATCCCAGCATGGCAATCATATTTCTGATGATGCCTCATGATGCATGATGTTCATAATAAATTATGTTTGCACCACAAAATGTGAAAGGTCACTCTTATAATGTCACAACTCGTAAACTCTATCATAGAACCTGCTCGAGTTTACCACTGGTATTCGGCTGTTCGAGTGCAACTTTCTGGTGGTAAACTCATAAATCTACAACTTTACGAGTTGGAAGGACCGACCAAATGCACAAAAATCTTGGTTGAGTCATGGCACACACTACTACTACTCCTTCTGTGTGGAGTTTGCATGTCCTCCCTGTGCTCGCAAGGGTCCCCCCCCCTGATAAGAGAAACCCAATGGAAAAACATGCACAACAACAGATCGCTAACGCTGTCGCGTCCGTGACGAAGACTGGCAGGAGCACTTGGCTGGTCCCTGGCCGTGGCTCATGCCACAGCCCTCGTCTGCTCCCGGCTGCCATTGGGGGGGACGGACGACGGGATGGGTTAAGCGCAGAGGAGTATCGCATCGGCGATCCTAAAAGAAATCCATGCGTGTGGTGTGTTCCGGTGTGTGTGTGTTAAAAACTAACCACTGTGTGCCGCTAAAACATTGAGTGTCGTTGCATGCCGAATAAAGACCTCTGCGACAGGTCCTTTATTATTATTATTATTATTATTATTATTATTATTACTAAGAGCTCTGTCTACACCTGCTAAACAGCCCCGCCCAAGAGAGCCAAAATCCCTAGCTGCATACCGTTCGAGGAAACAGTTTAGATACTCATTCGTTTTATGCAGCTGTGATCTTCAATGCACAAGATACAGGCTTTTCCATTCCTTATTATAGGGGTGCACCTAGTGGTGAAAGGCAGAACAGCAACCTCCATTATCTCTAACCTCCATGGTGCTGCATAAAATGTGTCTAAACTGCCGCCTATTTATTTCAGTGGTTTAGATTGAACAGTATCACGAGTCTCTACTTTATTTTGACTGTTATTATTAGGCTATTTTGGAAAACAGTAAAAAAAAATTAGAAGGTTTTTGAATAGGCCATTACTAAATACAAATAAATATTTTCAATTACTACCTTTACTGTTGACACGGAGAGCACGCAGATAGTTGGTCGTTTAGTCGAAACATTTTCACATCCCTAGTAGTTATCACAAAACAGACTGTTCTTTCTGCGTAAGGAAACCACACTTTTGTCACCTGTGTTCATCGTTGTTTCCATGGACACGGAGTGAATAAACAAGGCTGCACCAACGCTGTGAAATTTAATCGATTAACCTTTTTCCAACACATTGGTTCTTATTTATAGATCACAGGTCTTTTCACACCTGAGAGTTTTGGTCCGTTTGAACCGAACCATGGTTTGTTTTCCTCAGGTTTGGTTTGGGGTGCTGTGAAAGCTCATTCGAACTCCGGTGGGGACAAAACAACCACAGGTCTCACTTCTGAAATGCTTTGGAGCGATAAACCTCTTTCGCCTTAATTTGTCAGCTGAACGGAGTGTGAATTTGTTTTTCTTACAGCCAGGCAGAGGGTCCTGGAGAAAGAGTCACACGAGATCAGTTTGGGAGAAAGCACTCTGAAGATGACAGTTCGCCTACTGCGCGACGAGATCGCACCTGAGCAGGTTGAGTAACCAATCATTTATCTTTTTATTTTAACATTTAATTTTTTATTCTATTTTTGGGCTTTCTGTATTTTTCACCCTCCCAATTTAGTCGTTATGCCAATTCCCTTCCTAGTCGTGCATTGCCCCACGGCCTGGGGAGGGTGTAGAACTCTACATGTGGAGTCGCCAGCCGCTTCTTTTCACCTGACAGCGAGGAGTTTCACTGGGGGAACTCGAGGTTCACGCTATTTCCCACAGATCCACCTACCTGCTGAACAGGCGCCCCGACTGACCAGTAGGAGTCGCAGTTTACAACAACCAGGACACATACCCCACCGGCTTCCCACCCGCTAACTGCCAATTGTGTTAGTAGGGACGACTGACCAAGCCGGAGGTACCGCTGACAGCTGGATTCGATCCCAGATTCTCTGCGGTGGTAGGCGAGTGCTTCGTCCACTGCGCTACCCAGCCACACCTCCAATAATTTATCTTTATGTTAGTAAGGTAAAAGATAAAGTACAATATTATGATCATGACAGCAAATGGAAGAGCTGGTGGAGAGATCGCTTTAATCCATGAGGAACCATGAAGGCTTTAGCCTAAAGTTTACGTGTCTGAAAAGTTGACAAACTAATGAATACCACCTTAATGTAGTTTAGTTTACTTAATTGTTTAGTTGTTTATTTGACAGGGACAATGCACGTTAAAATAAATGTGCCAGATTTAGCCATGAAGGCTAGTTGTATTTTTCAAGTGTAAAAGAACAGGCGTTTGACATCAAGCATACATTAGTTCATATAATTAAAGGAAGCTATAGTAACAATGTCAATATGTCCATGCATTTTTATTATGTATAGGGACAAATACATATGAATGAAAATGTTCATATGCCAGCTTATAGCCAGAGGGTAATTTCCATCCATCTGTAGTCCGTTTGCAGGTTGATATGAACAGAGCAGACAATTACAAATGTACACAAACCTCAACAGGGCTCTACGCTAACCTTTTTCACTAGGGGCACAGGTGCTCCTAAATTAAAAAAGTTAGGAGCACACAAAGAAATTTAGGAGCACCCAAAAATATTTAGCACAGTGAAAATATTTCAAGTAAAAGATTTTTTTTCTTTTTTTCAAAAATAAATGTATATTTGTACTGTGCGTGCATGTGTGTAAATTAGCTCTTGCTACAACCCTGCATGTTTACATTTTGTATTTTGTACTTAATGTTCATTAACATGTGCTGTCCCTATCAAATAAACTATCAAATCAAACTACTGCTACAAAAGTAACAGTCACTTAACTTTAGCTTTTGCCCCTTTTATGCATACAATGCCTATGTTTTGGCTGTGTTGCTCTTCTAGAGAAATAATCCTTTCAGGGTTGCCTATTGAAATACTGTACACCTCCAGTACAGAAACATTGTTTATGAGTTTGCGTGTCAGGTAGACCATTGACAGTCGAGTCTGCCAATTACGTCACACCGCTTGCACTCCGGCCGTCCGGCGCTGCAGCTGGACCCTATTGCCCACCTCTGCTGTTCATAACGCTAGCCAAGTTAGCTGTACACACATACACAGTGGGCCGGCAGTTACTTTGGTGTAGGGGTGTAACAATGCATCGATCCTAAGGGGAAAATTCAACTGCATCGATTTGAAAATGTTAGAATCGATTATCGCAATTTGAATGTGTACACAGTGTTATGTTGTTATCATGTCCGTTACAGTCAACACAACGGCATACGCTATTGCATCAACGTTATGATTAACAAAGCAAGGCATTCGTTTTGTTGCATTAATGTTATATTACTATTGCTATCGCTAAATCTAGGTGTTCTAAAATATATTGCTATTGGTAAGACTAGAAGTTACATGTCTCGGGAAACTCTCGCATATCGCAATGGTGGCGTTTCAGGAAGTAAACAAGCCAAATGAGAGCTTCCGATTGGTCATTTGCTTTCTTTCTCATGAAACCAGTTGCGTCACTCTACTGTGATTGGACCGTTGGCTTGAGTGCAATGTGGGACTTGTAGTTTTTTAACGATTCTCGCGGCGGAGGAAAAAAAAGACGAGAGAGGCTGTAATCTGTACTCGCACAGCGTGCGCGTAATAGATTTTTATGGTTCGCATACACATATTTTTAGGGGCATATGCGAGCAATTTGGTCGCACTGTAGAGCCCTGCTCAACAAGAACAGACTTAAATTACATAAACTTCACAACCATAAAAAATGGACAATAGATGATAGACAATGACAACACAAGATGTGCGATGTGGCGAGACAAACTGGGAGACTAAGTCAGTTTAAGTCAAAGTGACTGGTGCTAATGAGTGTTAATGTGCAAATGTTTGCATTTTTTAAAAAAAAAATTTTTTGACTACAGATTGGACATTTGACACATATTACAAACATGCCCAATACAATACAAACACATATAAAAGACACAGAACAACACATGTGCACAAACGCAAACAGAGTAAAATGGGGAACGGGGGGAAGGGCATCAATAAATACTTAATCGTTGTTTTTGACAAGAGATCCAAAAAGAGCTTCTTTGTTAGTTCATCATATTATACACAAGCAGGGCACACAATTAACACCAGCCACCAGCTGAATGCTGGGAAAATATGGTGGCTAGTAGGTTTGATCCACTCACCAGCCAATGGCAATGTACTGAGTGACAAAATTAGAACATTCACCAGGCAGTCATTTGACCAGACAAGAGAAGATAACCCTGTACCCTGTACACAAGCATATTATACATTACACATAGTCCTGCACACAAGCATATTATACATTACACATAATCCTGTACACAAGCATATTATACATTCCACATAGTCCTGTACACAAGCATATTATACATTACACATAGTCCTGTACACAAGCATATTATACATTACACATAATCCTGTACACAAGCATATTATACATTACACATAATCCTGTACACAAGCATATTATACATTACACATAATCCTGTACACAAGCATATTATACATCCAGGTGCCTTAGTGTGGCAGCAGCTCTTTTCATTTCAGTGAGATGACTGTAGCCTTTTGGATGTGTAAGGGTCACATGTCACAATATTAGATTCGATTAGATTCAAATTAATTGTCATCGTACAGCACAACGGAAATAAATTGGCATCTAACCACAGTGCAAAGGTAAAAATAAAGTACAATGTACAAATGATTAAACTGGAATATATATATATATATATAAATGAGTACTACTGAGTTTGTACAGTACGGTTAACATAGCCTAGAGAATAGGCAATGGAATTCAGATTTGATGGGGAGTGTGTGTGTGAGGGAGAGGGTCTGTCATTGTGGTACATAGTTCAGAGAGATGACTGCTGAGGGGAATAAGCTGAGCCTGCTTGACTTGGAGTGGAGATTCCTATAGCGCCTCCCAGAGGGAAGGACGGCAAACAGACCATGATTGGCGTGAGAGGTGCACCCCACCTATACACACAGTAGCCACTTCATTAGCTATATTTGTACACCTGCACATTAACCCTTTGGGTGCCGTTCACGTAGATCTAAGTTTCTGTCGCCCGATGGTTGAGTGCCGGAAACGTAGACGAAAAAATATTCACTTAAAGGATAACTCCACTATTTTGGGAAATTAGCTTATTTAACATCTTCCCTGGAGTTAGACAAGAAGATGCATACCTTTTTTGTCTCTGTGCGTGCATTTTAGCTTTGGGAATAGATGCTCCGTTAGCATAGCTTAGCTTCATCACTGGAAGTGAGGCAGGACAGTAGCCTTACAGTGCCTTACAGTGTATTGCAAGGTCTGACATTGACCAAACTTGATATGCATGACCTTGGTGGGCTCTAGGTCAACTCCTGAAAAGGGGGTCAATGTCAGACCTTGCAATCAAAAGTTAGGGGCGCACTGAAATTATGGCAAGGGTTATTAGCCCCCTAACTTTTGATTGCAAAGTCTGACATTAACCCCCTTTTCAGGAGTTGACCTAGAGCCCACCAAGGTCATGCATATCAAGTTTGGTCAATGTCAGACCTTGCAATGCACTGTAAGGCTACTGTCCTGCCTCACTTCCAGTGATGAAGCTAAGCTATGCTAACGGAGCATCTATTCCCAAAGCTAAAATGCACGCACAGAGACAAAAAAGGTATGCATCTTCTTGTCTAACTCCAGGGAAGATGTTAAATAAGCTAATTTCCCAAAATAGTGGAGTTATCCTTTAATGGACGAGAATGAAATGGTCATTCAGTTGACATTAGGGCTGCAACTAACCATTATTTTGTTATCGATGATTACAACAACAATTGATTCTATTTGCAATTTAATATTTCAAAATGTTTTACTAGTATCCCCAGGTCACAGGTAGTTGCCTCTTTGACACCACCTACTGAATACCCAGAGTAGGAGATGAGCCATGAAGTTTATTTATGTCTATAAATGCTGTGTAGTGTGGATGCCTACTGTACAAGTACAGTAGGGTGAGTAACCTACATGCCATTACTGCTTTTTATCTATTGACTCATTATAGCCACTTTATTATCTTGAAATTATATAACACCCACCCATTACTATGACATTGTTTAGCATTACATACAATGTATCCATCCCTTTAGCGAAATGCTGAAAAACAGGGAACAAAATTAACTTTTTAGCTTTAGATTTTTTTAAACTACCAGCCAGAGATTTTTTACTTGCCAAAAATTCGAAATAGCTTTTTAGTATATCTCCATGAGTTATTATATGTATTGTGTGTTATCTCTCCACTCCACGCTATGGTAGTACTTGTGCCAGCACAGGAGATACGATTACAATAAATGTTTTATATATATAAAATATAAGAATATAAATATTTAAATACATATATACATATTTAAATCAATATCTTCCTTTTGAATAAAATAGGAATCCGGATTGTGAGAGAGAGGGAGAATAGCTTATAGCAGACTTAATGATTTTACAATATCTTTGCTAATCTTCTTTTTCTCTCGGCTTTTCCTGTCAGGGGTCGCCACAGCTTCTGACAGTTTCTGTCATCTGCGTCGTCCTCCGTCACTCCCGCTGCCCGCATGTCCTCCTTCACTGTGTCCATAAACCTCCTCTTGGGCCTTCCCCTCCTCTTTCCTGGCAACTCCATCTCCAGCATCCTCCTCCCTATGTACCCCACCTCCCTCCTCCGCACATGTCCAAACCATCTCAGTCTTGCTTCTCTCACTTTCTGCCCGAACTGCTCAACATGGGACGTTCCTCTGATGTAGACATTTGCGATTTTGTCCAACCTTGTTACTCCCAGAGAGAACCTTAACATCTTCATCTCTGCCACCTCCAGCTCCGCCAACCGCTTGTTGGTCAGTGCCACTGTTTCTAGACCATACAGCATAGCTGGTCTCACTACCGTGCTGTAGACCTTTCCCTTTCAGTGTTTCCCACAGGATTTTGTGAGACTGTGGTGGCTAGATCTATGATGAACTTTGTGCTCCAAACACAAAATCGACTAGAGAATACATTTGAGCCATCAAAGAAATGAAGCAAAAGTGGTTACCTGTGTTGAACTGGTTTATTTTTTAGAAAATAAAAAAATATACTGGATTACTATTACGACTTTTATTTTTTTAATTCATTTTTTTTTGGTTCATTATAAAACTGTGGCGGGACCAATTAGACTGTGGCGGCCCGCCACAGTCTAGGTAATTAATGGGAAACACTGCCTTTACTCTCGCTGGTACCCTTCTATCGTAGATCACCCCTGTCATCCTTCTCCACCCGCACCACCCGGCCTGCACTCTCTTCTTCACCTCCCTACCACAATCTCCATTACTTTGGACTGTTGACCCCAAGTACTTAAACTTGTCCACTTTTGGTACCTCTACTCCTTGCATCATCACCACCCCTCCGTCTTCCTTCCCATTCACACACATATACTCGGTCTTGCTTCTGCTCACCCTCATCCCCCTTCTCTCCAATGCATGCTTCCACTTCTCCAGGTTCTCTTCCACCTGCTCCCTGCTCTCACTACAGATCGCGATGTCATCTGCGAACATCATGGTCCACGGGGACTCCTGCCTGACCTCGTCTGTCAGCCTGTCCATCACTACTGCAAATAAGAAAGGACTGAGGGCCGACCCTTGGTGCAATCCTACCCCGACCTTGAACCCTTCAGTCACTCCCACTGCACACCTCACCACAGTCGCACTGCCCTCATACATGTCCTGTACTACCCTCACAAACTTTTCCCCTACTCCTGACTTTCTCATACAGTACCACACCTCCTCTCTTGGTACCCTGTCATATGCCTTCTCTAGGTCTACAAAGACGCAATGCAGCTCCTTCTGGCCTTCTCTCTCTATACTCTGGCCTTTTAACTCCATTAACATTAATATCTTTGCTAATGAAGTGAAATATTTATTATCAACTATCCAGTTTTTATAGTGTAACTTTTGGCTACTTCAAATCATTGAACTTATATAGAGAGAGAGAGACAGGCTCAGCCCCCCCCCCCCCCTTTCCTCACTATTGGAACGCCATGAAACGGAAACAGATTTATCCTGTGCCTGTGAGCTTTTCCAGGGTTATTTAGCTTAGCTTAACTTAGTTAGCGTTAGCAGCTAACGTTAGTTAAGGTTTTTTCCGCAATGTGGGCATACAGGAATGGCGAGGATGCAAAAGCATGTTAGACGCATTGAACCCGTTTTCACTGCACATAGAAACAGCGTGACTCGCAAGAGGAGTTGTCACAGGGCTGTCGAACGCAGGGCTGTCGAACGCAGGGCTGAAGAGCTAGATATCATAGCTTCTAAAATTGAAGGTAGAGGTATCAGGCTCAGCCCCTTGCAGCTGGAGTTGAGGTCAAACTCGGAAGTTATGTGATGTAAACCCAATTTCAGCTCCTTTGACAACACTAGCTCTTTTTACCCCATTCACACCAATTTGCATTGGATTCTCTGTTTAGCCTTGGCTAATCCAACATGGCTTGCCAAAAGAAAAATGCTAGTAATCAAAAGTGACTAACATCAAGTTTTCTCATATTTAGGAAACTCCAGCTGATGATTCCCAAAACGCATGTAAGTATTCATGTTGGCTCTCAATTAGAATGCTTGAGATGAGAAGAATTCGATTCTATTTGAACTTATCTCTAATGCTTGATTTGGGTGTATGGTTTCAGATTTTCTTGACTAGATTTCTCTAACATTGTATCTAATCATGGGGTAACTTACAAGGTTCCTTACCCTGTATGCAAGGATTTGTAGGGTGTTTACTCACATGTTTTACTAACATTATTTTACCCAATGTCAATAAGAATAGGTTTACAGGATAAAGAATAACTGTAGGAAAACGATAATACAAACTCTTCTGTAGACATTTTGTTTGTGTTAGTTCAGTAAGACATTTTGTTTGTGTTAGCTCAGTATATAAAGCCATTTTGTTTGTGTTAGCCAGTGTTAATTTTGGCAGCTATTTTCATTTTAGTTTTAGTCTTAGTCATGTGTCAAGTGCTCCTTTTTTCGTTTTCATCATATTTAGTCATCTCCATTTATTTTTCGTTTTGTCAGTTTTAGTCAACTAAATGTCTGAGAATTTTAGTCTTAGTCAGTTTTTGTCTCAATTTTGTCTTTTTTGTTTTAGTCTAGATTTAGTTGACGAAAACGGATGACATTTTTGTCTATTTTTAGTTAATGGAAAAAAACTTGTCAGAAATAGTCAACATGGAACATTTTCTTATTTAAATTGCGTATTTATTTTTTAACCTAGGGGAATCTGAGTCGGCCGCACAAGTGATACACAGGAAGTATATGTTGTTGTAGACATGGTCCAATGTATTGTTGCTCCTATAGTATATGTTGGTGTAGACATGGTCCAATGTATTGTTGCTCCTACAGTATATGTTGGTGTAGACATGGTCCAATGTATGCATCAAAGAGAGCATTACGGATGTGGTGACGTTGTTTCTGACCAGAGAGACGACGCTGAACTCTGTCTGTCTTCTGTTTGCTGTGTCTTTCCTTTCTCTCTGCCATGTCTGTCCTCTCTCTGCTGTGTCTGTCCTCTCTGTCATGTCTGTCCTCTCTCTCTCTGCTGTGTCTGGCAGCGGTTTATTCTATAACAGGATACTGTAAACTAAGTAAACAGTACACACTGATTGCAATCTGCTTGCATAAAAACATTATATAAAATCACATTCTGAGGTCAGTGTTAAAGTGCCACATGGAAGAGGTCTGGTTAGTGGTTAGAGTTAGAGGTGGTCTAGGTCTGGTTAGGGTACAGTAACTTAGGGGTAGTTAAGCATTCATTATAATTTATTATTATTATTTAGATAGATGGATGTAAAGGGCTAGACCAACTCTTAACCCCTATCCGGACCTAGACCACCTCTAAGTCACAACCCTAACTTAGGGGTTAAAGTTAGAGGTGGTCTAGGTCTGGTTAGGGGTTAGAGTTAGAGGTGGTCTAGGTCTGGTTATACTGATCCGATACCAGTGCATACATAAAAAAAAAAAAATTATATTATATAAATTATAAAACTTTTTCTCTTTTCTTTTTTTACAGCTACTGTTTTATATATACTGTTTTTTAGTAATAACTAGAAAGTAATGGTATTTATTCAACAACAGGTGATTGTATAGATTAGTATTAGTATCATTAAATGACAACTATGCTTAACTATGCTTCACCCACGGAAAGGTTGTTGGCACATTGGTTCCACACGGACGTTACACGTTGTTGCGCACTTCCTATCCAGTCGGCTCCGGTTCAGTTAGCTCCTAGCAGAGGCACTGTTGTGATTTTTAATGCAAAATAAATATTCAACATTCTCTTTTGAGACTCCGCCTCAGACTCTTATCATTTGGCACTAAAAGCTAAACATTGTCACCGGTATGGCTGTCTGCATTATGTCATTAATTGTGTGCGAGAGGTCGATCAGATCAGTTAGCCACATTAGCGTGAGCTAGCTTAGCCACTAGCTAACACAATCTAGATGGAAATACAAACAATGTAAAGTTACTGGTGAAAAAGTTATTTAGCTTGGAATACTCCTTTGCCAACTTGCTGTACTTTGCTTGCAGGTCTGCAGCTGGATTATGAATAGTCCCAATTTTAGCCAAGGTAACGTTAAGCTAAAACTAGCTTTTCAGATAGCTCTTCAGCTAATGCTAATAACACAGAGCTCCCGTCAGCCGTCACACTGTTCTGTCGGGACGATGGCATTAAGAAAAGTTATAATTCGTTTTTCTCGTCTTGTTTTAGTCAACAATATCAACATACATGAAGAGAAATTTCGTCCTGGTTTTTGTAAATTACATTTTTGTGTCGTCAGTTGTGGTCAACAATATTTAATAAACGATTTAGTCTCGTTAGCGTCACATGGTATTCAATAACGTGACATCACGTCTCGTTGTCGTCATGAAAAAAACCTTAGTTGACGAACATCTTTCGTCATCAATTTAGTCAACAAAATTAACACTGGTGTTAGCTCAGTATATGAAAACATTGTGTTTGTGTTAGCTTATTATAACAACATTTAGCTTGTGTTAGCTCAGTATATGAAGACATATTTTGTTTGTGTTAGCTCAGTAAGGCATTTTGTTTGTTAGTTCAGTATATGAAGACATTTTTGTTTGTGTTAGCTCAGTATATGAAGACATTTTGTTTGCGTTAGCTCAGTATATAGATATTTTGTTTGTGTTAGCTCAGTAAGAAATTTTTTTGTTTGTGTTAGCTCAGTAAGACATTTTGTTTGTGTTAGCTCAGTAAGACCTTTTATTTGTGTTAGCTCAGTAAGACCTTTTGTTTGTGTTGGCTCAGTAAGACCTTTTGTTTGTGTTAGCTCAGTAAGACGTTTTGTTTCTGTTCGCTCAGTAAGACCTTTTGTTTGTGTTTGCTCAGTAAGACCTTTTGTTTGTGTTTGCTCAGTAAGACCTTTTGTTTGCGTTAGCTCAGTAAGACCTTTTGTTTGTGTTAGCTCAGTAAGACATTTTGTTTGCGTTAGCTCAGTAAGACCTTTTGTTTGTGTTAGCTCGGTAAGACCTTTTGTTTGTGTTAGCTAATTATATGACCCCCCCTGGGGGGCGCAGAGGCATGACAGGAGGGGCACGAGCGACCAGGGGGAAATGTCTGTTTACAAGAAACCAACGCGTTGAACTATTGTTTTGACATCGTTGTGTTTCTCACGGTGCACAACAATAAACAAACCATGGCTTCACGTTCCCCCACTCTCAATGAATGGGTTCATTCAGCTCAGCCCATGGTGTGTCAGTAGCCCTTTTCACACAGACTTCACAGCATTATACCACAATATGGATTCTCTTTTTTTCCCCCCAATCTGCCGGCTTCAGGTTGTCCACACTGAACCTAACAAGATGGTATACATGTGTGCATTCCCGAGTCGGATAGATGGAGATGCAGCGTGGATAGAATAGACGCAGTGCGTTCTGTAATAGGTCCCCAAAGGTGCACATATTACGGAATGAAAAATACTATCAAGTTGACATGCATAACTCACGATGATTAGTTAAGACAAGCTTTCTCTAGGCTTTTGAAAATGTAAGGCAGACCTTGTTGGTAACGGGCAGCCGATAGGAGAGGATAAGTGTCAGTAGGTGAACAGAATGGAGGAATGTTTAACATATATGTTTAACGCCTTTGTTTAACATAACCTAAAAGGAAGACAAGCGATGCTTCGGAAACAAAACAAGTGTGACATAACGTCAATAAACCAAAAATAAAAGTCAAGAAAATACGACCTTGCTCTTGGCGAGATTTCTCTCTTTTTGAAAAAGCACACAGTCTTGCGTGTCTATTGAACTGTATGGTTATGTACGTTATTGTTCTAGCAAAAGGATTGCACATTTAATAATTTCTCAGTTTTTGGTTATTGTTACTGATGTAGAATGTCATTGTTAAGTGGTTGCATAATTTGAAAGTTCATGATATTGATGTTACTTCAATACATTTAAACATTTCATGGCTATTTTGTTGGGGGGGGGGGGTTGGTTGTTGGGGGGGGGGGTTGGTTTTTGGGGCCCGACAGAAATAGAAACACTGGTATATGAAGACATTTTGTTTGTTAGCTCAGTATATAAATACATTCGTTTGTCTGTCTGCTAATGCAGCATCCCATAAAACAACTCCTGGAGATGCATGTGCACCTGCGGCTGAACATCAGATGGCAGATGAAGAGGCTTGCTCCACCTCAGCTGTTTTGAGTAATATTACCCAGGACATGGATGAGGAGTTATTGAGACTGCTGGTGGAGAACATCTCAAAGAGCCAAGACTTCAGTGTGGAGATGCTGCCCGACGGCTGCTCTGCTGCGGTGACGTTCCACAGTGGAAAAGGTAGATATCTAAGCTGGAGAGACGCACAACCCCCGTCCCCTCATTTTCAAAAATAAGCAAAAAATATACCTCTTCACTGTAGCCTTTTAATAGATAGATGGATGGATATACTTTATTCATCCCCTAGGGGAAATTCAGGGTTTCTCACAGTCTCGCAACCAACTATGTCCGCATCGTGGATTAAAAGTAAGATAAGATATTCCTTTATTGATCCCCTTGGGGAAATTAGTAAGTACATCAGATCTACTAGTGGGGCAGATAAGCTCATATATGGAAGCTATTGTGCATTTTATGAAAGAAGCATGAAACTTTCTACAGTGTTTCTATATACCATGAAGTTTGTTTTCAGACGTGGAAACACTTCTGAATTGACCTCTGAAACTTGTCAGAGGCTGTACACATTTTGGGCTCTCAAAAACAATGTTATTTTTAACGTATTTCCAGGCACAAAGGTATTATATTTATATCAAAAAGAAGAGTTGTGGAACCCACTGGTCGTCATAAAAGTGCTTTAGTAGATTAAATCAGCTGTATAGGATATGGCAATTGGGTTTCATGTCATACAAACACACCTCACACAAACACAAAGACTCAAAAAAGGACTTTCAACAATATGCGCGTACAATTTTATTGAACAGTTGACATCTCTTAACCTATCCTAGCATGAGCAAAGGGCAGTACACTTGAGGGCAGCCTTTTTGCACTTTCAGCGTGTTGTACACCCTTTCTTGCAACCACAATGGATCCGTTCATAGCAGCTCTGTGATGCTTCTGGAAGGGTGGTCCACAGTGGCTGCCATCCCATTTCTTCTTTCACCCAGCCCCAATCAGCAGGCCTTGGCAGCTGAGGGTCAGGTTCGCCCAGGGGTGCAGTCGTAATAGCAGAAGTGCCTGTACTCTGTTTAAATGACGCCACGTGCACGTGCGCTCCCGCGCGCATGCGCATACATGTTCCCCCACGTGCGCACAGAACAGATGATTATTATGCATAAATAGTAGGAAACATGTTTGTATAGGAAATGACTCGTTTTAGTTTTTGTAAATATTGCCTTGAAATAGAGAAGCTGAAAAAGGTAGCAGGATGTAGCCTTCAATATATAAAGGAATTATATTGTCAACAGATATGGTTGAAAAACAAACAATGTTTAAAATGTAATTGTAGATACAATATTGTAGTTACAATTTCTTTAATTGAATTAACTTAAACTAGAAAAGTAAATACAAACTAAATGAGGACAGTTTCCTTCTGAAGCACAACTTATGTCTCATCCTTCCAGTCGGGACCATTTGTCACATAGTCAGAGCTCCACAGCTCAAGCAAACCCCCACAGGGCTTGTATTTTGGTTTTGCACTTCTCGTTCTTTGTTATGCTATTGCTATGCTATTGTTATGCAAAGACTCGGTGATAGATAAGTTGCCGGGAACTTGGCGCACGGATGACGAGTCGAGTGAAAGTTGTGAACGCATTTTTGTGTGCGCGTACTTCTGCTCAGAAAAGTGCTGGGACGGCGTGGTACCGCGTGGCACCACCACTGCACCACTGGGTTCGCCTAACATTGGCCTGATAGCTGGCACGCTTAATGTGTTGCTCTAGCGCAGCCTTCGTTGGGGGCATGTTCTCCAGAGCTCTGGATTTCTGAGTGAAGAGCTGTTTTCTAGCTTCACTTACCTCTGTGGTTTCACTTGTCCTGTCATACATCAGTACGACAAAGCGCTCCAACCGTGACTTGGACAGCTCACTCACATCACCCTGCATCTGCAGGAGCTCATTGAAAACCTCAGTTACTTCAGGGAAAGCCTTCCAAGTCTGCCATGCTGTTTTCTTTCCTCTTCTAGCAAATGCTGAGACTGTGTCACATCCTGTGAGTGCGTGGAACAATGGGAGAGCAGCACAGGTACTTGGACCCAGCTTCTTGGCTATTTCATGAACGCCAATATATCTGAGGTTGGTTCCACTACCAAGAGCAATCCACATTTCCTCTGGCTTGATCTTCCTAAACATGGCCACAGCCAGAACTATAACATCGGTGTCAACAGTACGAATAGTCACTTTTTTTTTATCCACTTTTTCTCCCCATTTTCTATTCTTTCTCCCATCCCAATTTCGTGTTTCCAATTCTTCCCTGTCTTGAACGTTGCTAGACTATGCTTCCCACTGGTCGGCTGTAGTGAGGATAGAAGCCTTGCATCACATGTCCCCTCCGCTTGAAGCCTTTTTACAACGCATCCGCGTTTCCGGGTTCCCGTTTTGCGCTCCGATTGGCTAGGTCATGTGACATGAGCGCCAATCGTGGGACGGCAAGTTTCTACACTGGTTAAGCTTAGGCACTCTTCGAAGTTGGTTAAGGTTAGAGTTTGTCTTGGAGCGTGACTATAGAACGGCAGGTAGTTTGCAGGCTGTTCGATGCGGAAATGGGCAAACACGCTATTGGGCGCACATGACCTGGCCAATCAGAGCGCCGGAAACGCGGATGCGTTGTAAAAAGGCTACACGCGTCCCCTCCGCGTCTATGCTTTACCCAAACGGTTCATGCGTTTTGCGAATCTGATTGGCCACTGACGTTTCTGGCCACTGACGTTTCTGGCCATGTGACATGTGCGCCCAATCGCGTGACGCGCCCATTTCCGCCTCGACCAGCAGCAAACCCTAACCCTAACTGTTCTATCGCCATGCTCTAAGAGTGCCTAAGCTTAACCGGGGAAAGAACTTGCCGTCACACGATTGGTGCGACCAGAAACATCAGTGGCCAATCAGAGCGCAAAACGGGAACGCGGAAGCATGCACCGTTTGGGTAAAGCAATGATGCGTCCCCTCCGGTACACAAGGAGGCAGCCTGTCGCATCTTTTCACCGCAACAGCTCGAACTCTCAGTGGCGAGGAGTAACACGTGGGAGGCTCACGCTGCCCCCGATACTTCCTGTTTCCGCCGTACTGGCGTCACACAACCGACCTGTAGGAGTCGCTGTCCACAACGTCCAATCCCCACCCACCGGCTTTCCCACCCTCTAACACTGCCAATTGTGTTTTGTTCTCGTCAACACGCAGGAAGTCTTTCCAGTGCTTTGGCAGTGCAGTGGTAGGCATCACCCGTCTCCTGATTGCCTTCCCTCTCTTCTGTCAGGTGGTTCCTTTCAGACTGTCTGGGATATAGATGTCCCAGATAACATCAAGACGCCTTGTTTTCTCAAGCTGGGATTTTGCATATGGCACAAAGACACTATCTGCACAGTCCTGGAAGGTCTTTGCTGGACCAGGATTCAGCATCTGGACCACAGCTGCACCATCAAGGAACACGGCATCAACCACAGGAGGAGGTTGTGAGTCAGTGTCATCAATCATTATGTAGTGCAAGAGGTCTGCTTTTGTACCAAGCCACATCTTCCCTCCTTGAGATAAAGATGGTGGTGCTTCCTCGTTTTCATGACTGAAGAACTGATCCAGATTGCCATCACGTGTTTGGCAAGCCACATACAGCCGCGAGAAGAGATTGCAATCACGCTTCAGTGCTTCAAGTTGTATCTTCTGCTTTGACTGTTTTCACTGGTGGGCAGCTGAACAGAGGCAATTTGTTCTTGAGCAGGGTATCTGTGACTGGCTTTGTTTGCTGCTCCAGGCGTTTTTCCACAAAGGTCTCCACTTTCCTTACTGTGTCTGCAACTGATGAACTCATGAACTCATGATGTCGAGCACCAGGAGATCCTGACTCTCTTCAAGAAATGGGTTCCCCATCTCTCTGATCACTGCTGTGAGGGACCTAACATGTTTTATGAAGGTTTCTTGCACTGCTGGCTGCTGCTTGTGGTGACGATTTTCACTTTCTGGGGTGCTTTCATTCTCAAAATCTGTAGTCATTCTGGCAATTTCTGGGCCTGCCACCATCCAGCGATGCAGTGCCCCAGGATTCTCTGTCAGGCCAACTGCTCCACCAGATCCTTTGATGAGTTTGTTCTGTTCGTGGCAGTGGTCAATTGCAATAGCAGTGAATTTGTGACTTGTTTTATGCACAACAAACTTTCCAACACGGAACTCCTCCAGGATGGATGGATGTTTATCAGAGAGGACCATCATGTCACGGACATGCACTGATAGCCACCTGGAGTAGTGAGTGTGGTCCAGAGCAAACATCCAGGGTAGTAGCTGTGTGAGGGTTTCCACATAGAGCTGAAAGTTGCCCTCCCGCAGTGATCTGACATATGAGCATGAGGACCTCAAGTGATAAGGTTTTCAACCAGTAGTCGAAAGGCACACTTTCCCTGACTCGCTGCAGGCACCATTCTTCAAATTGCTAGCAGCAGTAACTTGGTGGGCCTGTTTAGGTCCAGCTCAGCGGGTATCTGTCCAAATTCGTGAAATTCAAGAAGATGCCTGTCCAATGACACATAACCACTGCCTAGTGGTGGCTTGCTTGAGTGGGCAGGGCATTGCAAAGCTTCCCTTGTTTCCACTTGGCAGAGAGCACAGAGTTCCCAGTTAGTGGGGCAATGCAGCTTCTTAGACGTAGAAGGCTGGGCTGGATCAATCAGGATATGGCGTTTTGACATGATGCAGGCAAATTGTGCATCAAATTGCTGAATAGTGTCGTAGGCTGCCTTGCCAGTAGCTAGCTGACACATACAAAAATCCTGTAGTGAACATACCATATTGTATATATTGGTATTATTTTACGCATGTATTTATTTAAATTTCTTTGAACAAATGTTTTATATTTTCCCTTTTCTAACATAAAACTAGACAAACAATACAGTAACAGTAAAATTCTATGATAAGTCACAGGACAATGACAGAGATAGTAATAACAATAATGACAGTCCAGTAATTAAATCAAAATAAATGTAGATTAAAAGACATAAAAATCATAAATACAATACAATACAATACATGTGCTCTTGCTCGCTCTTCCTCACTCTTTCCTTCCCCTTCCCTCATACATAATACATCCACTATTCCATTTAACATCAGAAATTACAAGTTCATATGCTTCCCTTTATCTTCTCCACCACAGCTAACCAGATTGCTATGCTGGCTTCATTAACACCTAAAATTCGTGCAGTAGATATCTTTAGATAAATCACATCGAGATGGGTAAGAACCCATACCTTCCGGCACATTTTATCCGGTTGAATCCAGCGTGACCCTATCAACTTTTTGGCAGCCGTATGTACAGAGGTTGATAACTGAGAAACATCATTCAACAACAATACAGAAGGCAGTATAGGTATGGTCAGAGATAAAAATTCTGATAATTGAGTGGTTACTTTTTCCCAGAATATCTTAACAGGAGAGCATTCCCAATACATATGCATACATGTACCAAGAGCACCGTTTAAACACAAGGAGCATCGAGGGTCTTGTCTGAGCCCCATTAGTTGCAAACGTCTAGGAGTCAGGTAAATCCTATGAACAAAATTAAGATTAATCTGTTGATGATCCGGGTTGCGTGATGATAGCCGAACGTTTGCCCAGACTTCATCCCAATCAAAATTTACTTCCAAGTTTGGGATATCCTTCCTCCAAATCGAGTCTAGGGGAAGGACATCATACATGTATTTATTTTTGTACATATTTAGTGAGAAAAATGTCATTAACACCCTCTTTGGAGGAATTAATGGTGAAGAGGTTGGAGGTGGATTGGCTAACATTACACAATGGCTAGCTTGCTAGTTGCTAGCTAGATAGCTAACTGTATTTAATTTAATTTCATTCATCAACAGCTAGAAATAGTATTTGATCAATAAGAACATGATACAAATTCTCACCTGTCCATACATCAAAATCTCTTCTCTTCTCTCATGTGCACTCTTTTCAGGCTACTGCCCTCTGTTGGTCTACTGCAGTAAAATCATGCAACAAACTGACACATGGACACAAGGCCATGGCTGAGCAAGTGAATGTCTTTATTAGAACAAAACTGCCATTTTAACAAACATATATATTATTATAAAGGAGAATAATGGGACGAAAAGTAGAAAAATGCAATGCTGAGGTCAACGACCCCTCAAGGTCACCAGAGGTCATTCTGAAAGTGTTTCCACGTCTGAAATCACGATAGATATAGATGATATGCTGAAAGTTTCATGCTTCTTTCATAAAATGCACAATTAGTTTGCTTAACCGCCCCACTATACCTAACATCGTAATAATAATAATAAAAATGTGATAAATAAAACCGTGTATAGAAAACCGGTGTGGGGAGGTAAATGGGGTACGGGAAACAAACAACCGCCCCAGGTCAAGATCCCCCGCACTAGACTGAGTTGTTAAACAGTCTAATGGCTGTGGGGACAAAGGACCTCCTGTGCCGCTCAGTCCGCTCAGTCCGCAAGTGCAGGGAGATGAGCCATCCGCTGCGACTGCTGCTCTGCCCCACCAGGGTTTGGTGGAGAGGGTGGTTGGCATTGTCCATGATAGCCAGCAGCTACCTTCTCCAGTCTCCTGATCTAACAGAGGTTCCCAAACTTTTTTTTAACCAAGGTTCCCCTGAATATTTTCTTCTTCTCCAAGGCACCCCAACCCCCCCAATTTTTTTTTACATCTTATCAATTAACAGACCAAATCATGATTAATTATTGATGAATAATATTATGAATAAGTATCTTGTTTTGGCTGAAAATAATGCCTTTGTAATAATGTGTAATGACAATGTATTTCTCCAATGAGTTTTAACAGGATAATAAAAGTAATTAACATTCATGCATGGACAAGATAATGGCAAGAATGCATTAGCTCAGTCAAACCTTAATTTAATTAAAAACAAAAAATAGGCTTTGTTGTGCACATTTAGTGGGACACATGCGCCGGCTTTTGGGAGCAGAGTCTCTTTATGCAGGGAGAGATGGTGGACAGCGCAACACGCAGGTCCTCTTCCACTCCCAGCCGCGTGCATGTCTTGTTCTTGGCGTATGTGAGAGAATCACATTCATCATCCAGTTGTTCTTTTGTAAGGCATATCGTGCTCACTGGCAAAAGCCATCAGTTCAAATCGGAGCTCATAAACGCGGGATACAACCATACCCCGTGGCCACCAGCGGACCTCTGTGTGTAATAGGAGTGTAAGGCTGAGACAATATGCCATTTGGAAGAATCGATAAATCGGGACCAAATTATCGATAAATATAGAATCTTTTTTTATTTTATTATCTCTTAGATGCAACGGCCCACATGTTGGCGACCTCTAGTTGCTCGGGTGTGCATATTTCTTAATACAATATATATATCGAATTAAAGCCCTATTTGTTGCCTGTCGATAGCCCTTTCAGGTGACAAAGTCCATTCAGCGGTTCTCGAGTTACATGCCGATATGTGAGGCGTGCGCCGAAGTACACAGCACACTTTTTTTAATACCACTCCCGACTCTCGAGCCTCTACCTCCGTCAATCATTTGGCGATCTCGAAAGTCATTAGACAGGGTTGTAACCAATGAGTAGCGCTTTCCAATGGTACCCCAAGTGGGAATGAGCGAATCAGGGATCTAGGTGAAAACTCACGAGCCAAAACGGGAAGAGAATTCTCCGTCAAATGCATTGAAGTCTATGACAAAATCGTTTTCTGAGCTCTCACCTTTTACCAAAACCGCTTCTAATCACTAATTTCTGAACGGATATTTATGAAATTTGGACATGTACTACACAAGACTTCAGGCTATGGACTCAGCGTGTCTTCTCAGCCATACACATATTTGGGTAAATACTACTTCTGGACTACTAACTACTACAGAACAACATGAGTAACACGTTTTTCTACAACTCAAGTTCAGACCTATGTTACTCTATTTCATTAGCACTAAAAGTGAATTTTCTTTATTGTATCAGAAACCTAAGAATGTCATCTTTAAAAAAAGACCAGGCTCATACATGTGCTATAAGTATTAAAGGGGAACTATCTTATAAATGGCCTTTTTGAGTGTTTAGCATTGTTTCCTAGCTATGTGAACTTATATTAATATGATCTATGTCTCAAAATTCTCATATTGGCGCATTCTTCCAATTCTCCTCTCATAATATTCACCCTCACTGAACTGAGTCATTTGAAAATGTGCGCGATATGTGATGTCAGAAAGACACCGCTGCATGTTAATGTTCAGGCGACGACGCCGCTGCGCAGTGGTTTAGGAGCCCAGGCTCAAAACAGCTCGAGATCTTGAGGTAAAAAAAATGCTGTTTTTGAGGACTTGATTAGAAATACAAAACAATGAATAAAAAAATATATATATATTACAGAGGTGTTCCATAGACTCACAGGAATTGTGTAAAAGTGCCCAAATAGTGAAAGAAATAGTAAAATAGTTCCCCTTTAAGTATAGTATTTTGGTTTGCAAAAAAAGTATGCAGTCCTCAAAAACTAAAACTAAAATTACCATTAAAATACTGTTTTAAAAAATAAATAAAAATGTAACGTTAGTTTGTGTGTGTGTCACATGCACTCACTGTAATTTTTGCGATGCTGTAGTTGGCCCATGAGGCCACGACACGGACACACAAACTAAGGTTAAATAATATTTTTTTTTCTTAATCCTGGACTATTTTCAACGTTTTGGCTACTTTTGATTTCAATTGTATAATTCACATTTAAAAATGGTTTACCGTGGTATCTTTGGTAGCATTCTTTTCAGCACAGTCTCACATATATGACCTGACCGTTTGGTTTCATACTGTACATACTACTGTACATACTGTATAGACTGTATACTGCATAATGTGCAACCCAAAACAAAAAAACGATTTTAGAAGATGGGTTTTCCTACTCTGAGCGGATCTAAACATGCTGCATGAAGCCTTAGAAACAATGAAAATGCGCCCTCAGGTTGCCCATGTATAAACAATTATTTTCTTAATCCTCCAAAAACGGCACAAAAGAGCACGCCAAACAGCGAAGCTAGCATGATGTCCACCATGTTTTTTGGATCTTTACCGTCTCCAAAGCATTTCCTCTTGACTTGTAGTCAACTTGTAGTTCTGAGTCGGCAGTTTCCGGTATTTTTTACCGTTTACAGTTTCATTCTATGATCTAAAACGGCGAAGATATCCAAATAGATTACAATTTACGCATGCGTAAAAACGTATTAGCATCGAATTTAAATGATCCTCTTTCAGTTATTTATTGATCTATCGACACCAAATCAAAAGTAGCATGTACTTTCAGGTCTGCTCTTTTGATTCACGCTGAAAAAAATCCGGAAAATGTCAACAAATTCACTGGCAGACCTTATTTTATAATAATAAAAACATTTTTACATCGCCACTTATCGATTTCACGCAGTTATCGATAATGATCGATAAATCGATAAGTGGCCTCAGCCTTATAGGAGTGCCTCATGCTCGGACTTCATCTCATTGCAGAGTATGCTGAAAATCCGTGACTTCAGCGGGCGTGACTTGACGTAGTTGACCATTTTCACCACTTGGTCCAAGACTTCAGTGATGTCTTGATTGATTGATTGAAAAGTTTATTAACAGATTGCAGAATGGGTACAGTACAGTACAGCTCAATACATACAATTGTTAAGGGGATGCAGACCAGAGAAAGACTTTCGACTTGTTTACATCAGGGTCCCCCATTTTCAATTCATCATAACATATATGACATACAGATAGACAGTACTGCTACATCTATACATTTATGACATATCAGATTTGCAAATACAGTACTGTTTGTGATACAAAAGTGTCCAGAAAAGGAGTGTATATACATTTGGCATAGAAACTGTACATTGGAGGAGGTTGGTTGGGTGGGGTGGGGTTGGGTGGGTTGGGTGAGGGCTGTACATTGGAGGTGGGGGGGGGGGGGGGGGGTTGGGAAGGGGACACACACACATTTTACACTGTACATTGGAATATTGACAAAGCCTTACTTGGTCATTTACTGTACAACTAGGTTAGGACATTTGTAGGGGCCAGTTTTGAATTGCAGTCTCACGTAGGTGTTTTTTGAGAGTGTTTTTGAAGGTGGGTAGTGATTCACATTCCTTTACAGCTTTAGGCAGGGCGTTCCACATTGATGTGGCATAATTGCGAAACGTGTTTAGTCCCTTGTTTGATCCGAATCTGGGTTTTACATGATTTGTGGAGCTCCCTCTGGTGTTGTGATCGTGGTATTCACTGACCTTTGGGAAGTATTTTGACATGTACATGGGTACCTTGGTCGCGTAGTGTATCTTGTAGACCAGGCCCATTGCAAGTTGCTGTACTCTGTCGTCTACTCTAAGCCATCCTAGGTTGTCAAAGTGGGCAGGGGTGAGGTGGGTTCTAGGAGTCAGGTCAAGTAGTAGTCTGACTAGCTTGTTTTGAGATGTTTGTAATTTGTTTTTTAGTGCCTTTGAGGTGCTTTGGTACCATGAGGTGCAAGCATAGTCGTAGTACCCTTGAATGAGTGCTCCTGCTAGAGTCTTCAGGGTATTCTTGTTTACCAGAGAGGAGATCCGGTACAAGAATCGCGTTCGTTGGTTGACTTTTTTTATTACATTGGATGCCATTTTGTCACAGGAAAGATTAGCCTCTAGGATGGAACCCAGGTAGGTAATTTCATCTTTCCTTGTGATAATATTGTCACCCACTGTAACCGAGAAGCCGTCGGTCTTGCTGAGTTTGTTATTTGAACCGAAGAGAATGGACTCTGTTTTGCCCATGTGTAATGATAGTTTGTTGTCGGCGAGCCATATGCAGATTTTGCCTAGTTCCGAGCTGAGGGCTTTTTCAACCTGTAACTTGTTCTTGTCAGAGACCAGCAGGGCTGAGTCGTCCGCAAACAGGAACAAGTTGCAGTCACAAGCTGACGACATGTCATTTGCATAAATTAGGAATAGTAGCGGTCCTAGTATGCTTCCTTGTGGAACACCACAGCTCACTGTGAGGGGGGGGGATAGTGTACCGTTTACTTCCACCATCTGTTCCCTCCCCTCCAGGTAGGATTGTATCCAGCTCACTGATAAACTATCAAAACCAATTGCTTTTAGCTTGTCTGGGGGCATAGCCTTGGCGACGAGGGCTTCTCTGTAGCGTGCAGTGGGTTATCTGCATGTCTGGATTTTCCCTTCTCATGTTAGTTACAAAGCCCTTCACTCTCCCGTCATTGACGCAGCCCCGTCTGTGCAGATGCTGACACACATTCCACAGTTAACCCCTTATGCTGAGGGAACATTTAGCATAAAACTGGTCTGGTCTCTTTTGAAAGGAAACATTCTGAACATTCTTCCACAACAGGAGAAGAATCACTTCTAATGTAATAGAGTTAGTGGTTTGAACACACTGAAATTAAAGTTTTGCTTACTCATGTTTTGTTTACTTGTTGCCAGATGAATGTTTTTGAGTTCCAGCTGAGAGGTAGGAGCTGCAAAACAATAACTGTTCCATAGCCTGAAGTCTTATCTACAGTACAGGTCCAAGGTTTATAACAATCCCACGGAAAATGTGTGTTTTACAGATGTTTTTGTAAACCTTGTATCGGTAATAATTCGTCCAAAATGGCCGACCGCTCGTTCATTTCGACGGCGAGTGAGAAATTCTCCAAACAAACAAGTTATTAATCTTCTTCTCTCCCTTTACCGTAGGAATCAACCCTCATGTAAGATTAGCTCCAGAATTTCATTGGCTACAAAAACGGTCAATCATTTTCACCGTCTGGTGACTGGTCTGTTTAGAAAAAATTACTACCTCCAGTTTCGGCTCTCAATGACCGGACAAATCACCACTGACTCTGAAAATGATTGACCGTTTGTGTAGCCAATGAGATTCTGAAAAGAATGACATCTTACTTAAGTTGGTTTTCTGAGACAGAGAAGCGGTAAAAGCGTACCGTATGCAAGAGAATGAATGTGCGCCTGTCTCGGAGCATTGATCTGTTGTGTGAGAAGGGGGTGAGAAGGGGTGGGGGTGGTGTATGTGACAAGAGATTACTGGGGGAGGGCGAGAGGGGACTGGGCTAGTGTTGACTCATCTCCAAAAAAAATTTAACGCCTAAACATACCATTACATAAAGATGTGTAAAACACATTTTTGTGATATTGTTATCAACTTTGGACATGTTCTAGGTAAGACTTCAGGCTATTCCCCCAGCATTGCTTTCAGCTAATAACTATAGAGTAGATGGTTCTGCAAAATAATTCTGACAAATTAGAAATTATTTCAGTGTGTTCAAACCTCTGTAAATGATTCCTGTTGTGGAAGAAAAGAGGCCAGACTTATGCATCTGCTGCAAATGGTTCCTGAATAGTGCCCAATTTACTTTCAGTATGCAATCGACAAGCGTTTTAAAGGAAAACTCCAACATTTTGGGAAATTAGCTTATTTAACATCTTCCCTGGAGTTAGACAAGAAGATACATACCTTTTTTGTCTCTGTGCGTGCATTTAGCTCTGTTAGCGTAGCTTAGCTTCATCACTGGAAGTGGGGGGGTTTTGCCCTACAGTCACCAAATACACTCTAAATACAACTCCAAAACGTTCTTGTAAACATGTTGTGACCTGTGTATTTACCACGTGGAGAAATAAAAAATAATTGAATTCGACAATTACGTTTTCTAAGCAGATATACTCGGAACAATTTTTTGCCGAACGACTCCTCTCTGCGCGCAGTCAGTGATTTCTACGTGGAAGCCGTGTTTGTTTACATGACTTCCTTTCTGGGGGTTTTCAAAATAAAAGAGCGACGTCTATAGCAGCGGAATACGTTTATTTTGTACATTATCTAACGTTAACACGAACCTAAACTAACGTTACAACTAACCTAAAGTTAGTTTAGGTTTGTGTTAACGTTAGATAATGTACAAAATAAACGTATTCCGCTGCTATAGACGTCGCTCTGTTATTTTTAAAACCCCCAGAAAGGAAGTCATTATATTTGCTTTAGTGACCGTCCGGCTCTGTGTTAGCTCCGAGCGTGCAGTAGTTAGTATTATATTATCAATACCAGCCATTGGATTACTGTTTTCTAAATTGGGGAGGCTTTTAATCGTCAAGGTAAGAGGATTTTAAGTCATGGTATCCATAAACTTCAATCAGTTCGGATCCTTTGAATGAATGAGAATGTAAACAAACACGGCTTCCACATAGAAATCACTGACTGCACGCAGAGAGGAGTCGTTCGGCAAAAAAAATTCGGAGTATATCTGCTTAGAAAACGTAATTGTCGAATTCAATTATTTTTTATTTCTCCACGTGGTAAATACACAGGTCACAACATGTTTACAGGAACGTTTTGGAGTTGTATTTGGAGTGTATTTGGTCACTGTAGGGCACTAGGGAACGTCAGGCTGCAAAACCCCCCCACTTCCAGTGATGAAGCTAAGCTACGCTAACAGAGCGACTGTTCCCTAAGCTAAATGCACGCACAGAGACAAAAAAGGTATCTTCTTGTCTAACTCCAGGGAAGATGTTAGCTAATTTCCCAAAATGTTGGAGTTTTCCTTTAACAAATTCAAGCCGATATGTCGGCACCCCCGGACCCGTGCCGCGTACCCTCAGTTTGGGAACCCCTGCGTATAGTGCACTACCTTCTCCAGTCTCCTGATCTTACTCTCTATAATACACTACCTTCTCTAGTCTCCTGGCCTTACTCTCTATAATACACTACCTTCTCCAGTCTCCTGGTCTTACTCTCTATAATACACTACTAGGCCTGCCACGATAACACATTTTGCTGGGCGATTAATTGCCCCCGAAAATATCGCGATAAGCGATATTATTGCGACCGGTTAGAGAATTTTTTTGAGAAATTTATTTCCCAAAACTTTTATTTTGAAGCCCACCGCTCCGTCTTTTCCGGTGTTTAAGACTTTTATTTTGAAGCCCACCGACCGGACCGGAAGTATTGTTGTGATTATCCTAGCCGACAACTTGTCTCGTCCGGTTGTGTTTTTTAGCTTTAACGTTAGCTACTAACGTTAGATGCAGCTACTACAGGCAATCAACGATGAGGAGGAAGCGTCAAAGCAGTATATAATAGAATAGCTGTGGTGCGTAGGCACTGCAGCACGACTCGAAAACGACCCGTTATAATAAATTAATTCATGTTTAACTTGTCCCCGTCTCCAGTCCTTTGACTAGCCCCACCCGTTCATTGTAAACAATGATGCATGTAATTGTATTAACGTTATTCTGTGTTATTCTAACGTTACACTACAAATAACGCTACTTGGTTAAAAGGAGCAACACTATTGAGAAATGTAGTTATATGTGGCGTTGCTACTGCCCCACGGAGCTCCCGTGCTGTGCTCTGTAGTAACGCCAGCGGCCCCCCATACGGAGAGAGACTGACAAGGGGCACTGGTTCCGCCTCATTAAAACAAACGCGCAAATAGCAATTAATCGCGCCCGTCAAAATCATTGCATTCATTTTAATTATCGCGGCAATTAATCGATTTATTGCTTATCGCGGCAGGCCTATACACTACCTTCTCCAGTCTCCTGATCTTACTCTCTATAATACACTACCTTCTCCAGTCTCCTCTGATCCAACACACTCTATAGTGCACTGTATTGTATCTGACTTGTGTTTTTATTACTCAACAGAAAACATTGCTTTCATTACCGGCTGCCCCAGCAACAAGATTGTCAAGAATAGGGGAATATCTGTCCGAGCTCTAGACGTCACGACCAAAGTTATAATTGAAGACATACCAAATGTCAGCCAAGACTACCTTCACCTGTACTTTGACAAAGACGGCATGGATGTGGAACATGTCCTGTCCAATGACGAGGAACAATCTGCTATCATCACCTTTAAAAACCCCAAAGGTAGAGTGATTATGTTATTCTCTATCTGCATAATGATCTACGTGTGTTTGTAAGGGTCTGACGTAAAAAATGTCACGTTTTTTTCTTCTGACCAGCTGTTCAGAGAGTCGTCGAAAAGAAGCATGTCATCATGATGAAACCTATCAAGGTTTTTCCTTTCTATGAGTCCTTGGGAACAGCCCTCTATGGCAAAGACAAACCTATACCCAACCTCCCCGCTGCCTTCTCAGAGAGTGTCGATCCTGCTATTTGTGCTTACCTTCACAACAAGCATGAAGATGCCAAGAAGCTCTACAAAGAGATGGAGAGCCAATTCTGCAAACTCAGCTTCAAACAATCGACTGTGTGCTTAAGCCCTCTACCTTCTCTGCTCCAGCGAAAGGGATTCAAAGGCAAGGACGTCCATGAATGGGCAAGTGTGGTGAAGGTGGCCTTAGAGCGAGCCCTATCCACATTCAGTTCTCTTGAGCTGCAGGTTCAGTCGACTGTGTGGGAAGAGTCCGAAGCAGAGGTCAGACGAGCGGCGTTGAACAAGACTGTGATTGTAGTTGCTGATAAAGATAAGGGTCTCCTATCAGTGGCAGGCGTCAAGGACCATGTGGACCGACTGGAGAAGCCTCTCCGGGAGATTCTGCTTGGGATTTCCCAAAAAGTCCAGAGAGAGAAATCGAGCAAAACGGAGGAGATCCAGTTGTCGTCGTCTGTTTACCACCTCTTGTTTCAAGATGGCCTTCAGGACAAGATATTACGTGAATACCCTGAGCTTAAAATAGCATACAATAAGGAGAGCCAGATGTTTGTCACTTATGGCTTAATCGATGAGGTTGGAAGTGCAATCAAAAAGATAATGGAGGGAGTGCTGGCGCTAAAACGTCAAACATTGCATGTGGATGACTTTGTGCTTGATTTCTTGAAGGCTGACGATCAAGAAAAGCTCACAAGCTCTCTTCTCACGTCTAAGAACATAGACGCAGCTCTTGAGATAAGTGAAAAGACGGTGCAGCTCCTAGCTGTTTCTGACAGTGCTCTCAATAAAGCTGAGGAGGAATTAAAAAAACAGCTGATCTCTCGAAATACTGACATTGAAGACAGGGAGGTCCTGAAGATGCCAGAGTGGGATAATCTGGTCACTGATCTGGAGAAGACCACCAATTCGTCGTTCAGCAAAGTTTTGATTCAGACACTTGCTACTGCGCCAGGTCAGCAAGTAGTGGTGTCAGGCTTCAATGATGCTGTTGAACTAATTTGCAATAAACTTGATGATTTCTTGCACCAGAATGCTAGAGTTGAAGAAGTTGTCACAGTCAAGCCTGACACCATAGTCAGATATATTCAGGAACATAAGCGAAATACTTGGTCAAGCAAAGTGAAAGACGGAGTGGTTGTTACCTTCAATAAAGAAGCCATCTGCCTAAGTGGTTCCAGAGCCAATGTCAGAGACTGTAAGGACCTACTTGATGGTGTTGTCTCTTCAGTAGTCTCTGATACTCTGAAAGTCCCCAAGCCTGGAGCAAAGAAGTTCTTCAAGGATGCAGAAACTATGTACGTTTCATCAATCATGAACACCACAGGCTGCTTGGTCCAGTTGGTCGATGAGCTTGATGGCAGACAGGATTCCTCCCCTAGAAGACAACATAATCCCACATACCAGTTTCAGACACCCGACGGAGTAGAAATAGCTGTTTGCCAGGCTGACATGTGCAGTTACCCGGTGAATGCCATCGTAATTCCTTCTGATGAGAATTTGAATCATAGTGGAGGCCTGGCCTGGCCACTCCTGAATGCCGCTGGCCCTCAGCTGGGGGAAGAGTTGGACAGAATCATAAAGCAGAGAGGACCGCTCAAACCAGGAGACTGTGTTGTAACCGGGGCAGGGGGCCTGCTTAGCTGCAAACAAATCATCCACGCAGTGGGACCCCAATTTGTTTCACTTGATTCAAAGAGGTCCAAGGGGCAGTTGAGGAGAGCTGTTAGAAGAAGCCTAGAACTGGCAGGAGAGCACGGCAGCCTGTCAGTAGCTCTGCCAGCCATCGGCATAAACCGTGGATTTCCTCTCATCTTGTGTGCAGACACTATCGTCAAAGCGGTAAAGGACTATTGTGACAATATGTATGGTAACAACACCCTGAAGAGCATCCATTTTGTGGACCGAGACGACATAACCGTTCAGGCCATGGAGTCGGCTGTCCGGAAGGCATTTGGAGACGACGGCGTCAGTCCTTCTCATCAGGACAATGCTACTGGACCCGCCACGTCTCATCATGGTGGACTGGTTCAGAGTAAGACCAACTCTGATCAATGGCTGACCAAAGAGGGGTTGTGCATCACTCTGACAAAAGGGAACATCGAGGATGCTATGGTAATTGCGACTTTTTAATATCTTCAAGTAAAAACTGACCAAAAAAGAGGACCTCTGTTTTTGAAAGGGAACTCTTTTCTTTTTAGAGGATTATTTTCTGGTTTACTTCAGCTCTGATGCGATCCCAGTCTCAGTTTCTGTTCACACTAGGGGTGTAATGGTACACAGAAGCCACGGTTTGGTACGTACCTCCGTTTTGGCATCACGGTTTGGTATGAGTCTGGTACAACAGGAAAAAAGCAACAAAAATCCCCAATGTATAAGGCTAGGTTTCTTTTAATTTATTTTGAACAGACAGTAGTACAAGTTGTACTTTGTTCCACCTAGGCTTGCCGCGGTAGTCGGTGATACAGGTGTTATTTGGTATTCAGGCATGCATCAAGTAACGAGAATAGAGTAGATTTAACTTCACATGAAGCAGAGAAAAATACTCCAGAAACTAGACAACATGTTACACAACAATGGATTTATCAATATTTTGGATTTAAAGGGGAACTCCACTTTTTTGGAAATTAGCTTATTTAACATCTTCCCTGGAGTTAGACAAGAAGATGCATACCTTTTTTGTCTCTGTGCGTGCATTTTAGCTTTGGGAATAGACGCTCCGTTAGCATAGCTTAGCTTCATCACTGGAAGTGAGGCAGGACAGTAGCCTTACAGTGCCTTACAGTGTATTGCAAGGTCTGACATTGACCAAACTTGATATGCATGACCTTGGTGGGCTCTAGGTCAACTCCTGAAAAGGGGGTCAATGTCAGACCTTGCAATCAAAAGTTAGGGGGCGCACTGAAATTATGGCAAGGGTTATTAGCCCCCTAACTTTGATTGCAAAGTCTGACATTGACCCCCTTTTCAGGAGTTGACCTAGAGCCCACCAAGGTCATGCATATCAAGTTTGGTCAATGTCAGACCTTGCAATACACTGTAAGGCACTGTAAGGCTACTGTCCTGCCTCACTTCCAGTGATGAAGCTAAGCTATGCTAACGGAGCGTCTATTCCCAAAGCTAAAATGCACGCACAGAGACAAAAAAGGTATGCATCTTCTTGTCTAACTCCAGGGAAGATGTTAAATAAGCTAATTTCCAAAAAAAGTGGAGTTCCCCTTTAAACACAGCAGCAGCTTGTCTGGAGAGGAGCTCAGAGGACCAGTCCAGAACAGTAAAAGTATGTATGCGCATTCGTCTTTTTTTCTCTGCTCAGGTTCCACCTAGTGTCGTATAGTCCCCCCTGAGACGTATTCGTCATATGGCTCCCCGTACCGAACCGCGAAGTCAATACTGTGACATCAGTACCATGAAATCAGAACCATGACGTCAGTGCCATAAAATCTGAACCATGACGTCAGTACCGTGAAATCAGAACCGTGACATCAGTACCATGACGTACCATTACACCCCTAGTTCACACCTACATCCTTTCACAAATAACCCCTTTGTGGCTGTCATGGATAGCAGTTTGGGCTTTGTGATGTTAAAAGGACATAATATTAACATCATAAGGCTGAAAGATACATTTATTATTTAATTGATTCAGGCTTATTGTGGTTTAATATGATCATGGTCTGTTTTCAAACACTAGCCCTTAAATACTGAGTCTTATGCAAAATTGTCTTAGTCCTGAGCATGCGCATTGTGCATTACACTCGAGTCCAGGAAAAAGTACAATACCCAGGTTCATGACGATGATGAATTATGCTGACCAAAGCAACAGCACAGCCATTTACAACAATGGAGTTATGTGACTTCTGGATATGAGCTAGATGGACTATACATGTTAGTAGGAGAAATGCATTGTATGTTTTGGTCTTTTCATATGTTGACAATAAGAAAAATATGTATTTATACAAGCTTGATCTGACAAGCCACATGCAACTGAAAATATTTTGTTTCTGCATGTTAGACTGAGGTCGTTGTGAACACCGTGGGAGAGAACCTTGAGCTGAAAGGTGGAGCCGTTTCAAGGGCCATTCTTGGTAAAGCGGGACCTAAACTTCAGGACTTGATACATCAAAGCCAAACCAGAGGAAAAGTGGGTGATGTCATCATTACTGCAGGCTGTCAGTTGAAGAGTAAAAAGGTCTTTCACACCATCGCCCCCTACTGGGACAAGGGACAAGGCACAGCTGAGAAGGTAAAGTGTTTACATGTTGTTGTAAAGAAGTAAACTAGTTTTTCACAATAACTGTGGCGGCTGGGTGGCGCAGCGGATATTGCGCTCGTCACCAATGCAAGAGACTCCGGTCTCTAATCCGGGTGTCAGCATTGCCTCTGGCTTGGGCCGGCCGTCATACTAACTCATTGGCAGAGTTAGCAGGTGGAAGTCAATGGGTGGTAATCTGGACGTTGTGGACAGCGACTCCTACAGGTCGGTTGGGGGACGCCTGCACAGCACAGACAAGAAATGGTAAGGGTAGTGTGAGTGTCGAACTCTTTAGGAGAAAAGAGAGCCAAATGTATTTTATTGACTCAAAATTACATATATTATTTATCCAAAACAAATGGTACAATTTAAATGTCCCCTAAATGATCAAATGTACTCCTTGCAACTATTTTCAAAGTAAATTGAAATTAAATGAACTTTAGGGGTAAAAAGAGAATAATTTACATCAGGCATCTATGCGGGCAGCATGGGAGGGCTTGACTGGTTTACCATCTGGCATCTATGGGGGCAGCCCAGAGGACTTGCATTAAAACCCCAGCTCATTCAGTCAGTCATGGAGTGAGCTCATTGTGCTCAGTGAGTTAGCTGCAATCAGACCAGGAACGTGATGACCCAATGGTATGTTTACATTTACCTTCCCTGCTTGCTTAGGCCATGGTTAGACTAGTGTATTCCTGGCGTTTTTTTATACGTTTTTGACGACGTTTGATGTCCCTATTACACAGAAATGCGTTTTTTTGGCGTTTTTTTGTGGATACGGCTGAAACGCAAAATTGTGTTTGCGTTTGGAGATACGCAAAAAAAACGAATCGACAACAGCGTGTAGTCAGCACGCTAGCCGTTGTTGCGAAAACGCCCATGCGCAGTAGATACCATCGCGTGCCCTTCCGGTGACAACAGTGTGTGTGTTTGGGACATTATAGCTCCGTGTCCCAAATAGCTTCAGCTACCATGTGTTGTCAAGTTATTGTTATAAGGACCCCAGTCCAAGCTACAACAGTCTGCATTCCCTTAACAATTGTTTGTATTGAGCCGTATTGTATTGTACCCATATGCAATATGCTAAATAAAGTTTACATCCATTCATTCTGCTAGCATTACCGATTGCATGAGCAGCTGGCTCAGTTAGCTCAGAGCTCCTATTTCAACTTAACAAGCATTAAACAAAATGGCCCAGTCATCTATTCACCTTTGTTTAATACACACAGCGTTGTCTCTAATGTTATCTAACTACTGATAGCTCGCGATATCATCAGTTTTGGTGCTGGCTAAGTAGCGTGAGCTAACGTTAGCTTCTAGCCACAATGCTATATTGTTATAATGGCATACTCCATTGACGTTAGCATGCAGCTAACAATGCTACCGATCGTTTTTTAGACTAAACTATCCGCTCTTGGTGGTCACTTGTGTTGATGTTAGTTTTGTTTCATCAACAAATGACAGGCAGAACACACTGTGAATGTATCCGTTTTGTTTATTGCACTTTTATTAGGCTTTGCTGAAAAAGAATTGCTGCATTGAGTAAATAGGCAAGATGGTGGCGCGGCATAGGCGCCTGCCTTATTGACATTTTCTTTGCTGGAGCTTCCAGGAAGTGTATTGGCACATTCGTTCTGATTGGTTGAAATTGCCTTCATGTTTGCCACCTACTGCCACCTACTGCTTTGGCAGTGTACTACATCAGTGTGCTCGGGTGACAAAACGAAAAAAAAACGAAAGTGTGACTCGAGGCGCACGACGTCGCGGCGATACGCATATGAAAACAATACGAAGATGATACGAAAGGTGTAACCGCTGCCTTAATGTGCATGTGCTCTGCTTGCTTTATGATTATGTGCTCTGCTTGCTCTGTTCATGTGCTTTGCTTGTGTTAGCTGTTAGCTCCCTAGCATATTAACTAGCATGTTAGCTTTGCTCATCATGAAATGTTTGTAGCATGTTAGCTTTGCTCAACATGCTATGTTTGACATGCGGCCCCAGTGCACCCTGGGAAATGGTGTTTCTGTAGGCCTGTAATGTCTGGCATTACAACAGTTTGAATATATTGTTTGAACATTTTGATGCATGACATTCATGACATGGTTAAGTTTAAAGAACAATGTTGATTGGTGTAATAAATAAGTAAATACTATATAATATAGGTTATATATGGTATGTGGTATATATATATATATATATATATATATATATAAATAGATACATATAATATAGGTTATATGTGGTATATATATATAAATAAATAATAGATAAATATATATAAATAAATAGATAAATATATATATAATATAGGTTATATGGTATATATATATATATATATATATATATATATATATATATATAATAATAAATAAGAATAATACAAAATGTCAAATGTATTGGTAAATGCTGAATGAATGTTCTTAATGAAAATGCATTTGGTAATTGTTTATTTGAATGAACTGATAATATAGGCTAAATGTATTAATGTTAACTATAATTTATGGTATTATTATAGCCTATGTATTTATGTTGATGTTGAAACATTTTCTTTCATACCCTTTCAGGTTTATAACCTGCTATTGTGACTGCTATTGTGACAACCATTTGTCAACCAATTAAATGACAAACAAAGGTCAAAGAAGTCACATAGTTATATCCTTCCTTTATCACGTTGCCTGAGCCCTTCAAGTGGGGAAAATAAGAACAAACTTGACAGTGAGCCTCCCACACGTTACACCTCACCAATGAGAGTCCGCGCTGGCAGATGAAAAGATGTGACAGGCTGCCTCCTCGTGTACCAGAGGGGACACGTGATGCAAGGCTTCTATCCTCCCTACAGCCGACCAGTGGGAGGCATATGCGAGCAACGTTCAAGACAGGGGAGGGGAGAATTGGAAACACGAAATTGGGATGGGAGAAAAATAGAAAATAAGGAGAAAAGGTGGATAAAAAGAAAAAGTACAATAACTAAGTTCTAGGGCTCAATTTGCATGAATCTAGATGCAAGCATGAACACAGGTGTGAACTCATAGTGCTGGCGCACGTAAGTGTGTCCAACTTTTATTCGTTAATTTGGTGACCAGATATGCAAGCACATCCATGGCACAGCGCAGGGTTGGAGTAGATGAAGACATTATTAGCAGGTGAGGTTGGAGTAGAGGAAGACATTAGCAGGTGAGGTTGGAGTAGAGGAAGACATTATTAGCAGGTGAGGTTGGAGTAGAGTAAGACATTATTAACAGTCAGTTTGTAGTAGAGGAAGACATTATTAACAGTTCAGGTTGGAGAAGTTCAGCTTACCGTCCATCGATACCGAGCATTCTTCTTGCTAATATCCAGTCGCTGGAGAACAAGATGGATGACCTCAGGGTGAGGATCAGATTCCAACGGGACGTAAGAGACTAACATCCTATGTCTGATGGAAACATGGTTGACGCCATTAACACCAGATCAAGCCATCAGCCCATCTGATTCCTTCTCTGTTTTCCGTGCGGATAGAACTGAGGAGTCTGGAAAGTCCATAGGAGGTGGGTCTGCTTTCTCATTAACAACAAATGGTGCAGCCCCAAGGGGATAAAGATCCTCTCCCGCTCCCTCTCGCCGGACCTGGAACATCTGTCCATTCTATGTCCGTTTTATCTCCCCTGGGAATTCACAGCCATCATCACAGCAGTATACATTCCACCTCAAGCTGATACCGGCAAAGTACTAGCGGACCTCCAGGTCACGTTAAACCAATATCAAATCAAGTATCCAGACGTGGCCATGGTGTTGGCTGGCGACTTCAATAAGGCAAATCTAAAAAAGGTTATGCCAAACTTCTACCAACTAGGGATGCCCCGATCGATCGGCCAGCTGACGTTAGTTTACTGTTCAAAACGAAATGTCCCATTGAACTAAAGTTCTGTCTTAACGTCATCTAGCCGGCTAGCAGTAGCTACAGATAGCTCTTGATATCAATGTCTTATAACATTGATTTAATGCGTATTCGAGCTGAGGGCTTGCTGAATGTGAAATGACCAAAGCATAACGTTACCAATAGGGTCCCGCTGCAGCGCCGGAGAATCCTTTTTGGAGCTGGGCTACTAGAGTACACACAGACAGTGGAGCTGTTTGCAGATAGCGAGCATTTTGACTTGTTGCGTGGTGGCGATGTCTCGCAGATAATACAAGTACAAGTCTAATTATATAATATATATATTTTATAAAAAAAAAAAAAAAAAAACTTTTTATATAAAATAATTTTTAATTTCTTTTTAATCAAAAACGAGCGGTATCGGATCGGTATCGGCCGATATGGCTCACGACGATCGGTGATCGGTATCGGTGGCAAAAAACGTGATCGGGGCATCCCTACTACCAACACATACATACACCACCAGAGAAGGGAAAACGTTGGACCACTGCTATACTCCATTCAAGCAGGGTTACAAAGCGCTCCCGTTCCATCTGACCACAACGCCATTTTCCTGATGCCCGGAAATAAACACTGAGCACGAGAGGCTGTGGTGACTTGAGAAGTGACGCGGTGGTCCGAGCAATCGGGCCACATTACAGGACGCACTGGATGACGTCAACTGGGACATGTTCCAATCAAGTTCCAGTGACGTCAGTGGGTTTGCGGATGTTGTTGTTAGCTTCATAGCAACATTAGCTAACAGCATCGTCCCCACAAAAACAGTTTGGGTGTTTCCGAACCAGAAACCGTGGGTTGACAATTCCATCCGAGTCGCCCTGAATGCTTACAACTCTGACCGTGCATCCGGAAATATGGACAAGTACAAAGCAGCAGCTTACAGTTTGCGCAAGGCAGTGAAAGCAAAACGGATATGGGAACAAACACACTCTCGGTGACGTAGCACAGCGTGAGGAGAGCGTTTATGGCGGTGAACACTAGGAAATGTGCAGGCCCAGATCAGATAAAAGGACGGATACTTAAGTCGTGTGCTAACCAGCTAGCCCCAGTGTTCACCACTATATTCAACCTATCCCTGGCCGAGTCCGTGGTCCCTGCCTGCTTCAAGGTGTCCACTATAATCCCTGTACCAAAAAACTCCTCCCCAGCAGGCAGGGCTGTACAACTTTTCTTGCACATAGCACTGGTGCTACAGAGGTTGATCGTTTTTAGCACAGGCCAAAATCTTGTAGCACAAGTATAAAACGTGTTATATTTGTAACAGTCACAAATGTGCCTATTGTATTTGTGTTATTTAGTTGCAGTGCCATGTTTGGCTGTCATTTTCATGCTGACAAGTTGACGTCACACAGCCAGACACGTTACGTGTAAGGAATTATGGGATTTGGTGTTGGGTGTATGGACTCTACTAGGGGTGGGAATCACCAGTTTCATCACGATACAATATCGATTCTTTGGACAACGATGCGATATTTGCCGATATCTGCCACGATACGATACAATGCAGGTGCCTGCAATCGATATGAGATGATATCATAAGCCCATTTAACACAATCAGTAACATTTAGATAAACTCAAAGGTAACAAATATAATTTGAAAAAAATAAATTCTTCCAGACATTTAAATGAAAAACTATTTATTTTTAATACAAATAGACCTCCTGTTAACTATAAAGTGCCACGTTTTGATATATTGAGCTTTAAACTTTAAGTAAAAATGTTTTCGAACATGCAACCTAAAACCCCTTCCTCTCCCAAACCGTTCCTGCAATTGTTTTATGTTGCATGATGATCATGCATACATTTATTATGTATTGTATTTTTTATGTTTAAATATCAACATTATCTGTCCACCCTCAGTACATTTACTATCAATATAATATACTCGTCTGACATCATATCTTTTCAAACGCACACACACAGAAGGGAGAATGCCCCCCCCCCCCCCTCCTTCCCAGTCCCCACTCTGCTGTTCTCCATCGCTCTGAACAGGGCTTTAGCTTGTTGTAAGCTTATGCTAACGTAACGTTAATTCCGGTCTTAAACACGACGTGGTCATAAAGGAATGGCGAGGATTGCAAAGCATGTTATTGTTATATGCATTTGACCCGTTGAGGAATAAAACAGCAGGGATTTGTTTTGGGTCGCGAAATAGGCACACTAGCCTTGCTATGTTGCAATGTGTGTGTTCCAGACGCTACTGCTACTACTGAGACGAGTACTGCCGTGTGCTGTAGAGCGGATATGAGTCACGACACCACGGATTTTCAAAATAAGAGTATAGATATGAACTGAGCGTTGCTAGCTGCCGGAGCAATAGTTATTATAGCTGGAGCTGCGCTTAGGCGGAAATGAGACCCGCTACAGGATTTTCAAAATAAGAGTATCGACATGAACCGAATGCCTATCGCACCAGTGCTACTGAAGTAAATCCATTCATCACACAGACCGATGTTGCTGTAGCACGTGCAACATATATCTCGCACTGTACAGCCCTGCCCACCAGGGATGACTATGACTGTGTGGCCAGGTTCAGCTCCAACTCCATAGTGAAGTTTGTGGACGACACAGTGGTGGTGCGTCTGATCTCTAACAATGACAAGAAGGCTTACCGGGAGGAGGTTGATATCCAGGCACGCTGGTGCCGGGATAACAGCCTACTCCTGGACATTGGTAAGACCAAGGAGCCGATCGTGGATTTGAGGGGAATACACCTTGCAACCATCAACTCCTCCCTCAACTCGGGGGTGGTCCCCACCTCCCTAAAACAAGCCAGAGTCACACCGCTCATAAAAAAAACAACCATGAACCCCACCGTCATAGGCAACTATCGTCCTGTCTCTCTTCTCTCCTTTTCTAAAACACTTGAACGTGCTGTATCCAACCAACTTACTGCTTATCTCTTACAGAATTACCTCCTAGACCCTAATCAGTCAGGCTTCCGGACTGGCCACTCCACAGAAACGGCCCTCATTGCAGTCACAGAGGCACTTCAGTTAGCAAAAGCTAAAGGCCTCTCCTCTGTCCTGATTCTCCTAGATCTATCTGCAGATCTATCTGCATTTCCAGTCCTGAAGCCTGGTGAAGAGACAGCGAATAGGCCCTTTTCATACTCCTAGTTGAATTTGATTACTTGGAACAGTGTGAACTTGTGTAACATGACTCCAGTTTATAAAAGTCTACTTTTTCTTTAGCCAGTTGCTCAGTTGTCATTTTAAGATTACAGAGCTGACATTTTCTTCTGCACAATGTGGCCTGCCAAAGAAAACAGTCTCTCACATGGCACTGTAGACGTAGGTGTAGCCAAGTACTTCTGTACAACATGGGCCAGCTTAGCATGGGCACCTGTGTCTACCTCTCCCTGTGCATGTATGCGTGTTCCTTGTCTATGTTGCACTGTCTGTTTGCAAGTAAGTGTTCCCTATGTTTGATGTTCTTGTTAGAGTTAGTTATTTTGTTTTCCCCTTTTCCCCTCTTGCAGTTTTTACTGCGAGGTTTTGTTTTTGTTAGTTGTACCCTTGTTCTGTTGTTATCTTATGTTATTAAAAACCCGCCTTCGTCTTGTCTGCTCCTGGGTCCTGTTGCACCACCACACCATATTGTGACAATACCTAGAGTTTTGTCTGTGTACAGTGCCTCATCATCAGACTGAGTCTGACCCCATCAGTAGGAGGGCCATCTTTTTCTTGGGTGGTTCTGGTTCCATGTTGAAGGAAATCGATGATTTGCATTTGGTTTATAACTTATAGATATTAGTTTATACTTGTTAAACTATAAACGCTGAGGAGGACAGCTGCCATGTATGTGTGTGTCTTGAGTTAGACGGTGGACGGCCCAGACAGGGCCTTTATCAGCTGAGCTCCCAACCCTCAAAGATAACCAACGAGCCACGGTCATCATCCACAGCAGCGCAGTGGCAGTCTGGTCATCACTTAGAAGTGATGGGGGCAGGGTAGAGAGAGAGAGAGAGAGAGAGAGAGAGAGGCTAACAGCCGTTGCTAGGGAAATACACTTTTATAGCTGGGGGTTCTTCCGGGTTAAGTCAGACTAGGAGACGAGGCAGACGCGTTGACAGAGACTGCAGTAAGCTGGAGGGTGGGGGATGGGAGGCCCCTCCACTAGGACGGGCCATATATATATTTTTTTGGGAAATCAATCGAGTGGGGTGTCTAAAATATGTGTTGTTTTGTGGGGAATTCAAATATGGGATTATTTTTCAGATCGGATAACTCTAACCTACATCGTTTTGGATTTCAAAATGGCAGATTTTACAATTTTTCACCCCTTGGCCATACATGGATGCCAACATGAATCTGAAGGAAATCCTAACATGCAAGGTGTCTAAATGATGTGTTTCTTAATGGGGAATTCAAATATGAGTTCATTTTTCAGATCAGATAACTCTAACCTACATCATTTTGGATTTCAAAATGGCAGATTTGACCATTTTTCACCCCTTGGCCATACATGGATGCCAACATGAATCTGAAGGAAGTCCCATCATGCAAGGTGTCTAAATGATGTGTTTCTTAATGGGGAATTCAAATATGAGTTCATTTTTGGGATAGGATAACTCTAACCTGCATAATTTTGGATTTAAAAATGGCTGATTTTACCATTTGAACCCATTGGTATTGTATTACAAAATTGCCAAACTTACCCATGCCCTTTTCAAAGATAAAAAAATATATGGGAAATCATTTATAATGACAGCCATCAAATTTATTAACAAGTGAACTGTATATAACTGGATACAACTCCAAAGATCAATCATAATAATAATAATACTAACAATAATAAATCGTATTTGTAATGCACACAAACACCTAAGTGCTAAATCTCGATCTCCTGACTTCTTGAACTTTGCCAGGTTCCAATGTCTTGATTGGACTCATTCTTGGACAGCAAGGTCTCCTACTGTACTGCTTTAGCCACCAACCTACAAACACAAATTTAAAGTCAACGTCAGCCATAAATAGGTTAGCTCTTTCCAGAACTACTCAGAAGAAACCTCAGTAACCATTTTAACAAACGTCTCAATGTATTGAGAAAATCCATGGGGCTCCATCAATCCTCTTATCTTCTTGAATTTGATCAGGTTGCACAAGTCCTGCTTGGATTCATTCTTGGACATCAGCCTCCTGCTGGTCTCCTGAGCCCTGATCCCTCCATCCCTTTTTTCTTGTGAAAAGTACTTAGCAGAGGCCTCAGTCACCATTTTAACAACCCTCTCGATGCTTTGTGTGTGGCAAGGCCAGTCGAGAACCTCCATGGGGGTGTTGATGAAGTTCTTCACCTCGGAGGTGCTTAGGGAGTAGGTGAGAGGTGACTGACACATCTTCTGACCAGCTGATTAAGCCACCAATGCTGGAAGCATCACTATTGATGTGAGGTGTTCTTCTGATCCTGACAGAGGAGTCTCCCAGCTGAGTGTCTGGATCCCCCTCTCCCCTGATGGCCAGGATTCTCTCCACCCCCTCAATTCTCTCTTTTTGATCCTCAGAGCACAGCAGTGTTTGGAGGATGGCTTCACTGTGGGCATACCAAGCAGATCTTCTCACAGTTGGCATCACAACATCCAGCACCTCCTTCCTCTGAGACTTGAGGCAGTCCAGCTGAAACAGGATGTGCCTAGGCCCTTCAATCCAGGAGTGCTTGACCTTCATGTTGAACCAACATGGATAATACACTCCAATGATGAATTCCACAATGCATTGTAGATTATTCAGGTTATTTCTTTTAAATTGATGCTTTGACACCCAAATTGATGCTGAGGCGTCTGTTTGCTGTGGTTTACCGGTCCAGCAGAGTCAGCCTTGCAGAAAGCACTCTGTTGTGAAGGATCAGATTAAACCGAATATATATATTTATTTATGGATATATATTTAATAGTATTTGTATATCGTTTGATATCCCTTGTATATTCTTTGTACATATACACTGAATATCCCTTTAGTCTACTAACAGCCCATAATAGTTTCATTCTCTCATTGGACAAGAACTTGGCGTCAGCAGCCAAGCCCCTTGGTTCAAGTTCAATCGTGCCGACGAACATGTCGTTACTAGCCCGGTTCCGCGTAGGAATACGTCTGGCGAAATACGAATGGTACTATTTGTTCACAGCGCATATATATATGGCGCAAGTAAAGTAGAACTTTCTTTTAGTCCCTTAGCCCTTAGTTCTTTACCCTCCAACCTAGTGGCAAGACGTTAAGCCTCACCCACGATACACGTGTGGTGCAGTATGGTCAACTTGGCCTCAGAATGGCATTGAGACATCGTGTGGATTAATAGTTGAATTGTCATAGTTTGGCACTATACCGTCGAGTGGGACGTATTTCTATTAAGTTAATAATAGTCTATTATGTATGGTGCATCGTTCGGTTAGAGTTATACAGTGAGTAGTACCCCCATCGTTTCCTCGCGTTATCTAGAGTCTTAACCAGGCTGGGCAGACCACGTGTGGTGCTTTCATCCGAGGAGTTCTGGGCTAGGACGAGTGGACCTGCACATTGGATTACCTTACCCGGACGACGGCGAGCCCTACACGGCTTGGATTATCTACTTGCTTTGGGTGCTTTGATTTATGCCATGGATAACAGCCAACACTGGTGAGTGTTGGAACTACCCCCCGAGAGGAGTCCAGGTGAGACGGCGTTCTACCCCGAGTGAGGTCGCCTCACGTCTCTTCGTTGTGGACCGGCAGCTACCGTCTACAAGAGGGCCCAACTGTATTCATCTGTGGACCAAGGTTCTGTGGGCACCGTGTTCAGCACTCTGAATTCTCCCAAGAAATCGTTGGCCAGATGGGATATCGCCGGCGGCTCTCCTAACCCCCCCCCCCCCCCTACTGACTTACAACCAGCAGGACCCCCCTTTAGTATATCCAGCTATAATCATTAAGTACCATCGCTATAGTTCCCTAAAGAAACAGGTTGTATACTTGCTTCCTGCGTAACCAGAGATTGGACATTCAATGTTGATTTGCCTACGAATACTCATTTGCCTTACAAGTGCATTCAAATCATAAATGTCATTAAGTGAATGTTGTATATACCCTTTGCTATATATTAAATATTCGACTTATACATTTGTGTGGACTTGGTTTCATGGTGGGAAAGTGTTCATCATATCTATATCATGTACTGTGTGGCCAGTAGTTAAAGTACATAAAGCGGTAGTGGTTTAATGATACCATACTTATCAATACAGTCAGGGAATTGTACCCCTCAGTTACACACTCCATCCCTGATTGCACAGACCAGCTTATAGCCATAGTGTTGATCAGTTGAGAGATCTTTAATGATCTTCTCAGGCAGCTTGATCAGCGGAGGGCCAAGAAAGATCCTGGTGAAGTTAGGATTGATCTCCAAGTCTGTAACAGAATCAAGGAGCTGTCCTATTGGCCCAGATAATTTGTTGTCTGACAGAGTAGCCCCATCAACTTCAACAATGAGACGGCGCAGTGGAAGTTCACCAGTGTGCAGGTTGCATACCAACCAGACCAGCTTTCTCCCCAGGTGCAGCTCCAGCTTCTGCATTACACCTGCATTCACTCCAGTGTTGACATTGGTTGAGACATTGGTTGAGCCCGGAAAACAGGACCTTAGCAATCTACTCTGCATGGGACTCCTCTTTAGTTGCTTTCTCTGGTGTAACGTGAAACAGATAGTTGCTGCCAGGCTCACTAGCAACACTATAGTGTTCTTCCTTGATCTTTGCAGGAAAAGATTGGTCACTGCCCTCAGCTTCCATCATCACATTGGTCATGTCAATCCGCCCATCAAAGAGGATACAGGAGATCCCCCCCCTCCTCCCTGCACTTCTCCTCAAACTCTTCCCCCAGTTCTTGCATCAACTTTTCTTGTGCTCTCTTAACCTTGTTCTTATCAATCACTTTACTTGTGTCATCTACTCATCTTCTAAGATGAGTCCTGCATCATCAGAGCTGCAGTTGCTATAGCTGCAGTTGGCCTTAGCCCTATGCCATACCTTACACTAGCAAGGGCGATGTTTGGAATCTCATCATAATTTTTCCGTAGCTTTGCTGAAGTGTGGCACCTAGGGTAAAAGGGTATGGTAAAATCGGCCATTTTGAAATCCAAAATGATGTAGATTAGTTATTTTATCCTAAAAATTAACTTGCATTTTTATTCCACATTAAAAAACACATAATTTAGACACCTTGCTTGTTAGGATTTATTTCAGATAAATTCTGGCACCTGTGTATGACCAAGGGGTTCAAATGGTAAAATCTGCCATTTTGAAATCCAAAATGATGTAGGATAGATTTATCCTATCCCAAAAATGAACTCATATTTGAATTCCCCATTAAGAAACACATACTTTAGACACCTTGCATGTTAGGATTTCCTTCAGATTCATGTTGGCATCCATGTAGGGCCAAGCGGTGAAAAATGGTAAAATCGGCCATTTTGAAATCCAAAACTATGTAGGTTAGAGTTATCCGATCCAAAAAATAATCCCATATTTGAATTCCCCACAGAAAAACACATATTTTAGACACCCCACTTGATTGATTTTCCAAAAAAAAAAATATGGCCCGCCCTACCCCTCCACACTCCGGAGCCACGAGATAGCTAGCTTCGGCTAACAGGGAAGGCTTTTGGCTAACCACTGGGCCGCAACAACCATCGAGCTGATAACAGGAGAGATCGGTAGAATAATGAATTTAGTTTCTTCAAGGACTTTCCAAGACAATTCAAACTGTTTCCATCTTGTTGTACGAGTCTATGTTTATGGAGAATAAACATCACCATCGGAAAGAAACCAGTGTAGATTATTCTGATTACGGATGTACTAATGGGGTGAGCTAGCGTGTGACAGCCAGTATGATAAGTGGAGTATAAACAACACAACGCAGAGACTTCACGGAACCACAGTTCCCCAGGCCATCAGGCTGCTAAACGAACAATAATCACTATGCAACAACCATCAAATGCACACAGCACACACACCCACACGCACATACTCACTCAAACAAACAACACACTGCAGCACCCACTCTCCACACTTTAGATCACACAAACACACTTACACTTTATATTTATTGATAAAGGATTTGCACTACAACTCGTACACCTACTGTGAATTGTACCTAAATTGCACCTTGTCCCATTTCTCCATTTCTGCCTTGCACTATATAGTATTGTATATTAGTACACTGCACAGTATTGTATATTGTATGGTAACTACGTCTATTCTGCATCGAACATTGTACATATGTCTAAACTGAACACTGTGACCTCATTTTTTTACGTCTAATTTTACTATGTTATTTTATTTCATACTTATCTTGTCTTGCACAGTCTCTGGAGCGCAACAGTAAGAAGCATTTTGTATAAAAGTATTCTGTACTTCTGTATGACAACTATTAAAGAAACTTGAAACTTGAAACACAGGTGATGAGTTGATTAGAGGCTGATGACACCCAGAATCCAACAATGTCCTCTCTGGTGATGCAGCAGGCTCTCTGTCCTTCAGTAGCTCCCTCAGCTTTTGCCACACCTCTTCCCTCTCTGCTTTGGGCAGGCACCCAAGGTCCTTCAATCTGGGATCTAGAGCTGTTGCTGCCATGCCAGGTTTGTGTTCTCCTTTTGTCTGTTGAGGCCCTCTATGAATGCACCTTTAAAGCGCACTATATAGGTGGGATCAATATCGGAGACCTCCATCGTACGCAACAGGTTGCAAAGTGCAGGTAGCACCACAGAGCAGGACACATATTTGCCTTCAGTGGGTCTTTGTTGTGCTTAACCCGCTTTATCATTTCGATAGTTGAATCCCAGTGTGTGGGTACGTTCTGGATGAGTGACTCTTCTGCTTGCCCGTGAGAGACTTGCTGAACTTTCTGCTCCGCTGTGTTTGAAGGACTGTTTGAAATGTCAGAATACCTTACAGGACTTGACTAAAGTGCCGTCAAACCCGCTGTCACGGAGAGACACAGTGATTACCATCTGTATAATATGAGCTACATTCATCATGAATGAAAACATTTATTTAAAAGGGACACAACGGCTACATTGGACCGGTCACAGTGGACAGACCAGATGTGGTGTTTTGCCTGTTTATAGCACAAGTGCTAGTTTTCAACACTAGTCCATTGAGGCTTTTCTAAAATATCGAATAAAATGAACAGTATCATACAGAAGTCAGCGAATAAGGGATCTACAGTAGGCGAAAGTTGACGAGCAAAAACCAGAAGTGAATCACACTTGAGAATGAATGGCCATGGATGAGGAAATAGATTTTCATGAGCTTTTTATTTATTTACCTTTTTCTCTTTTTTGGATCTCTCTCAAAGACTCATTTCTGAATGGATTTTTATCAAATTTGGACCTGTACTACATAAGACTTCAGGCTATGGTGTTTTCCAGCTTTACCTATTTTTTTTTATATTGCAACCACTACAGAAAAATGTGAGCACATTAGTTCAAGTTCAACTCAAGTTCAGACCTCTGTTACTCTATTTCATTAGCACTAAAAGTGATTTTCCTTTTTTGCATTAGTAACTTCAGAATATTATCTTTCAAAAGAGACCAGGCTCATGCATGTGTATAGTATAAAGCTAAGCTTTGCAAAATAAATTGCCACAGTTCTGTTCGCCTGTCTTTTTTACAATAATTGTTATGGTTTTATTGTTTTAAAATCCCAATAATGTTGAGGGTTCACCGGGAACATTGGGTGAGTAACAGAAAGGCAAAACACCACAGTTAAACACAAGAGTTAAAGTGTGCTCGGTGTGCTCTCCGACCACTTCAAATAGGCTTGTCTCGCCTATTGAATTTAACTGATAAAGTGTCCTGTTTAATGACTGGTTTCCAGGTCTTGAGAGGAATGGTGGAAGATTGCTTGAGCCAGGCAGAGGGCAACGGTCTTGTCTCCATGACCTTCCCTGCCATTGGGACAGGAAGCCTGGGCTTCCCCAGAGACCTTGTAGCCTCTCTGATGCTGGACGAGGTCCTCCGGTTTAGCAGTAAGAAACTGCCCAAGACCCTGAAGATGGTGGTGTTCATCTTTCACCCGCATGACGCACAAACCATCCAGGTAACAGGACACCTCAAGTCATCTCCATAGTGATATGTAGGTAATGTATACACCAGGGTTTCCGCTAGGAAAAGATTTCACGTGTCCAGGAAGATTTCAATGTCCCGGACAAATGAGAGAAATTCCAGTAAAATATTAGCTGTTTTATTGAGCTTATTGCAACGTTATACCTGCTGCTTAACACAATGGACGCCACACCCAACATATATTTCGGGTTAACTCGCCATCGCTTGAGCGCCAAACCCGAGAAAAGTCGGGTTTTCATCGTTATTTATTTTATTCGCTATATTTCAACCTTTATTGAAAATCGTAAGCATCTGAGGTTTCCCTCATTTACAGAAACGATGATTGTACAGTACATAATAAAAACAATATTCAAAGAAATTTAAACACCAGAGTAAAGAATTAAAAACGTTTCAAAATTATTTAAAAAGATCAACTAAAACAGTTACAGGTAGTCACACAATGGTCTGAAATCATACGTTTAAACTAGAGGTGGGCATAGATTAATTTTTTTAATCTAGATTAATCTATCTGCAATCCTGGATTTAATCTAGATTAATCTAGATTAAAATGGCTAAAAAAAAAAAAAAACTGCCGAAGGCATTCAAAATATGTGTGTTCTACCCAAATAATGACCAGAAGTAAGTCCTTACTTTTTCTTTCCTCCTTATGTTGGTGGCCCATTACACCATGAGCCCATCTCCCGTTTCCAAAATGCATTACAGACTGTTTGAAAAAGCTGTTTTGCTATGATAATTGGTAATGAAATATCAAAATAATGTTCAATAAGATGTACTTGTGTTTAATAAGTTGTTTTATTCAGAAGTTAACACAAATAAATAATATTACCAGTACAGTACTGTAACTGAGGGGTACAATTCCCTGACTGTATTGATAAGTATGGTATTATTAAACCACTACCGCTTGTACTTTAACTTCTGGCCATCCAGTACATGATATAGATATGATGAACACTTTCCCACCTGATGAAACGAAGTCCACACAAATGTATAAATCGAATATTTTATATAGCAAAGGGTATATACAACGTTCACTTAATGACATTTATGATTTGAAATGCACTTGTAAGGCAAATGAGTATTCGTAGGTAAATCAACATTGAATGTCCAATCTCTGGTTACGCAGGGAGCAAGTATACAACCTGGTTCTTTAGGGAACTATAGCGATGGTACTTAAATGATTATAGCTGGATACACTAAAGGGGGGGGGGGGTCCCGCTGGTTGTAAGACAGTAGGGGGGGGGGTTAGAAGAGCCGCTGGCGGTATCCCATCTGGCCGACGATTTCTTGGGAGAATTCAGAGTGCTGAACACGGTGCCCACAGAACCTCGGTCCACAGATGAATACAGCTGGACCCTCTGGTGGACGGTAGCTGCCGGTCCACAACGAAGAGACGTGAGGCGACCTCACTCGGGGTAGAGCGCCGTCTCACCTGGACTCCTCTCCGGGGGGTAGTTCCAACACTCAGCAGTGTTGGCCGTCATCCATGGAATAATCAAAGCACCCAAAGCATGTAGATAATCCAAGCCGTGGAAGGCTCGCCGTCGTCCGGGTAAAGTAATCCAATGTACAGGTCCACTCGTCCTGGCCCGGAGCTCCTCGGATGCAAGCACCACACGTGGTCTGCCCTGCCTGGTTAAGACTCCAGATAACATCAGGAACGATGGGGGTACTGCTCACTTTATAACTCTAACCGAACGATGCACCATACATAATAGACTATTATTAACTTAATAGAAATACGTCCCACTCGACGGTATAGTGCCAAACTATGACAATTCAACTATTAATCCACACGATGTCTCAATGCCTATTCTGAGGCCAAGTAGGCCTTACTGCACCACACGTGCGTCGTGGGTGAGGCTTCACGTCTGTTACTAGGTTGGAGGGTAAAGGACTAATGGACTAAAAGAAAGTTCTACTTTACTTGCGCCATATATATATGCGCTGTGAACAAATAGTACCATTCGTATTTCGCCAGACGTATTCCTACGCGGAACCGGGCTTGCCACGACATGTTTGTCGGCACGATTGAACTTGAACCAAGGGGCATGGCTGCTGGCGCCAGGTTCTCGTCCAATGGTAGAATGAAACTATTATGGGCTGTTAGTAGACTAAAGGGATATTCGGTGCATATTGTACAAGGAATATACAGGGGATATCAAACGATATACAAATACTATTAAATATATATCCATAAATAAATATATATATTCGGTTTAATCTGATCCTTCACAACAGTACAGTATCTAGCACACTCTCAGGAGCAAAACAGAAAGAATCATTTCAAACTTGAACTATGTGACATGGCTTGAATCAACTGCTCCAGTGGAGTTGCTCAGTGGCCAATGGTGTCAACTGTGGTTGTACTGGGCAGCTCCCAGGTGTGAATGGAACTGTGTGAATGTGAAGCAGGGCGTTCCTGAAAAAGAGCATCTGTGCTCAGCGAACCTACCCTGGGTAAATAAAGGTAAAAAAAAAAAAAAAAATTAATTTTTTTTTTATAGATTAATGCGTTAATTATATTATCGTGCGATACTAGTATAGCGTTAACGCAGCACGTTAACGCCGTTAACGGCCCAGCTCTAGTTTAAACATTCCAATGGAAGGGAGAACCTCCAATTTCAGTGTGAGTTGAAGGACATTCCATGAGTTAGAGGCATCAAAGGAAAAGGCTGACTTCCCTAGCTCAGAACAAATTTGAGGAACCCTAAGAACCATCCAGTCATTCGATCGAGTTGAATAGGTTCCAATATATAATATATAAGGGCTTTAAAAATAAATAAATACCAGTGTTTGTTGCGCCTTTCTGCAAGAGAATGCCAACCCACCCTATCATACAGGACACAATGGTGAGTATCATATCTGTCACCAGTTATAAATCTGATAGCTGAGTGATATGCAGAATCCAGAGGTTTAAGAGTTGATGCCGCAGCATGCCTATAAATTACATCACCATAGTCCAAAACTGATAAGAAGACTGATTCAACTATTCTTTTTCTACTAAATAGAGGAAAATTGGATCGGTTTCTGTACAGGAAACCAATTTTCTGTTGCAGTTTAGAGGCAAGATTGTCCACATGGAACTTAAATGTTAATTTCTCATCAAGCCACAGGCCAAGATATTTATACTCAGTGACTCTCTCTATACAAGAGCCACTGACGGTAGATATCCTCACATCATCAAAGTTAATATTCCTTGCTCTTGAAAACAACATAAACTTTGTCTTACTAGCATTAAGAACCAATTTAAGACTAGTAAGGGCATCCTGTAGAGCATAAAAGGAAAGTTGCAATTTCTCAATGGCCAACTGTACAGAGTCTGCAATACAGTACACAATTGTGTCATCAGCATACAAATGGGCATGACATCCATACAAAGAAGAAACAATATCATTAATATAAATTGTAAAAAGGACAGGACCCAAAACTGAACCTTGTGGCACACCTTTAGTCATGGCCAAGAATTCAGATTGTGCTTGACCTAACTTCACACACTGCCGCCTAGAAGATAGATAATCCTGAAACCAGACACAGGCATTATCATCAATGTTATAGTTTCTTTAGAAGTAAGTAGTGATCAACTGTATCAAACTGTATCAAATGCTTTTGATAAATCAACAAAGAGGGCAGCACAATGTTTCTTCTTATCTAATGCTGAAATAATGTAATTTGTAACCAAAGTGATGGCTGATGTTGTACTATGTTTGGCTCTAAAAGCAGATTGTTGAGAACTAAGTATGGAGTTAATTGAAAGGTAAAATGTAAGTTGTTTGCTTACTAGTGTTTCCAAGACTTTAGCTAGGCAAGGTAGCCTGGAGATAGGACGATAATTATCTAAGTTATCCCTATCACCTCCCTTATGTAAAGGAATCACCCGTGCAGATTTCCAAACTAGAGGAAATCTACCTCATGAGATAGAGAGATACAAAATATAAGTAATCTGTTCAGCGATAACTGGTGCAGCCAACTTAATAAAAAAAGACACCTGTAGAACACTTCATTGCAAAGCATCAAATACAGCTGACTGTGTAAAAGGTTGAAAGGAGAAATGGGAAGTGACGCCCACAGGGTACAAACAATCAGAATCAATAGGACAAGGTGCGTGATTACCAAAGCAAGCCGCATTTCTCGGAGACGCTCTCTGATTGGCCGACGCCTGTTTCTACACTGGTTAAGCTTAGGCACTCTTCGAAGTTGGTTAAGGTTAGAGTTTGTCTTGGAGCGTGACGGCAAGTTCTTTCAACGGTTAAGCTTAGGCACTCTTTCGAAGTTGGTTAAAGGATAACTCCAACATTTTGGGAAATTAGCTTATTTAACATCTTCCCTGGAGTTAGACAAGAAGATACATACCTTTTTTGTCTCTGTGCATGCATTTAGCTTTGGGAACAGACGCTCCGTTAGCATAGCTTAGCTTCATCACTGGAAGTGAGGCAGGACAGTACCCTGACGTTCCCTACAGGTTTGTTGATATTCTCATTCCTTCAAAGGATCTGAACCGATTGAAGTTTATGGATACCATGACTTAAAATCCTCTTACCTTGACGATTAAAAGCCTCCCCAATTTAGAAAACAGTAATCCAATGGCTGGTATTGATAATATACTACCAACTACTGAACGCTCGGAGCTAACCGGAGCTAACGCAGAACAGGATGTGTAAAGCAAATATAATGACTTCCTTTCTGGGGTTTTCAAAATAAAAGTGCGACGTTTATAGCAGCGGAAAACGTTTATTTTGTACATTATCTAACGTTAACACGAACCTAAACTAACTTTAGGTTAGTTGTAACGTTAGTTTAGGTTCGTGTTAACGTTAGATAATGTACAAAATAAACGTTTTCCGCTGCTTTAGACGTCGCTCTTTTATTTTGAAACCCCCCAGAAAGGAAGTCATTGCTCTTGTTATCTGCTTGAGTGTCCGGTTGCTGGTTAGCTCCGTTAGCGTGCAGTATATCAATACCAGCCATTGGATTACTGTTTTCTAAATTGGGGAGGCTTTTAATCGTCAAGGTAAGAGGATTTTAAGTCATGGTATCCATAAACTTCAATCGGTTCAGATCCTTTGAAGGAATGAGAATATCAACAAACCCGTAGGGAACGTCAGGGTACTGTCCTGCCTCACTTCCAGTGATGAAGCTAAGCTATGCTAACGGAGCGTCTGTTCCCAAAGCTAAATGCACGCACAGAGACAAAAAAGGTATGTATCTTCTTGTCTAACTCCAGGGAAGATGTTAAATAAGCTAATTTCCCAAAATGTTGGAGTTATCCTTTAAGGTTAGAGTTTGTCTTGGAGCATGGCGATAGAACGCCAGGTAGTTTGCAGGCTGTTTGACGTGGAAATGGGCAAAGACACAGCTCGTCACGGATTGGGCAAACGCGTCAGTGGCCAATTGGAGAGCGTCAGTCAGTGCCAATCAGAGAGCGTCTTCGAGAAATGCGGCTTGCTTTGGTATACACGCGGACAAGGTCCATTATAGTTCCTATTAAATAAATTACCAGCCTCTGCAAAATGCCTATTAACACTTTCAGTACCGGCCATTAACATGGTGAAGCATGGTTAAATGCCACCACCCACTTCAATGATAGCGTTGTGAACGCATAATCTCTGTCTTAAATTATGGCTATGTGTCTAATCTGTCTGTCGCTTATCAATGACTTGTTTGCAGTCAACATTGTCGAAACGGATTGTTTTTTTAATCGGTTCATTTCCGTTTTATAGCATTTTGAAAAGCCCTCGTTTTCAAGGAAAATATATAGATTCCGTGATAAAAGGCATTTACTGGAATATTCTGGAATACACAAACACGTTGTCATTTTTCTGCCCATTTATGAATCGTTTTAAAATAAACGCTAGATTATCGATATGTGTACTTATGCACGCTATAGAGGTGGGCTGAAAAATCGATTCTCTCATTTCCTCATCAGCGATCACAGCCACACACACACACGCATAGGGCAAACGCTTATATATAGGTGCAAATAGCTCTGATTATCCTAAGACTGGTAAAATAAATTCCTTACCTGAGATCAGATGTTATCCAAAAAGATTATTCCAATTCCTGATCGCCATTCCAAATATCGATCACGCTTATTGATTACAGTGTTGGGTACTGTAAATACATAATCCACGTGTTTTCCGGGCCGGCGAGCACAATGGATTCTTCAGTTGGCTTGAGGGAAAAGTAAAATGAGGAAACTGGCCACCCCCCCTTCGTCAGTGTAAAGTAATGGGGTGCAGTTACACAGGGAGAGACGATAGGGGGCGGTATCTTCCCAATTGAGCTCAGAGAGACTCTGCAGCACTAACCCGAGGCTCGATTGATGAAATATGAATTCAAATCGCCAATAAATTTAAAAAAAATTACAAACAAACGCTATATAGCGTCGGGGGCACTCAAAGGTCGGCCTGAACTAACGACAAAACGCGTCCATGGCACTCAATGTGTTAAAGGCAACACAAATTGCACTCTGCTCAGAGATCACACAGTATTCAACTTTAATATGAGAGGGTAAAGAATTAGATGATTTTATTTTGTTCACATTCACCGCACTCCAAAATTTTGCCGGCTTAGAGTATGAGTTTGTAACCAACTCCAGATAGTATCAGTTTTAGATTTTCTTACTACTGCAGTACATTTGTTCCTAATTTGCCTAAAAGAAAGCCAATGTTGAGGGTCTCCAGAACGCCTAGCTCGAGACCATGCAGCATTTCTGTCTTTAATTAGGGTTGACAATTCATGAGAAGTCCTGGGCTAACTGAACATCAATTTCAGTGTTACAATAAGTATTAAAAAAAACAAGATTGTCTAAAAATGATTGGTGATTAAACGATTTAAAATTCCTACTTAAAACTGTGAGATCTTGTTTTTGGCAGTCTCGTGCTTCTTACACAGGCTGTGGGGCAATGGTCACTTATGCCTAAGTCAAAAACCCCACAAGCTGAGATCCTGTCATATTTATTCACAAAAATAAGATCAATAAGGGTAGACCTAAGAGTAATTTTTAAGGTTTGGCCTGGTGGGCTCAGTAACTAACTGGGAAAGACTGAGGTTACCACTGATTTCTTTAAGGTGCTTTGCAGCACCACTCAACCAGTCAATATTAAAATCACCCATGACGATCACCTCAGAGTCAATATATTGCGAAAGGAGCTCAGCTAATCTATCTAAAGAGCTAGCATCAGCAGAAGGGGGTCTGTAGACACCAATTACATATATAAAATAGTTGATCCCCAACTCGACCTTTTAAAACAAGTACTTCAAAACACATTGTGATAGTGACAGCATTAACAACAGAAGCCGAAAAACAAGATTTAACATAAATAACTACCCCACCACCCCTACCTACCCTATCAATTCTAAACACATTAAAATCATGTAGATCTATTGTGGAGTCGGAATCAGATTTCTTCAACCAGGACTCAGATATGACCAATATATCTGGATCAGCCTGTGCTACCAGTATTCTAAGATGGTCCAACTTCTGGTGCTGAAGGAGACTTCTAATGTTCAGCTGAATCAATCTCAAACCTTTCCTTTCTTTAAAGGTATGTGGATTATTTAAAGAAAGTGGTGTGGAATCTGACTCGCGTGACAAGGAAATAGAAGACTGTAAAGTGACTGATATTAAGTTGGAGTGATTTACAGTATGCCAATGTGTTGAGTAATGATCATGAACCCTATCAGAAATCACGACTTCTATATTAAAAGTAATAGGTGGTAGAGGGAGATCAGACAGAGTAAAAGCAGACAACATAATAAGTGTTGGAGGAGGAGTGTTTAGCAGGACCCATTATAGGATGCTCCTCATAATGACCAGGAGAAGATTCTAGTGCAGGGTCATGCTGAGGTAAATATCAATCTAAGTTAAATGTACTGGATATAATTACGTGTAAGCTGTTGAATGCCCCTTAGACTGGGATGCAGGCCATCCAGTTTATAGAGGTAATTTCTGGTCCAAAAGTAATCAAAGTTACTAATAAAACCATGTGCAATTGCAATACAAAATTATTTTAGCCATTCGTGGAGGCTAAAAAGACGGCTAAAATGTTCAGGACTTTTTGAGGGAGCTGGGATAGGACCAGAGAACACACAGGTTCTACCCAGGCTCTGTATTGGCATTGCCAGAGAATCCAGCTGGTCACGGAGATCAACAGATGACGTTGTTGGTACCCACGTGGATAATCAGATCAATGAGCACTGGGATCAGTTCTGAGATGTCTGAAACCTTACTGCCTGGGAGGCAGAAAGTGACAGCACCTGGGAGTTCAACATGTCTTACAATGGAGTCACCAATGATCAGCACTTCAGGTTGACCATTCCTGCAGCCCCCACCCGTAAACAGAAAGTTTGGGGTGAAGAAGAGTCCGACTGTTAGCCACATCAGCTGGAGCAGCAGTTGAATGCGATTTACCTGCGCAGGAAGACGGCCGCGAATCATCACAGGTGATGTAAGATAAGATATTCCTTTATTGATCCCCTTGGGGAAATTCAGGCATCATAGCAGCATGGGGGAGGGGGGGGGGGGTACAGGTAGTAAAACAACACAGTGTACAGGTAGTAAAAAAACAACACGGGCAGTGTAAACAATTTGATCAATATGGTCAATATAATTTACTATCTGACTAGCTGAAGAAATATTCACAGTGTCACATAAGGTGCAGTATGCATAAGGTAGTGTTATAATTTACTATCTACTGAGTAATGTCATCATCGCTGGCCACAGCAGTGCTGATGAGAGGAAAGCTGGAGGCCGGCAGGAGAGGTCCCGGAGTTGAAGACAGCAGTCAGAGAGCAGCGCCGACGGCGCTTCCCGCTGGACACAGGGGACATCGGGGAAAACCGTCTCTTTCTCACCGAGCTGGAGAAATTCACTCCAGAGCAACCGGCTACAGGCTGCTCCAAAAAAGCCAGACAGACAGTCGACGCGCGGAGCAAACTGGTTGTACAGCAGAAACGGGTCATCATCCACGACTGGGGAGAACAGGGGGAGCGATACCCTTCTTCCTTTACCCTGTTTTACTACACACGACCAAGGAAGAGGAAGCGCAGTAGAAGTGGGGTTTTACAGGAGATCCAACCGGGAGACGAGCAGAGCTTTTTGCTGGATGATGTCGTCCAGGAGGCACTCGATAGTACGAAGACCACACCTGAGACTGGATAACTCGGTTTCCACTGTGGTGAGTGTAGACATCTTGTAAGATAGCTTTTCATTCTCACCGTATAAAACGGTGTACACGACGGTCCAATAGCTATCCTAGCCACCAGGCTAAAGGCAAGCCTAGCTAGGTTAGCATTAGCCGGTAGCGTTTAGCTGTAGCTATGACAACAACAAGCCCTGCTAGTTTAGATCACGTCAAGTCAGAGTCGCATAAAACCAACAGCATAAACGATAAAAGCAATAAAGTCACAATGATCAGTTAAGATCAATGGCTAAAAATATTTTAAAAAAATAACGTAAAAGAAAACAGCCAAGAAAGTTTGGGAGACACCGGTCCTCAGAAAACACGTCCGTTCACGTCGAGCCAGCGTGATAATTCATCCATCCAGCCTGATGTTATCATTGGGAATGGGTCTGAGATCGCAAAAGTCCAATACCGCCGCCTAACGCCTTGTGGTCGCTATCCCGACCCCTGGATCATGTTCACGGCTGGATTACGTTGGAAACATGATCGCATGATCATGATAAATGATCAAGATAAAATATAACCCCCCCCCCCCCAAACAAACACACACAAGTAGGTCTACATAGACAGCACCCATGCCATACGATTTCTGGTATAGAGAAAACAACTAATGACAAGAAGAATATATAATAAAATGAAAATACAATAACAAAATACAACAAGCCATCAGACCTTCCTTGTAAAGGAAGCCCATATGGGAAATATTGGTGATCTAGGAGATGAGATTTCAGTGCTCTTTTGAACTTCAGAAAATAAAATTCCAAAATATGTGGAGGCAAAGAGTTCCACAACTTTGACCCTCTGTAGAGTAAACAAAACTGAGATTGGGAAGTGCGGGAAAGGGCTCTGTTTAAAGAACTATGCACAAATAAACCAGTCTGAAGATGATTCACTTGATAAACACTGAGTATACCTAATTTATGGAATAGAGGCTGAGAAGAATGACTTTGTTGAACACAGCTGATTATTTTTAGAGCTAGTTTCTGCAGACGGTATATGGGCTCAAGTTTGGTCTGATGAGTACTACCCCAAACTAAATGACAGTAATTGATATATGGGTAAACCATAGAGTAATATAACATTGTGGCAACCTCAGTGCTCAGCAAGTGACGTGTTTTTCCAAGAATACCAATACTCTTAGCCATTTTTGTAGTTATGGCTGTGATATGAGGTTTCCATGATAGGGATTCATCAAGCAGAACACCAAGGAATCGTGTAGAACACACCCTAGCTATGGGGATGTCATTGATCACTACTTTAGATTAGGGATGCACGATAATTATCGGGCCGATAATTATCGGGCCGATATCAGCAATTATGACGTCATCCCGATAAACCCGATAACGTTATTGATAGCTCCGATAATATATAATAAATTTTTTGGTTAAAAGAAATCCGGTGTGGGTGGATTTGGATGAAGGGCGCTTGTTTTTATTATAGCCTCCTCCCGTTTTGCCAGTACTGTGGTACGATTGATAGCGTGTGGTTTAGGAACAGGGAGTTTTTCACAAATCCAGCGCTCCCTTTCTTGGCTGTGACGTAGTCACGTTACATTCGGAGGCAGACAGTCGATCTGCCAATTACGTCCCACCGCTTGCACCCACCTCTTCTTCTTACCACCAATCAGAAGCTCTCGTTCGTTTATTTACCTCCGGATTGTCAGCCATTATTCTACTCTGAGCTCAGGCTAATAACGTTTGCTCCCCGCCAGCCACATTGACAAGTACCAGCGCTTATACATTACTGGCAAATGTCTTGTTGCACTTGTGGCAACGAGGGTTGTCAGCATCGACTTTAGTAAAATAGACCCAGACTTTTGAACGTTTCGTTCTGTCCGCCATGATGAGAGCAGAGCTGTCTGTACTCGGCAGCACCCGTGTGTGTGTGTGTGTGAGTGTGTGTGTGAGCACAGCCCGCTCCTCGCGCAGGCAAAGACACCGAGGCAGGAGAGATATAGAAAACGGCCAACAAGATTAGTTTGCGACGTTTAAATTCCTAAAAAAAAACTCCATAATTTCTCGAGTACCGATAGCAGTACCGATGACGTCGGAGCTTATAAATACTAAAAAAATAAATAAAAATTGATCAAAAAAATTATACATAAAAAAAAAAATTATAATACAATAAATATCGGTTATCGATATCGGTTATCGGCTTGTGGGATATTTGTGGATATCCTGAATAAGAATGTTCTCAGTCAACCGAGGTTTGGATAATAACAAAGGTTTATTAACCAAACAGATCTATTTCCACACGTAAGCACAGAATGTCGAATCAGTGTACGCACAGGAAAATCGGGATTCACCACACGTGCGTACGCAGGTTCTACGCACACCTGTCATGATGAATCCCACCTTGGCCCTGCGCCGAGGCTCGTGCACACTTTCACGTATTTGCATACCAAAACCGCCCCGATTAACCATATACGGTAATGGACACCCCCATGAAATGTGGAAGAATGGACTAAACGGAGGGTGTTGTACACTGTCGGATATTATACCTATTAACTTCCTAAAAGACCATTGCTGCCTGGACACCGCAAACACTAATAAAGACCATTAACCACTGTTTTGCCGTTGCCCGTTAGTGTCATTAATGCATGCTGGAATAAGAATGCCTTTCTTAATCTATTTTTAATATTAATAATTATTATAATACAATAAAAGACAGCTCCGTCTTTTAATACACATATATTGTACAGTAGCGTCAAATAAATACTACAGTCCCCGCTGAAATAAAGGTTCTGCAGCACATACCAGCAGTGATCTACAGCATAAAAGATAGCCACTTTATAATACTATTCTGAGTAGATAATTCATCTGTATCGCAACAGAGTCACGGATCTGGTCGGGGCAGGTATCATTATGTCGGGAAAATCCTTATGAAATAAACAAAAGTGAATTAAAGAATTTAAAAACAAAGTTTAGCATATTAAATTGTTTTATAAGCTTTCTGAGTAGATCATTCATCTGTATCGCAACAGAGTCACGGATCTGGTCGGGGCAGGTATCATTATGTCGGGAAAATCTTTATGAAATAAACAAAAGTGAATTAAAGAATTTAAAAACAAAGTTTAGCATATTAAATTGTTTTATAAGCTTTGAATGAATGAATGAATGAAAACTTTATTTAACAGATTGCAGAATGGGTACAATACAGTACGGCTCAATACATACAATTGTTAAGGGGATGCAGACCTGAGAAAGACGTTTGTCTTGTTTCCATCAGGGTCCCCCATTTTCAATTCATATAGACATATATGACATACATGACATACAGATAGTCAGTACTGCTACATCTATACATTTATGACATACCAGATTTGCAAATACAGTACTGTTTGTGATACAGAAGGAGTCAAGAAAAGGGAGTATATACATTTGACGTAGAAACTGTACATTGGAGGAGGTTGGGTGGGGGGGGTTGGGTACATTGGGATATTGACAACCATACTGGGTAATTTACATTGGAGGTGGTTGGGGGGGGGGGGGGGGGGGGGGCGGGGGGCACACTGTATAAACAAGTAACACTGTACATTGAGGGGGGGGGGGAGGAGACACTGTACAAACAAACACAATTGTACATTGAACTATTGACAAAACCATACTAGGTAAATGACTGTACATTGGAGGGGGTTGGGTTAGGATATTTACAGGGGCCAGTGTTGAATTGCAGTCTCCCGTAGGTGTCCCTTGAGAGAGGTTTTGAAAGTGGGTAGTGATCCACATTCCTTTACAGCTTTGGGTAGGGCGTTCCACATTGATGTGGCATAATTGCGAAACGTGTTTAGTCCCTTATTTGAGCCGAATCTGGGTTTAACATGATTTGTGGAGCTCCCTCTGGTGTTGTGATCGTGGTATTCACTGACCTTTGGGAAGTATTTTGACATGTACATGGGTACCTTGGTCGTGTAGTGTATCTTGTAGACCAGGCCCATTGCAAGTTGTTGTACTCTGTCGTCTACTCTAAGCCATCCTAGGTTGTCAAAGTGGGCAGGGGTGAGGTGGGTTCTAGGAGTAAGGTCAAGCAGTAGTCTGACCAGTTTGTTTTGAGATGTTTGTAATTTTGTTTTTAGCGCCTTTGAGGTGCTTTGGTACCATGAGGTGCAAGCATAGTCGTAGTACCCCTGAATGAGTGCTCCTGCCAGAGTCTTCAGGGTGTTCTTGTTTACCAGAGAGGAGATCCGGTACAAGAATCGAGTTCGTTGGTTGACTTTTTTTATTACATTGGATGCCATTTTGTCACAGGAGAGATCCTCTAGGATGGAACCCAGGTAGGTAATTTCATCTTTCCTTGTGACAATATTGTCACCCACTGTAACTGAGAAGCCGTCGGTCTTGCTGAGTTTGTTATTTGAACCGAAGAGAATGGACTCTGTTTTGCCCATGTGTAATGATAGTTTGTTATCAGCGAGCCATATGCAGATTCTGCCTAGTTCCGAGCTGAGGGTTTTTTCAACCTGTAACTTGTTCTTGTCAGAGACCAGCAGGGCTGAGTCGTCCGCAAACAGGAACAAGTTGCAGTCACAAGCTGACGACATGTCATTTGCATAAATTAGGAACAGTAGCGGTCCTAGTATGCTTCCTTGTGGAACACCACAGCTCACTGTGAGGGGGGGGGATAGGGTACCGTTTACCTCCACCATCTGTTCCCTCCCCTCAAGGTAGGATTGCATCCAGCTCACTGATAGACTATCAAAACCAATTGCTTTTAGCTTGTCAATCAGAATGGAGTGATTGACCGTGTCAAAGGCCTTTTGTAGGTCCAGCATGACCATGCCGCAGTATTATAATTCATCTGTATCGCAACAGAGTCACGGATCTGGTCGGGGCAGGTATCATTATGTCGGGAAAATCTTTATGAAATAAACAAAAGTGAATTAAGGAATTTAAAACGAAGTTTAGCATATTAAATCGTTTTATAAGCTTATAGCTTTTTTCGTGCTGATTTGAGAGGGTCCAGCTGCAGAGCCGGAGAGCAACTCTCAGGGCCAAGATAGCACTTACACTATTTTGAGAGAGACAGCAGAGAGACAGACAGCAGAGAGACAGACAGACAGACGGACACTGTTCCACTGTGTGTGTGTGTGTGTGTGTGTGTGTGACACTGACTACTAGTCTAATAGTAGAGACTCAGCCCCCCCCCCCCCCTCTGGACCACCTCCTAGTAGAGACTTCTCTAGGAAGAAGACGAAGATGAGGATTAAGGCGAGACACTGCAGGTGAATAGGCAAATATACCTTTTTTGTTGATTTTGAGATTCTGTTATTTTGCTTCCTAAACATGTCTTCTATGAAACTAGTGACAATAAAACGTCAATAACACACATTTAGTAGTTCATTTTGCCTTATTGCATCCATAAATGTCCACATATTTAATGGGGAAGTGCCTCATTTGCATATATAAATAGGGATGGGTATCGTTAGGATTTTATCGATACTACTACTCTTATCGATACTGCTTAACGGTTCGGTACTTTATCGATACTCTTATCGGTTCTTTTAGATTATTATTTAAATATATTTAAATTAAAAAAAAAATTATAAATTATTATTTGAACGGCTTAAGGCTATATCTGTACTTGATATTTGTTTGTTGTGTTGCATATTTGAAATAAACTTCAATCAAATCAAACCCCCGGCCCCCTCTTAAAAAACAAAAACCTGTGTTTAACCTGGCCATCTATAAAACATCATGCTAAAACTGTGAAACAAATGTCCTACTCCCCTAAAGAAAGAAATACATAGCAAACATGACTCAGTTATGCAATAGTGCTGCTGCTTTTTATTTTGTTAAAATCTTTTAGTTAATAAGACTACAAAATGACTACAACGATTTCACGACGTTTTCCTGTCCACGCCGGAAGTGCATCGGATACCTACCTTAACGTTACATTTTCAACAACGGAACAGATTGTTGCTAATTAAACACTTCATGGAAACGGAGTAACGTTAACGCTATGTCGAGTTCATACGTGTAGTGTAGTATGAACTCGGCGAGTCGGCATAACGTTAACGTTAGTCAGTTTCAGTGTTGCTGGATGGTATACTCTATTAGCTCCGTAGCTAACGTAGCTAGCCACGTTAACGTTAAATGTTCAACAACAGAACAGATTGCTGCTAATTAAACACTTCATGGAAACGGATTAACGTTATCGCTATGTCGAGTTCATAAGTGTAGTGTAGTATGAACTCGGCATAACGTTAACGTTAGAGTGTACCATCCAGCAACACTGAAACTGACTACTAGCTCCGTAGCTAACGTAGCTAGCCACGGACAGGCACCTCCAGTCCCTACCCGTGTATGTGTGAGTGGCTCGCGACAAGTGTGTGTAATGGCTTGCTGCGGCTCGCTTCTCGTGCAGAGAGGATCGTTCGCAACTTTTAAATAATAATAATAATAATAATAATTTCTCTAGAGTATCGATAGCAGTACCGAGGACGTCGGAGCTTATAAATACTCCGGTATTTTCTAATATAGTACCGGTTCCCGTTCAAAACCGGGGTCCGGGGGGCATCCCTATATATAAACATAAATTTCAGAAAACTTGTCTCTACTAGGAGGTGGTCCAGAGGGGGGGGGGGGTCTCTACTGGGAGGTGGTCCAGAGGGGGGGGGGGTCTCTACTAGGAGACTAGTGGTCACACACACACACACTGTGGAACAGTGTCTATCTGTCTGTCTGTCTGTCTCTCTGCTGTCTGTCTCTCCGGCTCTGCAGCTGGACCTTGATCAAATAAGCACGGAAAAGCTTTTAAGCTCGTAGCTCCAATTTGGGTCCCAAATTGCGGTACAAATGAGGAGGTGTCTCGGGTAGTGGACTCTAGTTAATATTATGTTCTCTCTGCAATTAGACTGCCCCTCATTCATCCCTATCTGATGCTATCTCTGAAAACAGTTCCTGCGAGCGCAGTCAGTGCACCCCATAACGCTATATATATAAACCTGCATTCATTCGGAGAGAAAGACCTATTCCACATGCTATTTAGGGTTTGACAATAATTACACTAATATCGCTATTTCACAATGAACTATAATGAATTACGGGGGTCATACAGAAGTTCTGTAACAGAACACGGCCAGTGTCTTTATTTCCGCGTTGGAACTAATGCATGTACTGAGGAGCGCTTGTGCGTAGTAACGATATTCTACCACTGGGCGTCAGCTAAGTGTGCTCTGACCTGTGCGTACACATAAGCACAAAGTCAAGTTCAAGTAGAAATTGATGAATCCCACTCTTTGCTTAGAAATGATCGTACGCACAGGGTAAGCACAAATCTGTGCGTAAGACACGTTGATGAATGAGGGCCCTGGTTGTTGGGAGGAGCCCTATATAGTTAAAAGGGGGGGGGAGGTGGTCCCATTTGATAGGTCAAATGGGGGGGGGGGGACACAACATTGGGGAGAAAGGGGAGGGGAATGTCTTTACATGAGAGAGTTGGGGAATCATTCTATTATTCCACAGGCTTGAGGAGCATAAAGTTATCGGTATCTGTGTCAAAAAATCAATATCGTGCATCCCTACTTTAGATGAGGAGTTAAACATCACAGATTTGAGACCCAAAAGAAATTAAATTCGTTTTTTTTTTTATGTTTAGTGATCATTTGTTGCATTTAAACCAAATTGATAGTTTGTTAAGTTCTTCATTTATGACCCTAATGATGGTATCAGGATCTTTGTGAATAGAATACACTTGTGTCATCTGCAAATACAATTTTCGACAGCCTGTCTGAGATGTTAGGGAGGTCATTGATATTGTAACTGAGGGGTACAATTCCCTGACTGTATTGTTAGATATGATATTTAATACCACTACCTCATGTACTTTAACTTCTGGCCACCCAGTACAAGATATAAGTATGATGAACACTTTCCCACCTGATGAAACGAATCCACACAAATGTACCAAATCGAAGGTTTAATACAGCAAAGGGTGTATACAACGATCACTTAATTACATTTATGATTTGAAATATGAAATATGCACTTTTATGGCAAATGAGTATTCGTAGGTAAATCAACATTGAATGTCCAATCTCTGGTTACGCAGGGAGTAAGTATACAACCTGGAATATTTAGGAAACGATAGCGATGGTACTTAGATGATTAGAGCTGGATACACTAAGGGGGGGGGGGGGTCCCGCTGGTTGTAAGACAGTAGGAGGGGGGGGTTAGAGAAGCCGCTGGCGGTATCCCATCTGGCCGACGGTGTCTTGGGAGAATCCAAAGTCTTGGACACGGTGCCCACAGGACCGCAGACGAATACAGCTGGACCCTCTGTGGACGGTAGCTGCCGGTCCACAACGGAGAGACGTGAGGCGACCTCACTGGTGTAGAGCGCCGTCTCACCTGGAGTCCTCTCCGGGGGGTAGTTCCAACACTCCGCAGTGTTGGCCTTTATCCATGGAATAATCAAAGCACACAAAGCATAATCCAAGCCGTGGAAGGCTCGCCGTCGTCCGGGTAGAGTAATCCAATATACAGGTCCAATCGCTCTTGGCCCGGAGCTCCTCGGATGCAAGCGCCACTAGGGGTCTGCCCAGCCTGGTTAAGCGTCCAGATAACGTCAGGAACGATGGGGGTACTGATAACTTTAGAACTCTAACTGAACGATGCACCATACATAAATAGACTATTATTAGCTTAATAGAATACGTCCAACTCGACGGTATAGTGCCAAACTATGACTATTCAACTATTAATCTACACGATATCTCAATGCCTATTCTGGGCCAAGTAGGCCTTACTACACCACACGTGCGTCGTGGGGAGGCTTTGCGTCTGTCACTCTGTTGGAGGGTAAAGAACTGGACTAAAAGAAAGTTCTACTTTACTTGCGCCATATATATATGCGCTATGAACAAATAGTACCATTCGTATTTCGCCCGACATTCCTGCGCGGAACCGGGGCTTGCCACGACATGTTAGGCGGCACGATTGAACTTGGACCTAGGGGTATGGCAACCTGGCGCCAGGTTCTTGTCCAATGGTAGAATGAAACTATTATGGGCTGTTTAGTAGACTAAAGGGATATTCAATGCATATTGTACAAGGAATATACAGGGGATATCAAACGATATACAAATACAATTAAATATATATATATAAATAAATATACATATTCGGTTTAATCTGATCCTTCACAACAGCCGCCCCCTAATTAGTCCCACCTAATTAGCTAAGCAGAGACAGATTAACCGCACTGTCTACCACTCAAGGTCCGCTGTAAGGGTCAGTCAACTCACAAAGTCATAGGGTCATGGTCATCATCGATAGTATCTGGGAGTCGGGGCAGTTCTATGAGCCTCGCCACGGGACGTGTGTAGGTGCGCCCTTGGACGAGTACTTCAGCTGCTCGGACCTTGCCATCGGCACCGGTGATCACTTTGCTTACGCGGCCAGCCGGCCACATAGCTCTGGGTAGTGACTGGTCAATAATCATGACGACTGTTCCTTCTGTCAAATTGTCTCTCTCTTTTACCCACTTCTGGCGGGTCTGTAGAGACGGTAGGTAGTGAAGTAGGAAGCTGCTCCAAAACTTGTCAGCTAGTACTTGGCTGTACCTCCACATTCTTCGGCCGTTCGCTTCTTCGGGCCTGTACATTGTCTGGGGTAGCGCGGGGTCCAGCCGCCCCATTAGGAGTGTGTTGGGGGTGACTGGGTCGACATCTGCTACATCACTGGAGACGTAACCGAGGGGCTTTGAGTTCAATACTCCCTCGATCTCCGTGAGGACTGTCATTAGGACTTCCTCCGCCACAGTCTGGGCTCCAAGTACGGCGTACAGGGCTGTCTTTATAGAACGTACTTCTCGTTCCCAGGTTCCACCGAAGTGGGGTGCGTTCGGGGGATTAAACTGGAAGTCAATCTGGGCTGGAGCGAGGTGGGTCTTAAGTTCTGGGCCCATAGCTTGGAAGCTCTCTCTCAGCTCTCTTTCTCCGCCTTTGAAGTTGGTCCCGTGATCAGACAACAATGTAGACGGTTTTCCTTTCCGTGATGTGAATCTCCGGAAGGCCATAAGGAATGAGTCTGTGCTCATGGTCGGAAGGAGCTCGATATGTATCGCTCTGGTGGTCATGCATTTGAATACAATACCCCACCGCTTCTCGGTGCCTCTTCCTCTCTTTATATACAACGGGCCAAAGCAGTCCATGCCTGTGGAGTGGAATGGCTTGTCGCCGATTCGGAGGCGACGGGGGTAAGTCAGCCATCCGTGGTATGCTGGGCTGCGCGCGCCACTTACGGCAGTCTAGACAGGTTCGCTGGAAGCGCCGTACTGCTTCTCTCCCTTGCAATATCCAATAACGACGTCTGATCTCCGCGAAGACTCTCTCTGCTCCTGCGTGGTGTACATCCGCGTCGTATTTCTTTATGATCAGCTCTGTGACCTTGTGTCGGCTGTTCAAGACGATCGGGTGCTTAATGTCATCTGGTAGATCGGGGGCTCTCCGCAGGCGACCACCCACTCTGATGAGATTATGGGCGTCACTCTCTGGTGCCAGGTGAATCAGTCTGCTGTCTGATGGGACGGGGTTTCCTCCCTGTAGACAGTCTAGCTCATCGGGGAACGAGTCTCTCTGGGCTCGTTGTAGTAGGAGAAGTTCTGCTTCTTCGTAGTCAGCTGCTGACATGTCAGTGGTGGACTGAATCTCTGGGTGGTGCCGCAGGAATGTTCTTTGCTGCGCACTCTCTAGGGTAATGCAGTCATCTATGTTGGGGTCTGTGGAGGCGACAGTGCTCAGTCCACAGAACATAGGTTTCTTGTTCTCAGCCTCCTCGTTACTTGCTTCCCTCGGGGTGGGCGTAGGCCAATCTCCTTCCGGGAGCTTGAGGAATGCTGGTCCGTCACTGTAGATGTTGCGACGGGTTAGGTCATCCAGAGACATTCCCCGGGTGATGACGTCAGCTGGGTTGTGTTTGGTGTCCACATACCGCCAGCTTGCTTCTTCTGTTAACTCTTGAATCTCGGTGACTCTGACTCCCACGAAGACTTTGTATCTGCATGAATCGGATTTGATCCATGTGAGTACTGTCGTGGAATCTGACCACAAGATTGTTCTATGCACCGGGATGGTGAGTTCACGTTGGATTAACGTGGCTAGATGCGCTCCTGCGAGGGCTGCGCAGAGCTCTAGACGTGGGATAGATTGTTGCTTACGTGGGGCTATTCTTGAGCGGGCCAGGATGAAAGCAGTGTGTATCTTTCCTCCCATCTCTTGGGCACGCAAGTAGGCCACCGATCCGTAGGCTACTTCGGAGGCGTCGCTGAAGACGTGTAGCTCAATCTCGCATGTCTCTGGCCTCACTGTGGATGGGAAGTAGCTGCGGCGTATATTGACACCTGGGAGTGAGCGGAGTTCCGTCTCCCACTCTCTCCATGTTGAGGCAAGGTGTGCGGGTATTGGGTCGTCCCAGCCCTGGTCCTTGTCCCATAGTGCTCGTACAATCATCTTTGCCCTGGTGGTGTAAGGTAGAATACATCCCAACGGGTCATATTGTCTGGCGAGTGTTCTGTACACACTCCGTCTGGTGGTCGGTATCGCCGCCGACCTTCCCTGCTCTGGAGCCAAGGGTTTGTGTCTATAGTGGAGCGAGTCTGTTTTGAAGCGCCAGACTAGTCCTAGTGTCATTTCTTGGGCTTCTCCTGGGATTGTCGCCATCCAGGTCTCGCTGCTGGCAGCCTTGTCCGCGGAGGAGAGGCTGCGCAATACGTGCGGGTCACTGCTGGCCCACTGCCTGAGATCAAAGCCGCCTTTGATCAGGGAGGCGCGTAACTTGATTAGGAGAGCCTCGGCTTCTTCTTGAGTCGAGACGCTTTGTAAACAGTTGTCCACGTAGAAACTGTTCTTCACACTGTGTTGGACCTCTTCATCTGCTGCTGGGTCCTCTGTGACGTGTTTCTGTAGTGCAAATGTAGCACAGCACGGGCTGCATGTGGTTCCGAAGGGGAGTACTTCCCACTGGTAGATGGATGGGTTCTCATCTCCGATCTTCTCTCTCCATAGGAACCGTAGCAGAGGCTTGTCCTCCTCTACTAGTCTCACCTGTAAGAACATCCCTTTGATATCCCCGCTTATAGCCACCTTGTCCTGGCGGAAGCGCAGTAGCACGCCTAGTAGGGAGGGGCCGAGTGTGGGGCCGGGCAAGAGCTCTTTATTCAGATTTTGGGATCCGATCTGGTAGCTGCAGTTAAACACAATGCGATCCTTGCCGTTGTGATGGACCTTGTGATGCGGCACGTACCATGATTCGGTCGTCTGATCGGCCTCTTTAATGTCAATCTTTGTTACGTGTCCCGCTGTGATTAGCTTCTCAATCTCAGCTCGGTACACACTCTCTTGAGCGGGGTCTTTGGCTAGGCGCCGCTCTGTGTTCAGTAGATAGCGCTCCGTGGCGTCTTTCTTTGCGTGAAAGGTGGGCATTCCCTCTCGCCTCAGGAGTGGAGTTGCGTATCTCATCACTCCGCCGACTGTGACTCTCTTTGTCCCCTGCTCGAGTAGGTTGATGGCGTAAATGTCTTCTTTAGAGCGAATATCTTTCTTTTCGTTCTTAAAGGGCATTGTCTCTAGGGTCCATAGCCTCTCGACATGCTGCAGGAGAGTGGTGTCTTCTTCTGTCGTTCTGGAGTGGAAGCAGCTAGTGGCTGCTGTTCGGTTGAGAGATTTAGCGAGGGGGCCTTGTAGGGTCCACCCTAGGCGGGTCTCGACTGCTGCAGGACAGCCTCGGGGGCCTGTATGGACCCGGTCAATCGGGACTATGAGTTCTGCATGGTCGGAGCCTATCAACAGGGTCGGGGTAGCGCCGTCTATGAGCGGGATAGGTAATTGGCGCAGGTGCACATATTTATCCATCAACTTGGTGACAGGGTAGGTGTACTGCGATAGTCCTATTTCTTGGCTGGTGAAAGCATTTGTGATCTTGTACCGTCGCTCTGGCTGCCCGTTGGCTGCGATGGTGAAGGAGACATTCTCGCCCTTTATCGTCTTTAAATCTCTTCTTATTGTCCGAATCGTCATTTCGTTCTTGCTCCCCCGCAGTCCCAACTGGGTCGCAGCGGAGGCGAGCAGAAGGGTCTTCTCTGACCCGTCATCAAGGACGGCGTAAGTGTCCATGACTTTATCTTGGTAGCTCAATGTCACACGGACTACCTTTAAGAGCACTTGGGCTCCGCTGCTGCTGGCGGGGTCAATGTACATGACACTTGCCTTGGTGCCGCTCCGTGGTGCAGGTATAGGCCGTCTTCCGTTATTTCGTGTAGTATATCTAGATGGGCTCCATCGCACCGGCTGCACCTTTTCTTTAGGCGGCATTCGGCTGCCATGTGGGGCCGCGCACATCGATAACAGCGCCGGTTGGACTTTATCCATTGACTCACTTCTTCTGCATTCATCTTTGTGAATAGGTCACATTGTGACAGCCAGTGTTCTTTCTCACAGTAGGGACACGCTATCTTCCACTTCTCTTTTCTCGAGGGGGTGCTGTGACTCTTACTGCTCGGTACTGACTCTGATTGGTGCATGACAGTCACCGATCTTCTTCCATCATTTATTCTCCTGGGTCCCTCTCTGGAGCTTGGCGTGCTCCGCCCGAAGGTGTCCAGTCGTAAGCTGCTGACTTCTCTCGCCAGGAAGTCGGCTAGATCAAGGAGGGATGGCTCGGGGCCGTTGGGATCCCGGTAATCCCTCTGCCGCCTAAAGCGCTCCTGTCTTGCGGGTGGCAGCTTCTCCAAAATCCTCTCGACGTTAGAGTTGGCGTATAGCTCATGCATGCCCTTCTCCCGTTGCGCTCCCAGCATCCCTACCAGGGACTGCACTTTGATTGACAGGTCGTCTAGTGAGCGATTGTCTGTGGCTGGGGGTAGGCGGTCAATATGCCTTATCTCCTGGATTACGTAATCCCATATACGTCCATATCTCTGATCCAGCGCTGCAAGGGCCGCTGTGTATGGGGTCGAAGAGGTAGCATAGGCTAGCGCTATATTGTGCGCTCGCGGTACTTTCAGGTGCTTCAGTAATATTGCATACTTGTGGCGTTCATCAGCGACATCCACCATCATTGTCTCTAAGCACATCCGGAGCTCCGTGTACTGTGCTCGACTCTCATAGGCGAAGTCTGGGAATGACGGTGTGGCATTGTATGACGCCGTGGATGGCTGATACATCGGCGAGCGTTGGGGGAGAGACCTCCTGGGCGAGTCCCCTCTTGCGCCTCGCTGTGGGCTGGTACTGGCAGGGTACCATGGCCCGCTGGTCCAGGTGCTGTTCCTCGGGGCTGGTCGTGCGTCGTGCTCACCCGTGAATAGAGTCGGGGTCTGTAGCGCAGCGCCGCGGGGGTATAGCCTGGACTGTATGGGACCTCCTGGTCCGGTGGAGTACTGTGCTGTCGTCGGGCTTGGTTCTCCTCCTCTCCCTCTTCTTCCTCTATCAGATCTTCCAGATCCTGTAATCGTTTATTTAGCTTCTCCGCAGTGTATGCCGCTCCTTCCTTGTAGCTGGGTCTCGCTTGGACCGGTCTGTGAAGGGGGTCTGCGGGGGGTATAGGCTCGGTCTGTTGGTCAAGTTCAGGGTCGCTTGCTCGTTGTGGTGACGCTGCCCTTGACTGTTGTCTCGACGAGTTCCTTGAACCCCTGGCGGAGGGAGAGGGTGTTGCCTTGCGGATCAGCTGCTCCATTAGCTGCGCTTGTAGCTTGTCGCGCTCGGCTTGTATTCTGTCGCGCTCGGCTTCGCGCTGGATGAGAGCGAGTTTGCGCTCTGCGTCTCTTTGGGCACCGGCAGCGGCACGCTGGGTGTCTGCTCGGTCTCTTGCCATATTCTCTTCCATCTGAAGGCGTCTCATCTCCAGGCGTATGCGCTCTTCTTCGCTCCGTTGTTGCGCTTGAAGTTGTTCGCGCTCGCTAAGTGTCTGTGCTTGGAGACGATCGCGTTCGGTAGAGGCTGTCAGGCTGACGAGGAACGCCTGTTGTAGTATCCTCTCCGCTTCGTTGGGGGAAGGCGGTAGTGGAGGTGAGCCGCTCCTGCGTGAGCCGCTCCTGGGGGTACTCGTTGGGGACTCCTGGAGCTCTAGTTCCTCGGCGCTCTCCTCTTCTTCCGTGCAGAGTTCTCTCTCTGTAGGGTTGTCTTCCTCCCGGGGCTGGTCGGGGACTACTTCTTGGGTAGTGGCGGGGGGTAAAGGCATGTCAATTCCCTCCTGGTCCCCACCGTGAGCTTGGTCAGTTACATTAGGACCTACTAGGGCCTCTGTGGTCGGGGAAACCTGGTCGTTAAGGTCAGACATAATTTTACTTTCTACTTCTACCGCGTTTACCGTTTGTCGAAGGCTAGGTAGTTGACTGACAGTGTAAGCCTCTAAGTACTGAGGTGTCTGTCGTCTGCGCCGCGAGCGTTCTAGGTTAGGAGGATCGTTTCGTGGAGTGTTCATCATAGGCCATTTCGATATTAATAACACTATATTAATATTACACTAGTTACCCTCCGGCTCGAAGGACCAATTGTAACTGAGGGGTACAATTCCCTGACTGTATTGTTAGATATGATATTTAATACCACTACCTCATGTACTTTAACTTCTGGCCACCCAGTACAAGATATAAGTATGATGAACACTTTCCCACCTGATGAAACGAATCCACACAAATGTACCAAATCGAAGGTTTAATACAGCAAAGGGTGTATACAACGATCACTTAATTACATTTATGATTTGAAATATGAAATATGCACTTTTATGGCAAATGAGTATTCGTAGGTAAATCAACATTGAATGTCCAATCTCTGGTTACGCAGGGAGTAAGTATACAACCTGGAATATTTAGGAAACTATAGCGATGGTACTTAGATGATTAGAGCTGGATACACTAAGGGGGGGGGGGGGTCCCGCTGGTTGTAAGACAGTAGGAGGGGGGGGGTTAGAGAAGCCGCTGGCGGTATCCCATCTGGCCGAGGGTGTCTTGGGAGAATCCAAAGTCTTGGACACGGTGCCCACAGAACCTCGGACCGCAGACGAATACAGCTGGACCCTCTGTGGACGGTAGCTGCCGGTCCACAACGGAGAGACGTGAGGCGACCTCACTGGTGTAGAGCGCCGTCTCACCTGGAGTCCTCTCCGGGGGGTAGTTCCAACACTCCGCAGTGTTGGCCTTTATCCATGGAATAATCAAAGCACACAAAGCATAATCCAAGCCGTGGAAGGCTCGCCGTCGTCCGGGTAGAGTAATCCAATATACAGGTCCAGTCGCTCTTGGCCCGGAGCTCCTCGGATGCAAGCGCCACTAGGGGTCTGCCCAGCCTGGTTAAGCGTCCAGATAACGTCAGGAACGATGGGGGTACTGATAACTTTAGAACTCTAACTGAACGATGCACCATACATAAATAGACTATTATTAGCTTAATAGAATACGTCCAACTCGACGGTATAGTGCCAAACTATGACTATTCAACTATTAATCTACACGATATCTCAATGCCTATTCTGGGCCAAGTAGTCCTTACTACACCACACGTGCGTCGTGGGGAGGCTTTGCGTCTGTCACTCTGTTGGAGGGTAAAGAACTGGACTAAAAGAAAGTTCTACTTTACTTGCGCCATATATATATGCGCTATGAACAAATAGTACCATTCGTATTTCGCCCGACATATTCCTGCGCGGAACCGGGGCTTGCCACGACATGTTAGGCGGCACGATTGAACTTGGACCTAGGGGTATGGCAACCTGGCGCCAGGTTCTCGTCCAATGGTAGAATGAAACTATTATGGGCTGTTTAGTAGACTAAAGGGATATTCAATGCATATTGTACAAGGAATATACAGGGGATATCAAACGATATACAAATACAATTAAATATATATATATAAATAAATATACATATTCGGTTTAATCTGATCCTTCACAACAGATATATAACAAAAATAACAAAGGCCCAATAATTGAACCTTGGGGCAGACCACAAAGTAAAGGAAGAAAATGAGAATTGATCCCATTATAGGATACAGACTGATGTCTATCTTTAAGGTAACTGGTGAACCATAGCAGTGCATTGTTTTTTATTCCAAGATGTGAGAGCTTCTTCAGGAGGATATGGTGATTGACTGTATCAAATGCCTTTGATAAGTCTCAAAAAATACCTATAGTGTTTTCCTTTCTGTCTTTAGCTTTGTATATTTCATTAATTAGATGAGAAAAAAGTGTTTAGGTAAAGTCAGATGTGTTTGGGTCCATGTTGCATAGGGTGACCATATTGTGATTTCCAAAAAAGAGGACACTGCCCCCAGCCTCAAGATACTTGAATGATACTTGAAGTTTACTCAAAGATGCCTTATAAGTTTAATATATTTAAAGTATGCCTCCTCTGTATGGCAATTATTATTTTATATAACAAAATAATATCTCTCTATAGCCAAAGTTACTCAACATGCTTTATTATGCCTAAAGTAATCTCCCTGACAAATCTCAAAAAAATAACTTAAAGGGGACATGCATTGCTATTCCTTTCACTATTTGGGCAATTTTACACAATTCCTGTGAGTCTATGGAACACATCTGTAAAGTTTTTTTTCAAAATAATTCATTGTTTTATATTTTTAATCAAGTACTCTAAAGCTAAATATTTCCACTTTTTAAGATTTCAAGCTGTTTTGTGCTGGGCTCCGCCCATAAGCGCTTTGAGTGACAGTCGCCCACAGTCTGCGACCGGCAGACAGAGAGAGCGATAGAAAGATTGAGAGGGATACTAATTAATTTCACCGGGGGGGGCCATAATCCCACGGGACAATGCATTGGTAACTTGTTTCAAATGACAATATATACCCGTGTGAATATTATTGCACGGATCGGAATATGGGCGTGGGAGCGTGCGCAACGATATTTTGACAGTGATATGAGAGTGCTCCCGACTGCGGGGGAGAAGCTCCATCCCCACCCACGCGCACACACATTTACACACACTCCCGCGCGGTCGGGAGGTTGTGTGTGTCCCTCTCTCTATCTCTCTCTCTCCCTATCTATCTCTCTCTCTCTCTCTCTCTCTCTCTCTCTCTCTCCCTCTCTCGCTCGCTCGTTCTCTGCTGTCTGTCGGCACCCGCGCACGTTTGACGAAGTAATTCCACTCGCTCTGTTGTTGAGCGAATTGTTGATCGTGGGCGGTGACTACAACCAGTGCCTTATTCACGTCATCAGAATGGCTTAGTTGAGTGAGGGAAGATCTCGTGAACTCGAGACTAGACTGATGAGTCCAAATGATAATTAGAGACACAGACCACATTGATATAATCCCCCATTGCTAGGAAACAATGCTAAACACTGGAAAAGGCCATTTATAAGACACAGGACCTTTAAATAACTACCTATAACAAAATAATAGCTCTTTTCAAGTCTTACTGGACAAAATAAATAACAAAAAGAATATTAATTAATGTTCTAAATAATACATCTTCTGTATTAGAAAATCCAGCTTTAAAAAAATATATCTTTATCTTTCCAATGTAATGTAAATGATAAAACGGTAACCTCACAAAGATACAAATTTAAAAGTGCACTATGCAGTTTCGGATTTTTGTTTACATTTGCATAACTTGCAATTAGAGTACAAAATGAATTTATTACACACGTAATCCTTAGAATGATTGTATCATAAGCATTTTATCTCATCATAAATCAAACCAAAACATAATTTTGAGGCATCAGAATAGTTTTAAATAATTTTCTTTCTCTGTATAGCTGCATACTTCAATCAATTTGGTCAACTTTGCCATCAAACTATTTATTTTTAATGTTTTTCTGTGTCCATGTGAGCTTTGAGATCTCCTTTATTAGACACAGAAACATATGGTCAAGCTTTGCACGCGTTGCACGCCTCCCATTTGTCTCGAATGGGACGGTACATTTTCATTGTGAGCAGAATCAACGCTGCTCCGTTTGTGAGTAGAATCAAATCTGTCCGCTTCCTCCTCTGTTTGCGTGTGATGTGTGGAGCCGGCCACAAAGCGGTCTTCTCAGGGATTACGTCACACACAACAGAGTACCATAGTATTCTGTGCAATGCGCCAGTCAATTTAAATACACGCATAATGTCCTGTGAAAAACAATTTCACAGACATTTTCATGAATTTAGAGAAAAAACCTTGATGCCCCGGACATAGCATGGAAAGAGGACGTTTGGTCACCCTAATGTTGCACAACTCAGTTAGCCACAACATCCGTATCAATAGCTTATGAGCGTTATGCAAAGTGGGCGAAATGTTGTTGGTACAATTTGTAAATAAACAAACGCAAAGCATTGTTTTTATCTTTTAGATAAGGCTAAGCTAGCTGTATTTTCCAACACAAACCATTGGGCCTCATTCAACAATACTCTCTTATTATTTTTCTTATATTCTTGCTTACAATAAGAAAAGCCATCGCCACATTCATCAAGCCGTTCTTAATGTCGAAATCTGTGCGTACCCAGGAGATTTGCATGATGAATCCCACTCATTCTTAAACTCAAGCGCGTTCGCGCGAAAATTAATTTGCATACAGACACGCCCACCATCTTCTTATAAGGCGAATGAGGCGTGTGTAAAACAACCGAGTTTCGCCATCTGATCCCTGTCTGATATACTCAACAGGAAGCGCTTTGCGATCTCAAAATGACACACACACACACACGTCTCACGACTTGCGACTCAGTGCATGTGTGTGTGTTCCTGTGGGTCGCTCATCGCATGTGTGTGTGTTAATCTGATGACAAATAAAGACTTATACTTGTACTTATACGTATATACGTACTGTATAGTGCGAAATAAATCGTTCCAGCAAAGTAGGCTTTGTCAATACTGAACGACTGGCTGCACGCTTGTCAAGAACCAATCGCGGCGCGCAGTATACTGATATATATATGCCGCTGATCCATATGCTCTCTGGCTCGCTGATAACAAACTATCATTACACCTGGGTAAAACAGAGTCCATTCTCTTCGGATCAAATAACAAACTCAGCAAGACGGACGGCTTCTCAGTTACAGTGGGTGACAATATTGTCACAAGGAAAGATGAAATTACATACCTAGGTTCCATCCTAGAGGCAAATCTTTCCTGTGACAAAATGGCATCCAAGGTAATAAAAAAAGTCAACCAACAAACTAGATTCTTGTACCGGATCGCCTCTCTGGTAAACAAGAATACCCTGAAGACTCTGGCAGGAGCACTCATTCAAGGGTACTACGACTATGCTTGCACCTCATGGTACCAAAGCACCTCAAAGGCGCTAAAAACAAGATTACAAACATCACAAAACAAACTGGTCAGACTACTACTTGACCTTACTCCTAGAACCCACCTCACCCCTGCCCACTTTGACTACCTAGGATGGCTTAGAGTAGACGACAGAGTACAGCAACTTGCAATGGGCCTGGTCTACAAGATACACTACACGACCAAGGTACCCATGTATATGTCAAAATACTTCCCAAAGGTCAGTGAATACCACGACCACAACACCAGAGGAAGCACAACAAATCATGTTAAACCCAGATTCGGCTCAAACAAGGGACTAAACACGTTTAGCAATTATGCCACAACAATGTGGAACGCCCTAGCCAAAGCTGTAAAGGAATGTGAATCCCTACCCACATTCAAAACCGCTCTTAACACTTTGAGCGACAGAGGTTAATTCCGTATTAGTCCCTTGAATGCCCAAATTCGCTCCAATGTTAACTTAATATCGCCTAATCTATGTTTTAAATTGTGGCTATGTGTCTAATCTGCCCATCGCTTATCAAAGACTCATTTTCCAGTCAACATTGTCAAGGCAGATTGTTTTTTTATCGCTTCATTTCCGTTTGATAGCATTTTGAAAATCACTCTGTTTCGCGGAAAAAGCAACCCATTCTATGATAATCGTCTTTTACTGGAATATTCCAGAACGTTGTCATTTGTCGGCCTATTTATGAATCGTTTTCAAATAAACGCTAGATGATCGATAGTATATGTGTGCGCATGCACTCTCGTGCCGCAAGCTGAAAATCGATTCTCCTAGTTACTGACCGCTCGCACAGCCAAACAGCCATATCACGTAATCACATAAAAGCTTATATCTCCATGAAAACGAGTCTGATTATCCTAAGACTGATGACATAGATTCCTTACCTGACATCAGATGGTATCCAAATGGTATATTCCCATTCCTGATCACCATTCGAAAAAATCGATAATTGTATTGATCAACCGTGTATACAGTAGAACACATAATCCCTGTGGCTCAGCGGCTCCAGAATGAACTCTGGTAGACCCCAGTTACATCAGTGAGAAGTAAAATGTGGAGTCAGAAATCTTTTCTCCCATTCACTTTCATTGAGTCCAATCCAAAAGGGTGATTTACCATCTGGGAGACGATAGGGGGCGCTTTTTTCACATCTGAGCGCCGGGGGTGCCTGGAACTCCAACGGTAGGCTCGCTTGATGCAATATGATTTCAGATCGCTAATAAAAAAAGAAAATACGAATAAAACGAATATTCTCGTGATGGGCATTCAACCCGCGGGGGGTAAACCCGAGAAATCTCGGGCGTGGCATCCAAAGTGTTAAAGAGCACCTATGGGAGGCTGCAATTCGAAACTGGCCACCGTAAATGTCCAAACCCCCCACCCCCACCTAATAGACAGTCCCCTCCCCACCGTATGTATATATTCTCTCCCCACCGTATGTATATTTCTCTCCCACCCATCCCCTCCTAATGTACAGTCTCCTCCCCACCGTATGTATATATTCTCTCCCCACCGTATTTCTCTACCACCCACCCACCCCCCCCTAATGTACAGTCTCATCCCCATCATATGTATATACTCTCTGTCAGGATCTATGGGTAACAGTACTGTATATTTGCATATCATATAGGTCACAAATGTAACAGTACTATATACAGTACCTGTATGTCATGTATGTCCCTATGCCATAAATGTCATATATGTTGTGTATGTCATAAATGTCACTATGAATTGAAAATGGGGGACCCTGATGTAAACAAGACAAACGTCTTTCTCTGGTCTGCATCCCCTTAACAATTGTGTGTATTGAGCCGTACTGTATTGTACCCATTCTGCAATCTGTTAAATAAAATGTCCATTCATTCATTCACTCTCCTTTCAGAGAGAGATGACAGGTGACAGATCTGTTATTTCCGAACCGGATCTGTCACCTGTCATCTCTCTCTGAAATGTCTGTGGCTAAAACTCAGAGTGCGCTCAGAACTTTAGGTGTGGAGCAGAGTTTTGATTGATTTAATTTTTTTTATCCACTTTTTCTCCCCATTTTTCTATTTTTCTCCTATCCCAATTTCGTATGTCCAATTCATCCCTCCCCTGTCTTGAACGTTGCTGGACTATGCCTCCCACTGGTCGGCTGTAGTGAGGATAGAAGCCTTGCATCACGTGTCCCCTCCGGTACACGAGGAGGCAGCCTGTCGCATCTTTTCACCGCAGCAGCTCGAACTCTCAGTGGCGAGGAGTAACGCGTGGGAGGCTCACGCTGCCCCCGATACTTCCTGTTTCCGCCGCACCGGCGTCACCCAACCGACCTGTAGGAGTCGCTGTCCACAACGTCCAATCCCCACCCACCGGCTTTCCCACCCAACACTGCCAATTGTGTTAGTATGACGGCCGGCCAAGCCGGTAGCAACGCCGAGAGCTGGGCTCGATACCAGCATCTCCTGCGTTAGTGGCGAGCGCCTTGCCCACTGCGCCACTCAGCCGCCTTGAGTTTTGATTGATTGATTGAAAATGTTATTAACAGATTGCAGAATTGGTACAATACAGTACAGCTCAATACACACAATTGTTAAGGGGATGCAGACCAGAGAAAGACTTTCATCTTGTTTACATCAGCGTCCCCCATTTTCAATTCATCGTAACATATATGACATACATGACATACAGGTAGACAGTACTGCAACATCTATACAGAGAAGAGAAGAGAGGAGAGGAGAGGTTGTAAATATGCGTTATATGCGTACGGCCTGGGCAGCCAGCATCTAACTGTTCTAACAGCAATATATAATCCATTTCAGAAGCAGAACACACGCAATAAGTTATAATAATAATAATAATAATTATTGAAAAGTTCTGCACAGGTTTATAAAGTCGTATTTGGGGGTACTGTATTTGGGGGCAATTTACCAATGGTTTGCTTTCAACCCATGAACTCCTTCCTCTCACCATTTATTATATATTTTTTAATTTTATCTACTAAAACTGTATTGTATTATATTGTTTGTTTTGTCTTTGAGAATTAGGAAAAGCGCTATATAAATATTATGTATTATTATTATTATTATGAATGGTAGGCTTTTTTTAAATGTTTCTCATCTGGGTAAGAGTTTCTTATCGGGGTAAGAGTGCTCTCGACCACTTAGAATTTGGTCTTGCCTGAGAGAAAAGCAACAATAAGAAAACATTGCTGAATCCCAGGTAAGAACAAAATAAGAGGAAATGCTAGTTAAGAACGAAATCTGTTCTTATATCGCTTCATGAATGAGGCCCATTGTTTTTATCTTTTAGATAAGGCTAAGCTAGCTGTATTCCAACACAAACCATTGGGCCTCATGCATGAAGCGATATAAGAACAGATTTCATTCTTAACTAGCATTTCCTCTTACTTTGTTCTTACCTGGGATTCAGCAAAGTTTTCTTATTGTTGCTTTTTTCTCAGGCAAGAACAAATTATAAGAGTGGTCGAGAGCACTCTTACCGAAATAAGAAATTCTTACCCAAAAAAATAAATAAAAAAAAAGCCTACCATTGGTTAATTGCTCCCAAATACGACTTAAAAAATACAGAACTTTTCAATAATAATAATAATAATAATAATTATTATAACTTATTACATGCCGTTTTCACATTCGCCGAAATGCTTGATTGTGATTGGTCAATAGCCCCTGACAGCGGTGAATTATTTTTCGATAACTAACCGCTGCCATGGGCAACGCGCAATAATAACCGGTGATTATTGGCAATAATGACCGCTGTTCGCAGCTGGAGCAATCAAGCCCACTGACACACTGCATCAGTGCAATCAGTCCACACACAATGTGGCGGTGGCTTTTCTTATTGTTCTCTTAACAGACAGGTAAGCAAGAATATAAGAAAAATAATAAGAGTATTGTTGAATGAGGCCCAAATTGTTTTTATCTTTTTAATAACGCTAAGCTAGCTGTATTCCAACGCAAAAAACCTTGGTAACATTAGTGTTCTATCCATAGAATCCTCTTACCCTCGCATGCTCCAGCTTCCACTGTACACATAGTGGTAGTAGTCATCACTACTACGAGTGGATGAACACGTATCAATGTTTAAACAGTAGCAGCAAAGTCGAGGCTCTGTGCTGTGTTGCCGTTACATATGTGAGTTGGTGATGGCAGACGTGTCTCTGCTTCTACCTCCAGGCTTTCACGGATGAATTCACAACATCAAGTGGTCCAAAACCAACTACATGTACCACACCACCAACTACCACACCACCAACTACCACACCACCAACTACCACACCACCAACTACCACACCACCAACTACCACACAGAGTAAAGGTGAGCTACTGTGAATTTGATCTTTCATCTACTCTTATGAAATTAAAATAAAACTTGCCATGGATTAAATATTGACGTTATTAAACTGTATTTTCTTTCATGTTGACCAACTGTAAGTAATAATCTTAACCACTACACTAAACCAATTGATATATGACACAATAGTGATTCTACCTATTAGTTCACGAATACCTTTACATTTGTTGTTGATGCTTTGTTTGTTTTGTTTGTTCATTATTGTAATTTTCTTTTAATTTAAAATAAAATAAAATACAACACAAACAACATTCATGAAGAATGAAACAAGAAAAAAAGGGGGGCGTTCATCATTCCTCTCTCTATATATACTGTATCACACAGTCGCACAAAGTCTGGCCTCATGGATCTCATCAACTCCCACCATCTCCTCGTCTCAATACATACATCTCCTCGTCTCAATACATACGTCAACCTTTCCATCACATCAGGGGCGTCGTTTTGGTATGGCAAGGTATGGCACTCGCCATACCTTGGCAAATTTTAATTTAATTTTTTTCTTTTTTTTTTTTTTATTACAATTTATGTTGATTTAGAATTCGAATGTCAACATTATGAACGAAGCTTCGAACTATTCGGTACAGCCCTAGCATGTTTTGATATGGTCAATTATCTCACTTTTACTAGGTGACTTTTACTGTGACTAACTGAAATATGCCACAAAAAAATGGACATACAGAAGTTTTTTTGTCAAAGGTCAGCAGAGACAAGTGATACAGGGACACAGGTAAGGTCTTACAATGGCTTAGTGATTACCGTAATTCCTCTAATAGTAACCGGTATTCAATTAAAAACCGGGTCTCTATTAATGACCGGGTGCGCTGTTGAGCTAAGCAATTATAAGCCGGCCTCCTAATACAAGCCGGGTGGTTTCATGTATATGCTGGCCTGGCTGTGCAGTAAATACCATATAATGGTATGATGTTAATGTTTACCAAGAGAGTAAGCCTACCTCAGAATTGTATAAAACGAAATTATTATTATTATTATTATTATTATTATTATTGTTCTGAAGGATCAGATTAAACCGAATATATATATTTATTTATATATATATATTTAATTGTATTTGTATATCCCCTGATATCCCCTGTATATTCCTTGTACAATATGCATTGAATATCCCTTCTAGTCTACTGAACATCCCATAATAGTCTCCATTCTACCATTGGACGAGACCTTGGTGCCAGGTCGCCATACCCCTCAGACCAGGTTCAATCGTACCGCTCAACATGTATGGACAAGTCCTAGTTCCGCGTAGGAATATGTCTACCGCACCACTAATGGTACTATTTGTTCATAGTGCGTATATATACTGCGCTATTAAAGTAGAGCTTTCTTTTAGTCCAGTTCCTTACCCTCCAACAGAGTGACAGACGCAAAAGCCTCCCCGCGAACCACGTGTGGGCAGTAAGGCCAATTCGGCCCAGTATCGGCATTGAGACATCGTGTATATTAATATTTGAATAGTCATATTTGGCACTATATCGTCGAGTTGGACGTATTCTATTAAGCTAATAATAGTCTATTCATATGTAGTGCCTCGTGCGGTAAGAGTTCTATAGTAATCAGCACCCCCATCGTTTCGGGCATCAGCTGGACGCTTATCCAGGGTGGTTGACCCCACGTGAAGCTGCACCCGAGGAGCTCCAGGCCAAAGAGCGAGTGGACCTGTATATTGGATTATTCTACCGACGACGGCTAGCCTTCCCCGGCTTGGATTATGCTTTGAGTACTTTGATTATTCTATGGATAAAGGCCAACACTGCGGTGTGTTGGAAATACCCCCCCCGGAGAGGACGACAGGTGAGAAGACGCTCTACACGACGAGGTCGCCTCACGTCTCTCCATCGTGGACCGGAGGACGCCGGCCACAGAGAGTCCAACTGCTTTCATCTGTGGATCGAGGATCGCTGGGCACCGGGTCGCACGACTGTGGGCTCTCCCAGGATACCCTCGGCCAGACGGGATACAGCCAGACTCTACCCCCCCCCCCCCCCCTCCAGCTGTCCTACAAGCAGTCGGAACCTTCCCCTAGTGTATCCAGCTATATAATCATTCAAGTATCATTGCTATTGTTCCCTAAATATTCCAGGTTGTATATTTGCTTCCTGCGCAATCAGAGATTGGACATTCGATATTGATCTACCTACGAATACTCATTTGCCATAAAAGTGCATACTATTTCAAATCATAAATGTAATTAAGTGATCGTTGTACATACCTTTTGCTATGTATTATTATTAAACGCAGACTTTCGACTTGGTACATTTGTGTTGGATCCGTTTCATCAGGTGGGAGTGTTTATCATAATTATTTATACCTAGTACTGGGTGGCCAGAGTCTAAAGTACAAGAGGTAGTGGTAGTAAGTATCATATCTAACAATACAGTCAGGGAATTGTACCCCTCAGTTACAATTATTATTATTATTATTATTATTATTATTATTATTATTATTATTATTATTATTATTATTATTATTATTATTATTATTATTATTATTATTATTATTATTATTATTATTATTATACCAGTATTGTGATTGCACTATTTCACTTTATTTTACCTTTTTTGACCACCTGTAATTGCACTGTTTACTACCGTATTTCATACAGTACTTGGTTTCAATAAATGAACCCAGTACATTTTACTGGGTTCAAACTGACACAAAATGTTGATTTATTCATTATGATCCGTTTGAAAATTAGAAATATAGGCCTCTCTCTTATACATGCCTCCTCCTAATACAAGCCTGGTATCAGCTACAGTTGAAACAAATACAAGCCGGGGTTACTATTAGAGGAATTACGGTATAACAGTGCAGTTCAGCATTCAGTAACCCATACTTTTTGTGAACGTGTTTTTGATACTACATTCTGTTGAACACACACCTCAAAACCGTACCTAAGGAAAATTGGCTCAATTGCAAGAAAAATAATAGACAGTTATGATATTACATTCTGCATAATTTGTATGCAAAATATTGTGGTTCCCTGCTTTAGTCTGTTGACACATTTCTATACTAAAATTGCTTGTGTAGTCCTGTGGCATACCTAAATGTCATATAAGTGAATTGTATAGAAACAACTCACCAAAACTGACTATTGCACAACTGATTTGACAACAAAAATCCACCAAGGAGGGGGGGAAACCCCCTTACCCCCACCCCCCCCCTCCTCGCCATACCTTGGCTTTTACTGAAACGACGCCACTGCATGCATCACATAGAGCTCATAGATCACCTCTCCTCATACCTCTCCCTCTCTAGTCTCTACATCAACCTCTCCATCATATATCTCATGGATCACCTCTCCTTTCCAAAGACCAGATATGGGACATGCATACACAGAAAGGGAGAATGGCTTATTGCAGAATTAATGTTTTTAGAATATTTCAGCTAATGAAGTTAAATGTTTATTATTATCAACTATCCAGTTCGTTTTTATAGTGTAACGTTTTGCTACTTAAATGTGCATTAAACGTACAATAGAGATAGGGAGAGAGCGAGACAGGCTCAGTCCCCCCCCCCTTTCCTCACTATTGGAACTCCGCTGTTTTCTATGTGTCTGTGAGCAGGGTTAGCTAGCATAGCTTAGCTTAGTTAGCGTTATCAGCTAACGTTAGTTTAGGTTTTTACCGCAACGTGGGCATACACTATCCCCCCCCCTCACAGTGAGCTGTGGTGTTCCACAAGGAAGCATACTAGGACCGCTACTATTCCTAATTTATGCAAATGACATGTCGTCAGCTTGTGACTGCAACTTGTTCCTGTTTGCGGACGACTCAGCCCTGCTGGTCTCTGACAAGAACAAGTTACAGGTTGAAAAAGCCCTCAGCTCGGAACTAGGCAAAATCTGCATATGGCTCGCCGACAACAAACTATCATTACACATGGGCAAAACAGAGTCCATTCTCTTCGGTTCAAATAACAAACTCAGCAAGACCGACGGCTTCTCGGTTACAGTGGGTGACAATATTATCACAAGGAAAGATGAAATTACCTACCTGGGTTCCATCCTAGAGGCTAATCTTTCCTGTGACAAAATGGCATCCAATGTAATAAAAAAAGTCAACCAACGAACGCGATTCTTGTACCGGATCTCCGCTCTGGTAAACAAGAATACCCTGAAGACTCTAGCAGGAGCACTCATTCAAGGGTACTACGACTATGCTTGCACCTCATGGTACCAAAGCACCTCAAAGGCACTAAAAAACAAATTACAAACATCTCAAAACAAGCTAGTCAGACTACTACTTGACCTGACTCCTAGAACCCACCTCACCCCTGCCCACTTTGACAACCTAGGATGGCTTAGAGTAGACGACAGAGTACAGCAACTTGCAATGGGCCTGGTCTACAAGATACACTACGCGACCAAGGTACCCATGTACATGTCAAAATACTTCCCAAAGGTCAGTGAATACCACGATCACAACACCAGAGGGAGCTCCACAAATCATGTAAAACCCAGATTCGGATCAAACAAGGGACTAAACACGTTTCGCAATTATGCCACATCAATGTGGAACGCCCTGCCTAAAGCTGTAAAGGAATGTGGATCACTACCCACCTTCAAAAACACTCTCAAAAAACACCTACGTGAGACTGCAATTCGAAACCGGCCCCTACAAATGTCCTAACCTAGTTGTACAGTAAATGACCAAGTAAGGCTTTGTAAATATTCTAATGTACAGTGTAAAATGTGTGTGTGTCCCCTTCCCAACCCCCCCCCCCCCACCTCCAATGTACAGCCCTCACCCAACCCACCCAACCCCACCCCACCCAACCAACCTCCTCCAATGTACAGTTTCTATGCCAAATGTATATACACTCCTTTTCTGGACACTTTTGTATCACAAACAGTACTGTATTTGCAAATCTGATATGTCATAAATGTATAGATGTAGCAGTACTGTCTATCTGTATGTCATGTATGTCATATATGTTATGATGAATTGCAAATTGGGGGACCCTGATGTAAACAAGTCGAAAGTCTTTCTCTGGTCTGCATCCCCTTAACAATTGTATGTATTGAGCTGTACTGTACTGTACCCATTCTGCAATCTGTTAATAAACTTTTCAATCAATCAATCAATCATACAGGAATGGTCAGGATGCAAAGCTTAACGCATTGGACTCGCGTAGTTTTCACTGCACACTGTGCACAGAGAAACAGCACAGAGAAAAGAAAGCAGATAATTATTTGGGCTCGCAAAATGCAACCGAATAGGCTAGGGCTGGGTGATGTGGCCAAAAATGTTATCACGATAACGATATGATAATGTTATCATATCACTCGATATCGATAATTATCGATATTGTTATCAGTATTAAAAAAATATAAAAAAAAATTTAAACAACAAATGTATGTTTATTTTGCAGCAATTCTTTGTCGTTGCCGCCATCTTTAGTGTTACAGCCCCTCACACTCCAGTTCTCAGGCTGCAGCTGGTTTGAAAGCGAAAGTAAACGATGGGTTATAACTATAACCAAGTTCTGTTAGTAATGGTGACGCTCGGCGTCACTTCCGCACTGTACCTCGCTTGTGCACGCGCACTGAATAAAATTCCACAATGTATATCCCAGTATTTGTCTGACCACACCCCCATCAGCTTACCTTCATAAGCAGGTGTGTGGCCACCTACTCGCCTCCTTCCCAAGCTTTCACCACAAGGTGAGATCAAGGGCTGCAGCGGCGTCGGACGCCGAGCGTCACCATTACTAACAGAACTTGGTTATAGTTATAACCTATCGTTCTGTATCGTAACGGCTCTTGCTCGGCGTCACTTCCGCACAAGGGAGGCCGAGCGAGAGCCATCGGCCGACAAATACACCCCGCTGAGGCCCCCCACAACCATCAGATCAGGGAGGACTGAGCCCCCCCGACCCCCCCTAATGGAGGGCACCCCCCCTATTGGAGGATCACGGGAGGGCGACGGACCCGACCGTGCGAAGAGGCACTCAAGCAACTCAACGCACAGGGTGAGCAGACCGTGGCCTGACCCCACGACTACACACACGCACAACCCGCATGCCACCCGGGAACGAACGGAAGGAACAACCTCGTTACTGCCCCCAGAATCACGGGGTCAAGAGCAAACCCAACCCCGTGGCAAGGCCGTAGCAGCGGAGCGCGAAGGAAGACCCAGACCCACTGAAGGGACTGGATCCCCTGGAAAACGGGGGCCCGGAGAGGTCAATGACGCCAGGCATCAAGACCCCACCAGGCGGTCACTTAGTGACACCGCCCCCCACATCGCCAGCGTATTCGGATAAGGCCCCTCCAAGAGCGGGCCCTTTCCCCCCAATAGCACACCGCCTGGCACACTGACCCTGCAGAACAGGCAGTCAGCATGGCCGTAAGCACACAAAAAAGGTTAACCAACGGAAGCAGGCAGCGCCCCGGGGAAAACCAGGCAACAGGCTGTAACCCGAGCCTGGAGCACTGCGGACGAGACAGGCGCCAAAGGAGTTAGCTGAGAACAGCCCCCCCGGCGGAAGGGCTGTATGCTGGCGTTGTTGCATGACCAAGCCTCCATTAAAAAAAAAAACACCCAGAGGGGTATGAGGCAGAGAAGGCTGACATGATTGGCAGACGTCATGAACGTGCAGGGGCACACTCCACCGGGTAACCCGGGAGTTGACTCTGCTCCAACACACCAGGGAACCAACCACCCTGTCGTTACCCAATGCGGTGGTTGTTCCTATAACCCCTCAAGAAAAACTCAAACACACCTGCGGGTACACACTGGCTATACCGCAGTACAAGTGTTTCAGTTTTCAAAAAGGGTTATTCCAGGCCTACGGGTCGACGAACATTACTTCGGACCGGGCCTGGCGGCACGGGAAGCACAGGGTTACCAGAGGAGGTCCAAGACCACCCCAACAGGCCCCTCTTCGCCACGCGTGAGAGAGGAGCGAAAAGAATGGAGAACCAGCCCTAAGCACACCGCACTTGGTATTCCCAGGCGGTCTCCCAACCAAGTACTAACCAGGACCGAACCTGCGTATCTGACGAGATCGGGCGTGTACAGATTGGCATGGCCGTAAGCCATTACGGTAGTGCAGAGTACAATATGTACCCAACAAGGGTCTCCATAGCGCCTAACCCTGTGACACCCGGACCGACCTGGCATTTTTCCCCCCGAAAAAAGCACAAGTCCCTCAGGGTACCAGAACAGCAGATCTGCATCCCTGGCGGACAACGGGTTAACTGACCTGGACCAGCGTGACCAGGCCAGTCCCGTGTCCTAACCACGCTGACCTGCCCACTCCAGGAGAGGGGGTAGGTATGCGTGTCGATCTAAAACATGAAAAGAGGGCGCCACCCAGACGGTCCCATTTGGACCGTACTCAGCGGCCCACCCCAAGGGCCTGAGACCCCTCTACCTATGTTCAGATCTATTCCGTTAACATCCCCCAGATATGAACGAGAATTCATCGAGACAACCTAGTAAACTGGCGCTCGGAAGAGACTGAACTCCATCCCAGTTGCCCTATAAAAACGCTGTTTTAACAAGCAACCAGGGCGCACTTAGCCCCTGTGTGATTCTGTAACAGAAAACACACCGAGCCAGCACTATGTATGCGTCGAGACCCAAACACATCAATGGATAGTCTAGCAAGACACCAAACATTGTTCCTCCAAGTCGCCTGGGAGAACGACACGGAGCCGTCGTGCTTCATGTACCTTCCTCTTTTTATTCAAAAAAGAAAGAACACAGACTGACATGAATCCCTCGTGACGCAGGCTGAGGGTAATATTTTTTTAGATTTTTACATCCCACCACCCTCCCATAGGGAGGAGACGGAAATCCCCAGAGAGACTTCCCACGCGAGCTGTATAGATTGAAAAGAATATATTGCAACATTGAGCTATGTAAAATTTGGATTAGGGCTCTCCGAGGAGGAGGCACTGAACCAATACACTCAATAATCGAATTGAATCGAATACACACACAATAGAGCAGAACTCTTTTTTGAAGTTCTACTCATCTTGACAATCTGAGGAGGAGGCTCTGAACTCTGAGGAGGCTCCCTCACAGGGAAGGAGAGTCCTAACTCACAGACGGCCCGAGTAGGAGCTTCGTGAGGAGGAGCCCTGACCACTCCCTGAAACAGATCCATCATATGGACCTGAACAGCACACGGAAGTCTTACCAACAGCACAGTGACATACTCTATGGCGGGGGAATTTCTGCGGTGCACATGCCCAATATTCCAGGGCGTGGGACCAGGAAACTCCCCCCCCCTCTTACCCTGTAACGTGCCGAACAGCAACGTGACAGGAACCTTGAAGGACAGGAGGTTTTAACCCCTGACCAATCAGAAAAGGGGAGGAAAGGATTACCAGTTCACCCCTTTACGACCCCACACCCATGATGCGATGTAATGACAAAAAAGAGTGACAGTCATAGTCAGCTACATGAAGTGTCTAACAGCTTCACACAGCTCATGTGCTAACCTGCTATCTGATTTTTACTAAGGAAAAAACACAGAATAGAGAGGGCCCCCTTAAGAGCCCCGGTACCAGACTTACACATGTGCTTCTGTGGCCAACCCAACCCAGTTGTAGATCACAAGATACACACAACCCTTTACCACCACAAAAATAGCAATACACTCTACAGAGGAACGCCGTTTTTTCATAATGAGAGAATACACAATTCTCGATTAGTATCGGCCACAGGCCTTGCTAAGCACACACGAAAAGTGACCAAACAATCTTTTCTTTTAGGAAAATACAGTTCCTCAAGCAGTTTTAGCACAACCCCAGCAATCAAGCTAAGGGTTACATCGTATCCCACCACACAGTGACACAATATATTGTAAACAACATGTCTGAGAGGAGGGTGAGGAAGTCCCCAGGGAACCTACCTTACCCTTAATACGGCCAGTTGAACAGGTAAACCTGTTAATATGTGAACACACTGTTCATTGTCATTACAGGCTGAGAAAATAATTCATTCTTCACTCGTATGTCACTAAGCATAGCTTTATAGGTTAGTTTAACCCCCTTAGTTGTGAGTACACGGTACATGAACACACATGATGTTTCTCAACACAACAAACCAGATCATTTTCACATCTGTAACAAACAACCCGATTTGCATGGAGAAGCTAATACCAGTGACCAGACAATTCACACACAACTCGCGTCGTATCCTAAATGTAGTGCAGCAACACTCGTTTTGGAAAACATCGTTATTTACAAAACATTTAGAAGGGAAAGAAAGAAGAAGTGTTCAAGGTCTGGTCAGGACCTTTCCTACCGTGAGCGCAGATCAAGCAAACTGCAGTCTCTAACAGGGCACCGATAGTAAACACAGCATCTGTGTTGACGACACGGGCAGCGTCGCTGCTCCATCCCGCCGCTACGGTTCTCCTTGTTGACGCAGTCCTCGCCGGCCGGCTCCGGGTAGGTTCGACTAACATCCTCTGTCAAAGATGACGTCGTAGTCGGGAGTGTTTCAAGGCATGTTATAGTCATAGCAATGTTCCACAGTGTAGCATCAAGCTAACAGCCGCTCTCGGCCGATAGCAGCAAGCTAACGTTTCCTAGCCTAGTGACACAACGGGCTAGCCCCGCAGCTAACAGCTGACTGGCTAACAGGTAGGCCACAACTAGCACGCAAACTAAGCAGCTATCACCTGAACTTGTACACACGATATAACAAGCCACACTCAGACAGGCCGCCGTTCTGAAACCCTCCTCACCTTTTAAGAGAGAAGAGAAACGAGATGTCAACACAGTTTACAACGGTGATTTTACCATACATCCGGCGGAGCCAGCACAAGTCCCATCTGGGCTGTAGCCGACTTGAACATGGATCTTCCAATAACGAACATCCATGCCCACATTTCCTCGTTTAGGGTATACTCTCATTTGCATATGAAAGATGGGGCCACACACGGTGACAGAGAAGCATCCACTCGTCCAGAGAATCCTGGGATCACCAGTTACTGGTCGTGGCCCACTAGTTGACTATAATGGGCTTCAAACCAAGATCCTCCGCCGTCGCCTAAAAAGGCTGAACAAAGGACCCTAATCTGGGGCCGGTTTTCGTAAAAAAATTGTCAGCTAGCCCCCATAGCACTAACAGACAAGTGGTGCTCGCAAGCAAACATTACTCACCAAACCTGGAACCCACCGCTTCTCACAACAGTCGGTGCGTCCTACAGTCCAGCTGTGTTGCTGGAGGGTCTTACCCCATCCAGCCGCAGCAAGGAGGATTGTAGTTGGGAGGCATGTCAGCGGCGTGAACTCCTAATACGAAAAAAACGGTGGAGGTGTAGAATGATCATCATCTTCCAGACACTCCAGTAACGAAGACAATATCGCCGTATTTTCTCAAATAGTGAGAGAGAAAATAAAGATATGATGTCAACGTATCTCTTGTTTTCCAACTTTCTTCTACTAACAACCTCGTCAAGTGGGGATCTACCGAAGGCACTTCCTTGTGGTGAAAGCGAAGAAGGAGGCGAGTATGTGGCCCCACCCCTGCTTATGTAGGTAAGCTGATAGGGGTGTGGCCAGACGAATGTTGGGATGTAAAGGTACATTGTGGAATTTTTTATTCAGTGCGCGTGCACGAGCGAGGTACAGTGCAGTAGTGACGCCGAGCGGAGCCATACGATACAGAACCTGACCATGTTTGTCTGGGAGTTAGAGAGAGTTGTTAGTTTTCCATGTTGTTGACATAGTTTCCCACCTTCTTCTATTGCTGAGGTCCCTTTTCTAAAGTCACGTCAAGCTCTGGAATGCATGAGACAACAATGAGAAGTGTGACTATACAGGTCGTCACGGGAGACATCACCAAGGAGACAAGCGATGTCATTGTCAACTCCTCCAATGATAGGTTCACTCTCAAGTCAGGTAAATCACTAACCCAACTTTTCTTTGGCTGAAGTTATTTCTAGTTCCACATTCATGTACAGTTGACTGTTTTCGACATAATCATACTTTGATTGTATTAAAATAATTAAAGGAACACACCAGCATTATGAGAAATGCGCTCACCAATGCGCTGAAGTCTTCTCCAGAGTCAGAGAGGATAGATACCAGTTTCCTCTCTGTGCGTTCAATAGAAAGTGATCCCGCTGCAAGCTAGCCTAGCTTAGCACAAACTAATGGAAGCAGATAAGGACCACTAGCCTAGCTGTTGGCCAAAAATACTTCTCCCAGAGTTTTATGCTAGGCTAATGGTCCATATCCGCTTCCATTCATTTATGCTAAGCTAAGCTAGCTTGCAGCCTGATAGCTTTTTACTGAACGCACAGAGAGGAAATTGGTACCTATCTTCTTGTCTGACTCTGGAGAAGACGATATAAGCACATTTCCCATAATGTTGTTGTGTTCCTTTAAGGTTGAAAAAAGAAGAAATGCAATCCTTTCTCCCCGTCCTCCAGGTGTGTCCAAGGCCATTCTGGACGCCGCTGGTCCCAGTGTAGAAGTGGAGTGCCACCAGCTCGGTAAAAACCTTCATCATTCCATAGCATTATTCAAACAATATTGTTAGGAAGTTACTTTCAAAATATGATGTGCTACATACCGGTTTTGCTCATTACTCTCAATTAAGTGTAGTGTGATTTAGGGATGGGCGTGAGTAATCCATTACTGAAGTACTCGCCGTTACAACTGAACTCAAGTGGTTTTTGAAAGAACTTGAGTACCAAGTACGTCAACCAAAAATGCTTGTTTTTGCCACTGAAATAGAAATCTCTGAAGTTGTTGCAGGAAGACAACACTGGAGGCTGTGGAGCATGAGAGCATGAGGAGGATTCTATGGATAGTACGCTAACGTTACCGCAAAACGACTACAGCTAGCTTAGTGTTATCTAAAAGATAAAAACAGCAGTTTATGTTTGCATTTCCAAATTGTGCTAACAACATGGCGCCCACTTTACGTAGCGTAAACTTACGTAGATTCTTGGATACAGATGCGTTTTTCTCAAGAAATATGTGACGTGGCACAGTCTAGGCCCCCATGTTAACTCATTCACGGCCAACCACGACTATAGATAGTCGGGTTATCTCGCCATCTGTTGAGCGCCAGAACCCGAGTATAGTCGGGTTTTCGATAGTTTTCATCGTTTTTTCTTTTATTCGATTTTTTTATTCTATACACGGACCTCGGTGTATCATTGGGACTCAGTCTGAGATGCAGAGATTGCAATGCCGGCCGAATCCTGCTAGGGGGCAGTATCGCCTACCCTTTGAAACCTTATTTCACACTGTTACATTATATATGGTCCGGGTGGAGAAATGGTACCCGGGCAAGTGAAAGGCTTCAGTCGAGCCCTTTGGAACACGTCCAGCACACTTCATGCATAGTTTGTCCCATTTCATGTCAGGGACCCGATGGACACCAGTACTGGAAATCACGATCAGACAATTGGAATATTCTTTTTGCAATACCTCCTAGCAAAGGTAAGAACTATATGACATCAATCCTACTTTTATCCTACAATGATTTCACATCAATCAACGTATGTAGTATTCAAAACGTATGCCGTTGCTGACGATCAGAGCATCACAAAACGACCCCCCCCCCCCCCCCCCCCCATTGATGCCTTCATGGTGAAACATAATACCTATTATATACCTTTTGATTTGGAAATAATATCGTGTCCAGACGAGCAATGCGAACGACTTTCGCAAAATGCACATAGCACTTCCTAACTCAGCTTCCAGGAATTAGCCAGGATCACTCTGAAACGATACAATATTCACACGCAAACGTATACATGAAAAAATGAACTATTTTTTACATGTTGGATGAGAGATAGTGACTGTCAAATGAGCCATAGTATTGTCTCCATAGCTATAATATAGATATAGCTCTGCAAACATCATGACTCACAGTGAAAATGCCTATATTTTAAAGCGTGGCCCATTGACTACAAGGATGGAGATAATGGCTGGCGCTGAATGAGTTAAATATGTGTCGTGGCACAGTCTAGGCCCCCTTGTTAAATATGTGACGTGGCACAGTCTAGGCCCCCTTGTTAAATATGTGACGTGGCACAGTCTAGGCCCCCTTGTTAAATGTGACGTGGCACAGTCTAGGCCCCCTTGTTAAATATGTGACGTGGCACAGTCTGTAAACTGCCTCTCACATCATCACATCATATTAACAAAGCCACGACTGCTCCCTGCAGCTCACATGGAGAAGGTGTTAGGTGGGGGACGGGTTATGTAGCAAAGGCCAGTGGGTAAAGTAGTTCTGCATGCATCGTTGAGAGAACAGCTTCAATCCTTTGAAGCTCTGTGGCTCAAAACGGGCTATTGTGTTATTATCTTGGTTAATAAGACATAGATTGAAAAGTATCTGCCCAATTTGTACAAGTGATGGCTTATTTTGAAAGTATGAACCTGTACTTTCTTATTGTGTAAAAGAAAATTGTAAGATTGCTCAACAAGACCCTAAACACTGTGCCTGGTCACATATGCCGTTCCCTGAGTGGAGAGACAGAGGGCGGGATCCACAAAGGGTTTGCACAGCTTTTTCCGACGCAAAGCCGGTGCATATAGATCTGAAACTCAGTTTTCTATCCACAGAGGATGTGCAAAGGGTGAAATGAGGTGGTAACGGTAGAGCTGCCGCGATTACCGCATTACCGCGGTATCGCTGTTACATCACGCCCACCGCAGAGTTAGGCTGAATACCGCATCACCGCTGTTTTTTATAATAATAATAAAGTACCCTGCTCTCGTTGGGCTTGCGGCTCTGTAGATATACCCTACTCCTCTGTCGAGGTTCCAAGCGACCCTATTGGGTACCAGAAAAGTCACGTGAAACACTGCAGACCACTGATTGGTCAGAAGAGAGACGCGTCACACGTTGGAGCGTCCTGCAGTGTGTTACCACCAATCGGCAAGCGCGTATTAGGTTTTTACTTCCTGAATGTCAGCCATTGATCAGAGCTCACAACACGGCTAATACGTTAGCTCCCGCCGGAGTGGATTACCGTCGCTCCTCAGGAGTACTAAACGAGGCATAATGATTTTACTGCAACGAATGTTATAATAAAAGCCCTTTGTTCTATACACTTGTCTGATTGAAAACTTTATTAACAGACCGCAGAATGGGCACAACTCGGCACGCTCTGAGCAAAGAAAGGAACTGAGATATGAATTGAGTAATGCTTGCCTTGCTATGGTCCGGTAAATACGCTGATGTTATTGAACGTGTAACTATATAACGTTAATGCCAGAAAATGAATGCCTTTGTAATCATAAGTAGTAACGTTATAATAATAATAATAAGAAGAAAGGGTCGGGGGGGTAACCGCCGGGCACGCCGCTACCACCCCTGCCCGCGACACAGAGTGAACGGCGCACGACCAGAGGGGAGACTTCGAATCCGTGTTTCACTTTCAATAACGAATGCGTGCTTGCCGAATCCCAAACAATATTCATGCTGCAAAGTCATCCTCTAAAGATAGACATTTAGACTAGAGTCAGGCTATATGCTATAAAGAGTAGACTACAAAAAAAAAAAATGCATTCAAACTTTTTTTTTTTTTTACCGCAGTGGTAGGAAATATTTCGCATATTTGTGCGGTAAGGAAAACATCAATACCGCGGCAGCTCTAGGTAACAGCGTTCCATCAGCATTGCGTTCGGTGCAATTGGCGCATATTTAAATGAGGTAATATGGGCGGAACATGTCCCCTTTCTATGCAAATGAGCCTCGTCCAAAAATGCTCCCTATCAACAAAGCCCGGCGCCAATTGCACCAAGCAGTTAAAGATCAAGAGTACATTTTATAAAAAAAATTATTCAACAAACATGACCATGTTCACATCTTAAACTCATACTGAGGCCTTAGTTTTGGTTTTAAATTACATATCATCATTCATTTATTTATTGTCGAACAGAGCAGAAGAATTTGCCAAAACAAACGCATTTCCTTTGATTTACACCGTCGCACGACAGTGACGTATGCCGAAAGCTTAGTACTGTACAAGCTCACAACGCGTCGCTCCCGCAACACCAGCAGGTCCACCTGATGACTCGGAGCAGCTAGACAAAATGTCAGAAGTTTGGAAGCATTTTAAAATTGAAACCGAAGCCAGTCCAATAGCCAGTTGCAATGTTTGCAAGGCGGACGTTCCGCGTGGAGGAAAGAACAGAGCTGCGTTCAACACGACCAATCTAATACGTCACGTTATGTGACTAGAGCGAGCAAAGGAATGGGGGAGGCGGCGGGAGCTTTGCCAAACAGCTGTATTGATTGCAATGCCTTGCTTGAATGAAGATAACGTTCACCTCAATAACGTCAACATTCGCTTTGAGGATTCTTGTCTGTGTTTCAGACCAAAATGGAGCAAATCATTATGTAAGTCGAACACTGTGAATGTATACTAATGTGCAAACAGATTGAAACTTTGAATATTTCTCGTATGAAGCACATTCTCAGGGGCTCAGGGTGAATGTAATGTGAGCCGCCGCGCTCGATGGGCTATTGAGGCAACAGAGGGGCTTGTCTCGCTTCGCCAGTTTCTGACAACAATGCGTCAAATTGGTTACTAATGTGAAAGATCGGATCGGGAAAGATCGGTATTGGCAGATACTCAAAATCACATGATCGGGGTCGGATCGGGAGCAAAAAAATACGATCGGGACATCCCTAAATACAATACTATACAATACAATACTATACAATATTTAAGCATTACATCACGCGCAGGAGTGGTTTGTGACCAATAAACCATGCCTAGGGGTGGTCGTTAGGCCCGAGGCGCAGCCGAGGGTCGTTAGACCCCCATAGGCATGGTTTATTGGTCACAAATCACGACTACAAGTGGTGTAAAGCTTTTATACAACTGCCAGATTCATCCAACCTTATTTCTATACAATAAACACACATTAATCGAAGATTTATTGAAAAAACCATCCGCCAGAAAAAGTAGTTCCCACAACTACAAAAAAGACAAGTTGCCTCCATGTGGAAGCAGCTTGAAGTGCATCCAACCAAACTAACACATCCAACTGTGTATTATTGGAATGATTGAGAGAAGTTGCCTCATGTGGAAGCAGCTTGAAGTGCATCCAACCAACTAACACATCCAACTGTGTATTATTGGAATGATTGATTGAAAATTTTATTACCAGATGCAGAATGGGTACAATACAGTACGGCTCAATACACACAATTGTTAAGGGAATGCAGACCTACTTTCCATAGAACTTCATTCTTAGATGCTTCTATATAAAGTAGGTAAAACAAATTAAAACGTTTTCTTTGCCCTATAGGAAAAAAACGTTTTCTTCACCCTATTTTTTTATTTATTTCTTTTAGCCTAAACTTAACCAGTTGGAAACCAGGGGTACAGTAATAAAATTAGCAATCAACCAATCAATCAATTCAATAGACCATGCTCACTTAAAACAGCGCTGCTTCTCTCTCAGTCTGACTCCCCCGCTGTTGCAGACAGGAGTGTGTGCGTGTGTGTGTATGTGTGTGTGTGTGTGTGTGTGTGTGTGTGTGTGTGTGTGTGTGTGTGTGGGTACGCCAGCGTCGGACAGTGTGAGAGTGAACGCTGCAGTCAGTGGGAAGGAAGTAGAAATTTAAATCAATCAATTAATCAATCAATCAATCCGCGATTTTTCTTTTGTTCTAGATTGACTCAAGACCCATCAATTACATCATCCAACATTGTTTAAAGGACTAACACATTCCCCTTGACAGAATCGCTTCATATTTAGTCGTTATGGTGCTATCAACATATCCATTTGTTGTCCGCGATCTTGTTTTCTCCCGGAGTGAGCCGGGGAGTGATATGTGATTCGGTTGTGGGCGGGTCCTGAGCCCAGGACCGTGGATTGTTGCCAATAAAGACGTGTAAATGGCCAATCAGAATCGAGAAATTTGCATGCCGTTGTATAATAGACAATACAATACGTGCAAACGACGAGAGGGCCTACCTGGAAGAGGTAAAGGTTCTAGTGGGATGGTGTCAAGAGAACAGCCTCTCCCTGAACGTCCGCAAAACAAAGGAGATGATTGTGGACTTTAGGAGGTCGGGGGTCAGGCACTACAGCCCCCCTCAGCATCGATGCCATCAGGCCATCAGGATGCTCAATGAACAATAACAGACCATCAAACACACCCACAACACACACATCCACACGCACATACTCACTTTAAATAAACACAGGCATTAAAGTGTTCCGTCTTGAGACGGATTTCCGTCAATTTGATTATATTTATATAATATCTTGATTTATATATATATTTTTTTTTAATATTTTTAATTTTTATTTATTTATTTCTTTTTTCTTTTTTCTTTTTAAATATAACGTTTGCCAATAGGGATGTATCAGTAGTATTGGCAGTCGTAATAGTAATCCAGTCACCCACCACCACAGTCTCACTAAATCCTGTGGGAAACACTGAGGATTCACATTTGTTTTACGGCTGTGGGTAGGGCGTTCCACATTGTTGTGGCATAATTGCAAAACGTGTTTAGTCCCTTGTTTGTATGATAACAAGCCTTTTAGTTCATGGTTAAAAGTAATGGGAAAAGGGTGCTAGCTCGCCATCAATCAGAAGCTAGCCACAACACTTGCGTTCACGCTCTCCAGAACACATCCTCCCTGCCCGGCACAACAACCACAACAGTAGAGTCTATAGTCACAGTCAGGACAGTAGGCTCTACAAGTAGGCTCCCTTAAAACGCTAACGCTATTAAAAAATATATATAATAATTAGAGCTGGGCCGTTAACGGCGTTAACATGCTGTGTTAACGCTATACTAGTATCGCGCGATAATATAATTAACGCATTAATCTAAAAAAAAATTTAAAAAAAAAAAAAAAATTTTACATATATATATTTTTTTTTACCTTTATTTACCCAGGGTAGGTTCGCTGAGCACAGATGCTCTTTTTCAGGAACGCCCTGCTTCACATTCACACAGTTCCATTCACACCTGGGAGCTGCCCAGTACAACCACAGTTGACACCATTGGCCACTGAGCAACTCCACTGGAGCAGTTGATTCAAGCCATGTCACATAGTTCAAGTTTGAAATTATTCTTTCTGTTTTGCTCCTGAGAGTGTGCTAGATACTGTACTGTATGGTAATATTATTTATTTGTGTCTGAATAAAACAACTTATTAAACACAAGTACATCTTATTGAACATTATTTTGATATTTCATTACCAATTATCATAGCAAAACAGCTTTTTCAAACGGTCTGTAATGCATTTTGGAAACGGGAGATGGGCTCATGGTGTAATGGGCCACCTGGCCTGAGAAACATAAGGAGGAAAGAAAAAGTAAGGACTTACTTCTGGTCATTATTTGGGTAGAACACACATATTTTGAATGCCTTCGGCAGTTTTTTTTTTTTTTTTTTTTTGAGCCATTTTAATCTAGATTAAATCCAGGATTGCAGATAGATTAATCTAGATTAAAAATCCCTGTAAACAACACACTGTAGCACCCACTTACCCACTTTAGACACTAACACACACTTTATATTTATTGGCATCAATCCCATGCACCTCATTGCACCTCACCACCACAAGGTGGCACCACAAGCTAAGCTATACTTCACCATTCTACACTGTACTGTATAGTAGCTGACTGTATAGACTGTACAGAAGTATAGACTGTACACATACTGTATATATGTATATTGAACATTTTTGTTTTGTTTACACTTGTTTACGTACTTGACTTTCTATTTTATACTTATATTATACTATTTTACACTATCTTGTTATTTTATCTAGAACACTTTTGCACACTTTTTCATGCAAAAGTATTCTGTATTTCTGTATGACAACTAATAAAGAAACTTGAAACTTGAACTTGAACTACAATGCAATTCAATACTATACAATACAGTACAATGCAATACTATACAATGCAATAGTATAAAATACTATGCAATACTATGTACAGTACTATACAATGCAATGCAATACTATACTATACTATACTATACTATACTATACTATATAGGGGTGGGACGATACATCGATCCAGATCGATATATCGATCTATTATCAATAATCAAATAGGATCGATGCAACGTAAAAAGATCGATTCATATTGCGATACTCTTATTTTGAAAATCCCCTCGTGAGCATACCCGCCCGGCTGGCTGCAACAGTAGCTTAGCGCAGCTCAGCGTGTGTAGACGTTAGAAAGCATTGCTTCAGAGTCCGCCTATTTTGCCCGAAATAAGTGCCTGTTGTTTTTTTCCCCACAAGGGGTCAAATGCATCTAACATGCTTTCCATCCTCGCCATTCCTTTATGCCAGGGGTGGCCAACCAGTCAGAGACTAAGAGCCACAAAAAATTACTGTGGTACCACAAAGAGCCACACCATATATATACCAGCGTTTCTCAACTTTTTTTTTGTCACGACACCCTTCATGCATTTATAGGCCCCACCCTCTGGCCTCTGAAGTTGCTAATGTATTTTTTATTTGGGCCTCACAGGGTTCAAAGTACCCTGAGACCCACGGTTGCAAAATTACAAAATCACTTTTAGCCATGTAAAAGAAAAATCTGTAAATGTGTATTTTAACATTTTAATTGTTTTTAACATTTGAACATAGAATAACAATAAAATAACATTTAAATTGTTTATCATTTGAACACAGGATAACAATAAATAACATTTAAATTGTTTTTAACATTTGAACACAGGATAACAATAAATAATATTTATTGACAACAAGTCAATGGGTCCTGTTGTTCAGCCTCATAACAAACGTGCAAACTTTACTTAAAAAAAATAAACACTGGGCTGGGCTGAACTGGGCTGGACTGGGCTGAGAGCAGATGGGAGACAGGGGCATTTTGTGTTATTTCTTGTCAAGGCTAGCACTCACTCATTTTCTCTCTCTACCCATGTCTGTCTCACACACACACTCTCTCTCTCTCTTTCCCTCCACACATGAAAATATAACAATTTACAATAGCCTACCACACAGTAACAGTATGTGTTTTTGTCTTACCTGTCACTGCTCAGTGGGACTTCTGGCACTCCTTGCTTGCCACAATCCTCTTCAGATTTGGCTTGTATTCCGTTGTTGCCACTCGAAGCAGTTCCTTCACATGCGCATCAGTTAAGAGAGATCGGTGCTTGGATTTAACCAGTTTCAAGGTAGAAAACACAGACTCACAAACATATGTGGACCCAAACATTGAGAGTAGCTTGAGCGCTGCCCGTTTGAGCTGGGGATATTTTTCCATTGGCACTGCTTTCCAAAACTCAATGGTTCCATCCTTCAGAACAGACTTCAGTCTGTCATCCTCTGACAGTTCGATCATCTCCATCTCCGACGCTGCTTCATCTGTGACAAGTGGGGCTTTTAAACAGTCCGTCTCCACATTGAAAGGATCGATGAGGAACGTAATCTGTCGTCTTTTCAACTGTAGGTCCTGGAATCTGGTCACAAAACTCTCCTGGAGTTTTTCTACCTGTGCTGCATATTGGGCTGTCTTCTTTTTCAGAGTGGCTGATGCAGCATGTGTACATGCTTTTTGCAGAGAGGGTAAGTGCATAAATACTCCCTTTTGAAGCTGCACTTTAAACAGCTTGAGTTTGCCAACAAATGCAAACACACTTTGCACCAGGTCAGGCAGCATCTTTAACTTCCCTTGCAGGCCCAGGTTGAGTCTGTCCAGATGACTCAGCATGTCGACTAAAAAAGACAAATCCATAATCCACTGGGGGTCTGACAACTGTGGATAGTCCTTGTTCTTCTCCTCCATGAACAGCTTCACAGGATCCAAGAGCTCAAGGAAGCGAGACAGCACTTTGCCTCTTGAAAGCCACCTCACAGTGCAGTGAAGCGGCAGGTCCCCGGGAAGGCCTTGGTCAAGTTCAGCAATCAGGTTTTTGAATTGCCTGTGGTTAAGAGCATGTGTCCGGATATAGTTGACAATTTCCATCACAGGCTTCATCACATGCTCTAAATTCAGCGTTTTAGACACAAGCTGCTCCCGATGAATAATGCAGTGGAAATTCCAAAAGTCCCACAAGCCCGTTCACAGCTCCGATCATAGAGGGAGCTCCATCGGTGGCTATTGCTGTCAGTCTCTGGATTGGCAAATTTGCTTTAGCAAACACATCAGTCATGGTTTGTTTCACATCAATGCCACGGGTCCTGTCCTTCAGTGGCTGAATATCCAGGAGTTCTTATTTGATCACACAATCTTCTGAAACCGACCGTGCAAATATGGCCAACTGTGGCTTGTCTTGTATGTCACAAGACTCATCCAATGCGACACTGAAATATTCACATTTCTGAAGATCAGAATGTAATTCTGTTACAATGGCATGGTTTATGTCTGATATCCTGTGTGGTGTGACAGTTGTACATCTGACACCATCTTTTTCAGTTTGACATTTTCTGGAGCCAAAATTTCCACAACCTCAGTGATGCATTTTTTCACAAACTCTCCTTCGCTGTATGGCTTTTTAGCACGAGCAATGTTCAATGCCACTTGATAAGAGGCAAGCGTCACCGTCTCCACCTGCTTGTTAAATGAACGGAACAGCTGGGTCTCTTTCTGTGTCTGACTTTTCAAGTTATGTAACTTGTGCTGGCGAAGTTCACTATCTTTTGGGTATTCCTTGTCAATGTTAGCATGTGTTGTGGTGAAGTGGCGCTGGAGATTTGATGCCTTGTAATGTCCCAATGTCATCTGGCATATCAGACAGAATGGCTTACCATTACGGTCGACAAAGAAATATTTACTCTCCCACGCCGGTAAAAATGTCCTGTTTTCGTCTCCATATTTTCTTTTCCCTGTGCATTTCTTCCCAGACATTCATTGGTTGTGCGATGTTCCTTTAAAGGAGAGATATGAAAGAATGAAGTGGACAAGGTGGGACAATGCTGAAAATATGTGCACTGCTCCTTTACTTATATATACTATAAGTCCAACACACTCGCCTGGCTAAATATCACCTCAATCCTATTTTGAGGCGATGGCAGACAGCAAGGACAATGAGGAAATAACTAATTCTACTTGTGTATCATTTGTAATATAAATTAATGTATCAATACATTCATTGATCAATAGCCTACGTATTATTACCATGCTACTTATGTTAATTATTCATTAACGGGAACAATTTAAGTAAATAACATTAGTTGGAGAAGGCATTGTGGCCGCTTGTCATTAACTAATAAATTGACAATGCGCCACAATGCACCTACTTAGATGTTTTTATACTAACAAAAGAACAACAAAACATGTTTTATACTTTTTATACTAACAAAAGAAGTTGTGGATGTTGACAGAGTTGAATGTCTGATGTAGGCTGATCTAAGGTGTATTGACTAATGAAAATTATGGTTGAGGACAGAATGATGAATTGAAAATGGGGGAATGAATAAATGAATGAAAACTTTATTTAACAGATTGCAGAATGGGTACAATACAGTACGGCTCAATACACACAATTGTTAAGGGGATGCAGACCAGAGAAAGACGTTTGTCTTGTTTACATCAGGGTCCCCCATCAGGGACCCTGATGTAAACAAGACAAGAACAAAACAAGAAAGTATTTCTCTGGTCTGCATCCCCTTAACAATTGTTTGTGTCGAGCCGTATTGTATTGTACCCATTCTGCAATCTGTTAATAAAGTTTTCAATCAATCAGAACAGTTTGCATCTTCCCTATATTGCTCCGCGAAAAAACGTTCGCTCTCAGCTGCATAACATTACTTGTCCAATCGGTGGTAGTGAACGTATTGTAGCGATCAGTCATGCAGTAATGTCAGGAAGAATGAAGAGAGGTTTAACGCTCATCCAGCTCAATATGGGGTTTACACAACACAGGCGCAAACCGAACGCGGAAGTGCAACTCCGTTGGGAAACTACTCTTCAGAGATATTTAACATTGGCATATTCATTTGAGCATAATCGCTGCTGTCGGGACAAAACCTCATAACTCCAAAAACCCAACTTTTCAGCAGATGAAAAAAACTAACACAGATTTGAGGGTGAATAGAGTTAGGAGGTTTAGACAGATGATCGGTTTAATGCTTTTCCATTGTTTAAACTTTGTAAAACCCACACACATATGGAGGATGATCTACGGAGTTGATTTATATAATAAAAAAAAATTCAAAAAATGGAGTTATGAGGTTTTGTCCCGACAGCAATATACATCAAATTATGTCCATAACCATATCAACCTCATTCTTACCTGTAAATGGGCGATATGAACTAATGAAGCTGTTGTTGGATGAAGGTGTCCAAGTTTGCAAATGAGCGAGGTGCAACGCGCTCCCCTACAGGTTGTATTATGGAAGTGACATCACCACATCATTCAAATAAAACAATTAACACATAACAAATGACAAATCTGCAATAAACTAAATATTGGCGGGAAGCAATACACAGCAAATAAATAGAGAGAGAGATAAACGAAAAAAAGTATTTTATAAAAAAAAAAAAAATTATGTATTTTTTTGTATTTTTATTTTTTTGCCAATTGTTTGAAGAGCCACACATTGACGGGCAAAGAGCCGCATGCGGCTCGCGAGCCGCGGGTTGGCCACCCCTGCTTTATGCCCACGTCGCGTTAAATACCGAAATTAACGTTGCGTGAGCTAACTAAGCTAAGCAGCCAACCGAGAGAGGAGAGGGGACTTGGGAAGGAGGAGGGGTGGGGGCCCTGACAGTCTACCTTTCTGTGGGGGACTGGGGGAGGGGCATTCTGTGTGTGTGTGTTACTGAGGATGGACAGATAATGTTGATATTTAAACTCATGATCATCATGCAACATAAAACAATTGTAGGAAGTTTGGGAGAGGAAGGGGTTTTAGCTTGCGTGTTGTGAGTTCCAAAACATTTTACTTAAAGTTTAAAGCTCAATATATAAAAAGTGAACAGGAGGTCTATTTGTATTAAAAACAATAGATTGTTTTTCATTTAAATGTCTGGAAGAGCTCAAAAATAAAAACATCAATTGATATTTCCGTAGCCTTTTTTTATTGATCTAAATGTGACTAGTGTGTTAAATGGGCACATAATATCGCCTCATATCGATCGCAGGCACCTGAATCGAATCGTATCGTATCGTGGCAGACTTTGTGATATCGGCAAATATCGTATCGTTGTCCAAAGAATCGATATCGTATCGTATCGTGATACACACTCATGCTGCACACGCCCACATTTATGGCCACGAAGGAAAGGTCACTTTAAAAATAGTATAGTATAACCGGAGATCGTATAAATTAGCATGTACAGAAAGACACTACCAAAGGACCTAGCATGTCCTCCATGCTCTGTAAATAACTTATGTACATATACCGATATGCCCTAATATGTTACTTGTTTATTGCACAATGTTGATTCTATTATATGTTATTTGCACATCGTTGCGGGCAAGACTACCCGCATTTCATTTTATACTTGTATGCCGTGACAAATAAAACTCTTGACTTGACTTGACTTGAAACTGGTGATTCCCACCCCTAATACTATACAATAATCACCAGTGCGTACACTGATGCTCAGCAAGTTATTCACTATAATGAAGACATCAACAGAGTGATCTCAGTGACACACAGGACACAGAAGCGCCATGAACCATCAGTTCTGGAGCAAGCAGGAGAAAGACCATTTCCCATAATGTTGGCATGTTCCTCTAAGTGCAGAAAGTATACTTTAATTTCCCTTTTAAAGGATCCAAGCCACACCAAGGCATGGTAATGACACAGCCTGGTAACCTGAAGTGTAAGAAGATCCTGCACCTGGTCGGCCAGACGGACCCCGGGAAGATCAGTATGACTGTGAAAGATGCTCTCCAGATGTGTGTGACGAACTCCTACACCTCTGTCTCCCTTCCTGCTATCGGCACAGGTGAATAAATGAATGAATGATCATTGCATTGATATAGCGCTTTTCTAGACACTCAAAGTGCTCCTTCACCACCACTGTGTAGCACCCAACCTTGGGCTACGCAGGCTCAGGGCTGCCATACACTGGCACCAGGCAGGGTTCGAAACCAAATGTCCTCGAAAATCAGTTAAGGGGGGCAAGAAAAGCCCCTGACAGTTTACTAATTATATATATAATTATATATATGCTCTACAGTGCGAGCATTTCACTCGTATTTGTCCCTAATAATATGTGTGTGTGCGAACCGGAAAAATAATTTACTCGCAGTGTGCGATTGAAGATTACAAGCTCCGCTGTAGTCCCACATTCCACAAGGCGCATAAACGTCCAATCACAGTAAAGTTTCCTGCGGTGACGCGGCTGGTTTCACGAGAGAAATTTGGTGGTGTGACGGGTGTGTGCTATTGCACAGATGTGTGTCCCGTTCCCGTTTGCACACGCATATTATACACACACACACACACACGCACATAGTAAGCCATCACTGGGAACGCTCAGAGGAAAGGGGGGGCTGAGAATATCTGTCTCTGTGTGTGTGTCTTGCTCTCTCTCCCTCTCTACATCTCTCTCTCCTGAACCTATTTCATTCAAAAGGAAGATATTGATGGACAGTAGCTATACGTATAAATTATAGCTCAGTTGTAGCTGTAACAGAATAATTGTATTAACTATTATTCAATAGCATTTCAATTATAATGAATTAAATAATTGTATAAAGAATTGTCCATGTTCTGTCATCTAATAATATATTCCATTGCCTTTCCTATCTGTATCAAAGTCTAAATGTTGTTATTGTGACAAGACTACAACATAAAAAAGCAGCTTGACAACCGATATTCTTTGCGTCCAGTGGTGCAGTCGTAATATGGGCCAAGGCCAAACGCCACGTGCACGCGCGCTCCCGCGCACGCACATACATGCATCTCTCTTTCATGAGTCGGAGCTGGGGACGAGACGGGCGGTCTTTTGTCACATAACACACGCCCAACACTCCATGCACACGCGCACACACACACACACACACAGTCTAGGTGATAAGTGCCGGCCGATACGGCGCGACGAGTCATTTTTGTGTCGTCGCGCCGTATATCCCGGCTGGCACTTATCACCTAGGCTTTGCATAATAATAGGATGCGCGTACTTCTGCCTCAGTGACGAAGCCCAAACGTCGTTTGACCACGTATGCCCAGCACTGCACCCCTGTTTGCGTCTAGTAGGCATGGGCCAATTTGTGATTTTGGTGGTATGTGCTATTTGCACAGATGTTTAGCTCTTAGTATGCACACGCACAGTATAATATGCATGTAATAAATAGTTTGTTAATAAACTGTTACTTGAACAATTTTCAATGTGCTCCTAAATTTCATTGTGTGCTCTTAAATTTTTATTTAGATTTTATTTATTAAAATGTTATTTAGGAGCACATGTGCTCCTTGGGAAAAAGGTTAGCGTAGATCCCTATACATTGGAGACATTAACATTACGTTATCAAACATAGGGACGAAGACTGTAAAAAAAAAAGTGTCAACAATGTTTTATAATCTTTATGTTAAATTTCATCATAAAGATTCTGTGCCCCCGAAGTACAAAAAAAAAGCCTGAAAATCAATTAAGGGGGGGCAAAAAAAGCCCTGGAAGAAAAAATTTCATTTCTAACCCTGGCACCAGGCACACATCACACTACACAATGGCTGAAAGGCTCAGGAGACTGGGATTGATATCAGATATTTGGCCAGGAACATTGGGGAACCTCCTGCTGTTTGCGATAGACGCTCTGGGTTCTTTAATGACTCCTGTTGCTCCCTGCTGGACAACAACACCACTCTCCGACAGAGCTCAGAATCCAGAGCTCTACCCATGTAGCCACGCTGCAGAGGTGAGGACTAACTTCAGAATGTGACTCACCAAAATTAACACTGGTGTGTTTCCAGTAACAGAGACTCATGTTTATGCACAGATTTGATCTTAAAGTGTGTTCGTTTTTTCTGGTTAACTCCTCTTGACTTTACAGGTTGTTATTTGTGACTTTGACTACAGATTGTTATTTGGGACTTTGACTATACAGATTGTTATTTGTGACTTTGACTATACAGATTGTTATTTGGGACTTTGCCTATACCTATACAGATTGTTATTTGGGACTTTGACTGTACAGATTGTTATTTGGGACTTTTACTATACAGATTGTTATAAGTAAATAACCTTTCAGCAAAAAAAACTGAATTCACATTTTGCCATTTTAGGCCAAGGCGGTGCACAGACAGGCCAGGTGGCGGATGCCATGTTGGACGCGGTGGTGGACATGGTGAGACAGAGCGCTCCGAGTCCCCTGAAGACCATCAGGATAATCATCTTTCAACCTGGCATGCTGAAGGACTTTCACAGCAGTATGCAAAAGAAAGCAAGCACTGATCATCAGGATAAAGTGGCTTCCAAGCCAAGCGTGGCTTCCAAGCCAAGCGTGGCTTCCAAGCCAAGCGTCGGCTCGCAGATAAAAGGTGTGTGCACGAGATGAGAGGCTAGTGTTTATAGATGAAAGGTGTGAACGAGATGAGAGGCTGGTGTTTATAGATGAAAGGTGTGAACGAGATGAGAGGCTGGTGTTTATAGATGAAAGGTGTGAGCGAGATGAGAGGCTGGTGTTTATAGATGAAAGGTGTGAACGAGATGAGAGGCTGGTGTTTATAGATGAAAGGTGTGAACGAGATGAGAGGCTGGTGTTTATAGATGAAAGGTGTGAGCGAGATGAGAGGCTGGTGTTTATAGATAAAAGGTGTGAACGAGATGAGAGGCTGGTGTTTATAGATAAAAGGTGTGAGCGAGATGAGAGGCTGGTGTTTATAGATAAAAGGTGTGAGCGAGATGAGAGGCTGGTGTTTATAGATAAAAGGTGTGAGCGAGATGAGAGGCTGGTGTTTATAGATAAAAGGTGTGTGCACGAGATGAGAGGCTAGTGTTTATAGTAGTGCTGGCATGATTGTCCATAGTTAACTCGCGATTAACAGCAAATTAATCGATTTTTTTTTCTACCTTAAACGGATATTTTTCAAGTTCCAAGTTTTAATACTCTTATCAACATGAGAGTCAACACATGCTTGCTTTATGCAGCCATTTAACACAAAAGGATGACCCTCATGCATTGCAAATATGCATCAAATTCAAAACAGAGTGATGCATGAAATAACTTAAAAGAAAATAATAATTTAAAACGATGAATAAAGTGTGCATGAAATAATAGGGGAAAGAAAACGTTAGGAACTTGTTACATTCACCCACACAAGGGCTGAGGATTCACACCCCTGCCCCCCCTCTCTCTCTCACACACACTCTCCCAGCTCTTTTTCTCTTGCCCCTTCCTCATCTCTCTCACCCCCTCTCTCTCGCTCTCGCTCTCTCTATCTCTCTCTCACACACACACACACACACACACACACACACACACACACACACACACACACACACACACACACACACACACACACACACTTTGAGTCAGAAACAAACATAGTATCAATGAGATGAAGATGGCGCCGCAACGACCGGCTGCCTGTCTGTGCGCTCCGTCGAGACTGTGCTTACTTTTGTTAATATTTTTTTTTGTATTTTATTTTTTTATAATTTTTTAAACAAACACATAAACAAACATGACAACACAAGATTAGATATACAAGCATTAACACTTTCTATGCCACGAGGTGGCGCCAGAGTTAGCGCTTCAATGCCACCATCCACTTTAATGTTAGCGTTAATATATCCCAATCTATGTTTTAAATTATGGCTATGTGTCTAATCTGCCCGTCGCTTATCAAAGAATCCTTTTCCAGTCAGTGCTGTCAAGGCAGATTGGTTTTTTATCGCTTCATTTCCGTTTGAGAGCATTTTGAAAAGCACCCGTTTGAGGTAAAAAAACTTCTATTCTGGGGCATTCTATGATAATCGTCTTTTACTGGAATATTCCAGAACGTTGATATTTGTCGGCATATTTATGAATAGTTTTCAAATAAACGCTAGATGATCAATATTATACGTACACACACGCCCATTCAAGCCGCGCACGGATAATCGCCGTGTTCATTTCCTCTTGGTTTTTTTCAGTAAAACCGATAGAGGACATTTCACAAAACAGCTTATATCTTCATCAAAATGAGTCTGATTATCCTAACACTGATAACATAGATTCCTTACCTGACATCAGATGGTATCCAACTGGTATATTCCAATTCCTGATCACCATTAGAAAAAAATCGATAAGTGTATGGATCCAACGTGTGTACAGTGCAGTACATGATTCCGCGGGGCTCAGAGCCCCCTGAATGAACCCTGGTACTCCGGCTGCATCAGTGGACTGGAAAATGTGGAGTACAGGATTTTTTCCCCCATCCATTTTCATTGAGTCCATTCCAAAATCCCTTATGTCATCTGGGAGACGATAGGGGGCGCTTTTTTCCACATCTGATCGCCGGCGGCTCTCGGGTATACTCGGGTAGGCTCGCGTGATGCAATATGATTTCAGATCGCTAAAAAAAATCCAAGAAATCTCGTGAGTGGCTTTCAACGAGATATTAATAATTCAGAGAAATCTCGTGAGTGGCAGTGAAAGTGTTAATTAACTTTTGTTAATATTTATAGTTTTAAGAGTTTTGTTTGTACCAACTGTTGGTGCATTTAATGTGTACATGCTATACTATTTTATTTCATACTTATCTTGTCTAGCACAGTCTCTGGAGCGTAACAGTAAGAAGCATTTTGTATAAAAGTATATTTCGTGGCGTAGTGGGCAAGGTGCTCGCCACGAAATGCTGGAAACGCTGGGCTCGTCAGTTCGAGCCCAGCGCTCCACATTTGCTTTCAGTTTAGCTGGTCGTCCGTACTAATACACATTGGCCGTATTAGGGGGTGGGAAACTGATGGGTGGGGATCGGGCGTTGTGGACAGCGACTCCTACAGGTCGGTTGGTGCGCCTGCGCAGTAGAATCAGGAAGTGTCGGGGGCAGCGTGAGCCTCCCACGCGTTACTCCTCGCCACTGAGAGATCGAGCTGCGCAGGTGAAAAGATGCGACTGCCGTTACCTCAGGTACCGGAGGGGACGTTGTGGACGGCGACTCCTACAGGTCGGTTGGTGCGCCTGTACAGCAGAATCAGGAAGTATCGGGGGCAGCGTGAGCCTCCCACGCGTTACTCCTCGCCACTGAGAGATTGCGCTGTACAGGTGAAAAGATGCTACGGCTGCCTCCACGTGTACCGGAGGGGTCTAGTTTTTTACCAACGGATTTCCAGTTCCGCGTTCGCGTTCTGCGATCTGATTGGCCACTGACGTTTCTGGTGCGATCTGATTGGCCACTGACGTTTCTGGTTATGTGACATGTGCGCCCAATCGCGTGACGCCTGTTTCTGCGCCCATTTCCGCCTCGAACAGCTTGCAAACTACCTAACGCCTAGTTTATCACTGGTTAAGCTTAGGCGACTCTTTCGAAGTTGGTTAAGGTTAGAGTTTGGAATCAGGGCTGGTGTTCTATCGCCCTGCTCTAAGACAAACTCTAACCTTAACCAACTTCGAAAGAGTGCCTAAGCTTAACCGGTGATAGAAACAGGCGTCACACGATTGGCGCAGATGTCACGCGACCAGAAACGTCAGTGGCCAATCAGATTTTTTTTTTTTTTTTTTTTGATCCACTTTTTCTCCCATTTTTCTATATTTTTCTCCCATCCCAATTTCGTATCATCCAATTCAACCCTCCCCTGTCACGAACGCTGTTTCTTGCCTCCCACAAGCCGGCTGCAATGTGGACTAAGTCATACATAGCACAAGTCCCCTCCGGTACTTGAGGTAACAGCAGTCGCATCTTTTCACCTGCGCAGCTCGACCTCTCAGTGTCGAGGAGTAACGCGTGGGAGGCTCACGCTGCCCCCGACACTTCCTGATTCTACTGCGCAGGCGCACCAACCGACTTGTAGGAGTCGCTTGTTCACAACGTTCGATCCCCACCCTTCAGTTTTCCCTCCCCGTAATACGGCCAATGTGTATTACTGCGGACGACCAGCCAAACTGAAAAACAATGTGGAGAGCTGGATTCGAACACGCGAATCCTAGCGTCTCCACACTGGTGGCGAGTGCCTTAGACCACTACACCACCTAGCCGCCCGCCAATCAGATTTTGTTATTGTTTGTTTGTATTCATTGCATGTTCGAAATAAAGATTTCAAATCAAATAAAAAAAGATCGCAGAGCGCGGAATTGGAAATCCGTTGGTAAAAGTAATCATGCGTACCGGAGGGGACACGTGATGCAAGGCTTCGTCCACATTGCAGCTGACCAGTGGGAGGCATAGTCTAGCAACGTTCGAGACAGGGGAGGGAAGAATTGGATAATACGAAAAAATTTGGATGTGAGAAAAATAGAAAAATGGGGAGAAAAAGTAGATAAAAAAAAAATTACAAAAAAATTATTGTTTAAAAAAATTGTGGCGTTAATAGAATTGTGCGTTAACGCGTTAATACCGCGTTAACTTTGACAGCCTTAGTTTATAGATGAAAGGTGTGAACGAGATGAGAGGCTGGTGTTTATAGATGAAAGGTGTGAACGAGATACATTAACTTTTCCATCACATAGATCTCATGGATCACATCCATCCGCCCTCCCTCCATCTGCACCAAGTGACTCATCCACTTCCTCGTGCAAGCCTTTTTGGTTGCCACCATTAATATGTACAAAATATACTTGTCATCATTATCCCTTATATCAAGATCTATTTTCCCGAAATAAATCACTTTGAATTGTAATGGTATTTCTACTTTCTATGTTTTCCATGTGCTTGTCCATAGAGGGAGAATGAATGAACAATCCCAGAAGATATTATAGTTGTTGGCGTCTTTATTCCCACATTCCCACCAGCAGTCTTCATCTATATTGTTCTTGTGAGGGTGTGATGAAGAACCTGACCATGTTTGTCTGGGAGTTAGAGAGAGTTGTTAGTTTTCCCATGTTGTTGACATCGTTTCCCACCTTCCTCTATTGCTGAGGTCCCTTTTCTAAAGTCACGTCAAGCTCTGGAATGCATGAGACAACAATGGGAAGTGTGACTATACAGGTCGTCACAGGAGACATCACCAAGGAGACGAGCGATGTCATTGTCAACTCCTCCAATGCTACGTTCACTCTCAAGTCAGGTAAATCACTAACCCAACTTTTCTTTGGCTGAAGTTATTTCTACATTTACATTTTACATTTACATTTAGTCATTTAGCTGATGCTTTTATCCAAAGCGACTTACAAGTTCTGTACGACAAGCCATCAGGAAGGGCACAACTCTATCAGCTGAGTATCAGCTGATTTCTAGTTCCACATTCATGTACAGTTCCTGTACAGTTGACTGTTTTCGACATAATCATACTTTGATTGTATAAAATATTTAAAGGAACACACCAGCATTATGAGAAATGCGCTCACCAATGCGCTGAAGTCTTCTCCAGAGTCAGAGAGGATAGATACCAGTTTCCTCTCAGTGCGTTCAATAGAAAGTGATCCTGCGGCAAGCTAGCCTAGCTTAGCACAAACTAATGGAAGCAGATAAGGACCACTAGCCTAGCTGTTGGCCAAAAATACCTCTCCCAGAGTTTATGCTAGGCTAATGGGCCATATCCGCTTCCGTTCATTTATTCTAAGCTAGCTTGCTTTTTACTGAACACACAGAGGAAATTGGTATCTATCTTCTTGTCTGACTCTGGAGAAGACGATAAGCACATTTCCCATAATGTTGTTGTGTTCCTTTAATTAAGGTTGAAAAAAGAAGAAATGCAATCCTTTCTCTCCGTCCTCCAGGTGTGTCCAAGGCCATTCTGGACGCCGCTGGTCCCAGTGTAGAAGTGGAGTGCCACCAGCTCGGTAAAAACCTTCATCATTCCATAGCATTATTCAGGGTTCGTACGGGTGCTGGAAATCCTTGAAAATGCTTGTATTTCAATGTGCTGTTTTCAAGGTTTTAAATGTGCTTGAATTGTGTATAAAGTGCTGGAAAGTTATTGAAATTGTAATTGCATTTTATACTTTAATAATAAATCGCTATCTGACTGAATAGTTTGGTTTTTAGACAAAGAAATAAAATAAGTCGGAGCGACTCGCGAGCCTATTTTGCGTTCGCCTTTCATGCTAAATGAAATGTGGCTCGGCCCCACCCCGTAGTGTTTTTACCTGTGCCATGAGAACAGCGCGCGTGTGTGTGTGGCCAAAATGCCGGGAGGCTGCCGTTTTAATGAGCTCTGGCTCGGAGATATCAAATATAATTCAGAGGAGAACATCCTCGAGTAGCCGTGTGCAAAATATGCAGAAAGGACTTGAAGATTTTTACCATGGGGATTGGGGGAGTCTGCACGTTCGAGCCACGTTGAAAGGTGAGCCACTGAGCCATGGGTGTTATTAACGTGTCTCGGCCTGGCTCGCCAGGTAACTAAGTTCGAGACTACAAGTGCTCCACAGTCCACACCTGTCTCCGTAAATGTTTGTTATAAAAATACCACTTCAATAATCGAAATAGTCAAGTAACAGGCAAAATACACTAATGGAATTACAAACTCGTGTTTACCGGACTCTGTTTTTCACCGCAGTGTTGTAGCATGTAACGTTAGGCAAATCAACGTTAGCTAATTTCCTTTCATGTATTTCAAAACACGAAAACTTGTTGTGTATTGAAATGGTATTTTATTTTTATAACGGAACATTTACGGAGACTGGTGTGGAACTGGTGTGGAGCAGTTGTAGTCTGGAACGCAGTAACGTACTGTCTACCTGTATGTCGTGTATGTCATAAATGTTATGATGAATTGAAAATGGCGGACCCTGATGTAAACAAGACGAAAGTATTTCTCTGGTCTGCATCCCCTTAACAATTGTGTGTATTGAGCCATAGTGTATTGTACCCATTCTGCAATCTGTTAATAACGTTTTCAATCAAACGTGACGAGCCAGGCCAATTTTAGCATGTTTATTTATGGAATATGCAATCTAACAGCTAACGTGACCTTTACAGTTAATTACATGGATAATAATGTTAAGGTAGTTGGTTCATTCCAGGCCATCATTAGGCTGTCTAAAATTCATAGGCAGTAGCCTATAAATGAAAATGAAATATACATTTATAATATCATAATGATCCATTTAGATTAGATGTCAACATTAAACAATAAATACTCTTAAAGTTAAGTGCAACCAGTGAGATTAAATTAATAAAACACTTTGTTTTATTTATAACATGCTGCTCCTTTTTATTTAGGGAAGAAGCATCAAATTCTGATGAAAGCACGTCTAAATCCAGGTCCTGCATTAGTGGATTATTTCCAGCAGACAAGCAATGCATCAAGCAGCACAGCTACATCCACATCAACAACCAGCAGTGTAGTGAGAGCCAGAGCAGCCAGTGGAGGAGCTTGCAGTGGAGTTGCCCCTCTACCATCCCCAGGCTCATCCAAGAACCAGTCAACCAGCAACACCACAGGCACCATTAAATCATTTGTTACCTCTAATCCAACACTTCAAGCTGAAATATGCTGGGCAACAAAAGCTGTAACCAGCCACTATTCCTACCATTCATGTAATGACATGGGGGCCATGTTTCAAACAATGTTTCCTGACAGTGAGATAGCAAAGCAATTTACTTGTGGGGAGAATAAAGTGGCATACCTCACCACATTTGGGATAGCTCCTCATTTCTCTTCCCTGAAAACTTTATTAACAGATTGCAGAATGGGTACAATACAGTACGGCTCAATACACACAATTATTAAGGGGATGCAGACCAGAGCAATACTTTCGTCTTGTTTACATCAGGGTCCCCCATGTTCAATTCATCATGACATTTATGACATACACGACATACTGCATAACACATCGGCTCAGCTATATATCAGTTATATATGATGCCAAGTCTACATAATTTTGGTTGTTTAGCACAATAACATCTGATTTAATGTGATGGAAGAAGTGAAATAATCATTTTGAGTAAATATTTAATTTACCACAGCCGCATAAGATGCTGGAAAATCTTGAAAATGCACCTTGAAAATGCTTGAAAAGTGCTTGCATTTTGCCTTGGAAAATGTGTACAAACCCAGATTATTCAAACAATATTGTTAGGAAGTTACTTTCAGAATATTATATGCTACATACCGGTATTGCTCATTACTCTCAATTAAGTGTAGTGTGATTTAGGGATGCGTGTGACTAATCCATTACTGAAGTACTCGCCGTTACAACTGAACTCAAGTGGTTTTTGAAAGAACTCGAGTACCAAGTATGTCCACCAAAAGTGCTTGTTTTTGCCACTGAAATAGAAATCTCTGAAGTTGTTGCAGGAAGACAACACTGGATAGTACGCTAACGTTACCACAAAACGTTTGTTAAGTTGGACTACAGCTAGCTTAGTGTTATAAAAACAGCAGTTTGTGTTTGTGCATTTTCAAAAACAACATGGCGCCCACTTTACGTAGCGTTCATAGACTCTTGGATACAGACGCATTTTTCTCAAGAAATATGTGACGTGGCACAGTCTAGGCCCCCTTGTTAACTCATTCACGGCCAACCACGACTATAGTCGGGTTATCTCGCCATGCGTTGAGCGCCAGAACCCGAGTATAGTCTGGTTTTCGATCGTTTTCATCGTTTTTTCTTTTATTTGATTTTTTTATTCTATACAGTCTCACGGACCTCTGTGTATCATTGGGACTCATTCTGAGGTCGCTTTCACACAGGGGCTGTTTGGTCCGGACTTTCGGACCAGAATTCGATAGTCCGGTTTTTCGGGTCTGTGTGAATGCGCGTCGAACTCGGTCCGCGGACCAAACAGGCGAACTCTAGTCCGCCTGAAAACGTAGGTCTCGGTTCGGCTTCAGCGGACCAAACGCGAACCAAATATAGGAAGTGATTATTATTACCACTGCTCGCAGCACTCACTGCAAAACAAGCACACTGCATCTAATCTCTCTATCTCTCTATCTATCTATCTATCTATCTATCTATCTATCTATCTATCTATCTATCTATCTATCTATCTATCTATCTATCTATCTATCTATCTATCTATCTATATATCTAACTGTGCATCTTGGGAAGAAGGAAGAAACACGCGGCTTATTATTATTACCGAGGCGCACAGCATTAATAATGGATCAATGCCACGTCAATACTATTATTATTATTATATTATTATTATTGGTCTACAAGTTGTTTAGCGAGAGGATGGTGGTAATGTGCTTCAATAGAACAATGGATCAATGCCATGTCAAAACTCGCTCCGCTTATCTGGAGGACTCGCAGACAGCACACACAGACACACACACGCGCGCGCGCACACACAGGCTTGCAGCCACACACACATTTCCACTGTCCAATAGACAAGCGCCCTTTTCGACCGCGTGACATTGTTCAGAAGGTCTCGGTCCGCTGACAGATTTCTCTATGTGAACGCAGACGAACCAAATGAAGAATGCAACAATGTTGCAACTTCACCCCCAGAACCGCACGAGTCCTCCAAAACTATATGTGAAAGCGACCTGAGACGCCGAGATTGCAATGCCTTCCGAATCCTGCTCGGGGGCAGTATCGCCTACCCTTTGAAACCTTATTTCACACTGTGTGTCACATCTAATTTCGTCCGGGCGGAGAATTTTTATCAAGCCAAGTAAATCGCTTCATCCGAGCACTTCGAAACGCGTTCAGCACACTTGAGGCATATCTTGTGCCACTTCATGTCAGGGACCCGATCGACATCAATACTGGAAATCGCGATCAGACAATTGGAATATTCTTTTTGGAATAACCCTGATCAAAGGTAAAGACTATCTGACGTCAATTCTACCTTGATCCTACAATGATTTCATATCGATCCATTCAATCAACATACCGGTATGTAGTATTCAAAATGAATGCCGTTGCTAGCGATCAAAGCATAAAAAAACAACCCTTTCATGCATTCATGATGAAACATAATACCTATTATATACCTTTGATTTGGAAATAGTAGCGTGTCTAGGCGAGCAACGCAAAATGTTTTTTGCTAAATTCACATATCGCTCCATACACACACAGTTACCAGGAATTAGCCGGGATCACAAAAATGTATTATTTTTCACATGTTGAACGAGGGATAGTTAATGTCAAATGAGCCATAGTATTGTCTCCATAGCTATAATATAGAATATAGATATAGCCCTGCAAACACTAAACACTGCGACGCACAGTGAAAATCCCTATCTATTACAGCGGTGGCCCATTGAGTACAAGGATAACTAAAACGGCTAGCGCTGAAAGTGTTAACCTCTTCCGCCCGGAGCCTATTTTCTGAAAATCCGCCTAAAATACATACCTAAGTAAATGGAATATTGCTCCACTTCTACAAGGACCATTTGCATATTCATTTGACATCTATGGACCTCATTGAATGTATTCCCAGTGTCAGAAATATTGTGTCTATTACTAGGCTTGCTTAAATTGTGATGAAACAAAGGAGAATATGAATTATGATTTTTCTTTGCATCTTTGACAGTGAATAACACCATGCTAATAATGACCAGACATGAAGAACTGCCACTGATCTCGTTCAGTACCTTCTTGAGATCATGTGTACAAAGAATCTAAGGAAATGAAAAAAGGGAAGATAATTAAACAGAAGGTTCTGTAGATACAGTACTGAATTCTCCCATCCGGACCAATGCAATTTGAAATATTATTATAGAATATAGAATAGCAGGCTTATAAATTACCTTATTATAGCCAATTCGCACATTTATATATATATACATATATTATCTTTCAAATGGCCGAGTTCAATTTGGATTTAGTAACACCAGTAGGGGTGGGAATCACCAGTTTCATCACGATACGATACGATATCGATTCTTTGGACAACGATACGATATTTGCCGATATCACAGTCTGCCACGATACGATTCGATTCAGGTGCCTGCGATCGATATGAGATGATATTATGTGCCCATTTAACACAATCAGTCACATTTAGATCAACTAAAAAAAGGCTACGGAAATATCAATTGACGTTTTTATTTTTTAGCTCTTCCAGACATTTAAATGAAAAACAATCTATTGTTTTTAATACAAATAGACCTCCTGTTTACTGTAAAGTGCCACGTTTTTATATATTGAGCTTTAAACTTTAAGTAAAATGTTTTGGAACTCACAACACGCAAGCTAAAACCCCTTCCTCTCCCAAACCGTTCCTACAATTGTTTTATGTTGCATGATGATCGTTTAAATATCAACATTATCTGTATATTATATCAATATAATAATACTCCTGACTTCATCTGGTATTTTCAAACACACATGCGCACACACACATACACACACACACACACACACACACACACACACAGAGACAGAATGCCCCCGCCCCTCCTCCTCCTCCTCTCCTCTCTCCGTTTCTCTCTCTTAGCTTAGTTAGCTTAAGCAGCTAATGTAACGTTAATTTAGGTCTGCCCACGCGACGTGGGCATAAAAGAATGGCGACGATGCAAAGCATGTTAGATGCATTTGACCCGGTGCGGGGAAAAAACTGCACAGACTTATATCGGGTCTCAAAATAGAAGCTCCCTAGCGCTGATCTGATACGAGCTACACGGAGTTTCACAACACTGGGCGCGGGGCGATGACGTCGCCGGATTTTCAAAATAAGAGTATCGCAATATGAATCGATCTTTTTACGTTGCATCGATCCTATTTGATTATTGATAATAGATCGATATATCGATCTGGATCGATGTATCGCCCCACCCCTAATCACCAGGCGTGCATAAGAAGAACAGATAATGAAATCTACTGTACTTTTTAATTTTGATCAGGGTGCAACCGTTTTTTTTTTAAAATCTTTTCCCCCCCTCCTTTTTCCGATTTTTCTCCCATCCCACTGTTAGTCGTTATGCCAATTCCCAACCCCCTTCCTGGTTGTTGCGCACTCCCCCTTACTGTTGGTCTGGGAGGCCGGAGACTGTCACAATACATGCTTTCCTCCGACGCATGTGCAGCCAGCCGGCAGCCCGTGAAACCGCTTTTTAACTAATTTCAAATCGAATTGTTGCTGCATGCTAAAAATAGGGAAGAGAAACTAACTGTGCTTCAAAATAATGCAATAACGTTAAGTGTTTATTATCCCGAATAATAAGAGATATTAAAAAAAATCCATACAGAGGTATGACGCTTGAAACCCCATAGAGGCTTTCAGGAAGTGTAGTTCTGAAAAATGCCAACGCAGATCGACATCTAGCGATGTCCTTCACAAAATGGCCACCAAAAAACTACAATTCCCATGGTTCAAGGTTTTCTAAAATAGTCTCCTCTCGCGAAATAACCCTGACCAAAACGAAATGAAAATCTATCTAATAACACTTTAACCTATTGCTAAACTGAATGAATGAATTAATTAATGAATGAATGAAAACTTTATTTAACAGATTGCTGAATGGGTACAATACAGTACGGCTCAATACACACAATTGTTAAGGGATGCAGACCAGAGAAAGACGTTTGTCTTGTTTACATCAGGGTCCCCCATTTTCAAATCATAGTGACATTTATGACATACACAACATACATGACATTTATGGCATAGGGACATACATGACATACAGGCAGGGGTGTAAAAAGTACCCAGAAATTATACTTAAGTGAAAGTATGGGTACTGTCTCAAAATCTGACTCAAGTAAAAGTCAAAGTATCTGGCTAAAAACACACTTGAGTAAAAGTAAAAAAAGTCCTACTTTTAAATGTACTTAAGTACTAAAAAGTAAAAGTACATTTTTTTTAAAGGGATAAACCAGGGGTCTCAAACTCATTCCATCGTGGGCCAAGTTTTCATTTCAACTATGTTTTAATTTGAACTATACATTGCACCAGGTGAGTTAGTTGAAGAGGTGAGCCAATTAGTGAAATCATCAGCTGGTGTTTAGGCAAGGCTGGAATGAAACCAAGCACACTCTGCCCACAATGGAATGTGTTCTGTGATAGACAATGCTGAAATGACACTTTTTTGCATTAAAATTATTTAATGCATTCACATCACAGCATGAATAATATCACAATATTAAAGACCGAATACTGTAGTATCCTGAATAATATGACAATATTAAAAACAGAATAATGGTGTATCCTGAATAATATCACAATATTAACCACAGCATACTGGAGTACCCTGAATAATATCATAATATTAACCACAGCATACTGGAGTACCCCGAATAATATAACCACAGCATACTGGAGTACCCTGAATAATATCACAATATTAAAGACAGAATACTGGAGTACCCTGACTAATATCACAATATTAACCACAGCATAATGCCGATCTGACTGTCTATTCTTCTGATAGCAGGTGTTTAATCAAAGATCCCCACTTTCTAGTGTTGCACAAGGACCAATCAGCATGGGTATGGGTGGGTTCATTTTCCATTGATGGGGATTTGATTGGCTGTTTACCTGCGGTCGCAGGATTAATAACGTTAACGTTAGTTCGACCAGATAAACAATTCAAATATTCTAATTAAAATAGTTGGACCTGTGAGATTTGTACTTTGTACTTTGTAGGTCTGCATTTTAAATGTAAGGAGTAAAAAGTATGTTTTTTTTCTCTGAAATGTAATGGAGTAAAAGTACAAAGTATACAAACCTAATAATACTTGAGTAAAGTACAAATCCCCCAAAACAGTACTTAAGTATTGTAACGAAGTACAATTACTCAAGTACTTTACACCCCTGGACAGGTATTTAGTACTGTTACATTTGTGACATATATGATATGCAAATATACAGTACTGTTACCCATATATCCTGACAGAGTATATACATATGATGGGGAGGGGACTGTACATTAGGAGGGGGTGGGTGGGTGGGTGGGAGAGAAATATACATACGGTGGGGAGAGAATATATACATACGGTGGGGAAGAGACTGTACATTAGGAGGAGGTGGGTGGGTGGGAGAGAAATATACATACGGTGGGGAGAGAATATATACATGCGGTGGGGAGGAGACTGTCTATTAGGAGTGGGTGGGGGTGGGGGGGTTTGGACATTTACGGTGGCCAGTTTCGAATTGCAGCCTCCCGTAGGTGCTCTTTAACACTAACAGTGCCGACCTTGTTTACCTTTTTACCCCGTTGAATGCCATCATCCACTTCAATGTTAGCGTTAAAAATGCCTAATCTATGTTTTAAATTATGGCTATGTGTCTAATCTGCCCGTCGCTTATCAATGACTTGTTTGCAGTCAACATTGTCGAAACGGATTGTTTTCTAATCGGTTCATATCCTTTTTATAGCATTTCGAAAAGCTATCGTTCTCGCGAAAATATTCGGAAAATGTTAAGATTCCCCCATAAACGGCATTTATTGGAATATTCTCGAATACACTAGACACGTTGTCATTTGTCGGCCTATTTATGAATCGTTTTCAAATAAATGCTAGATTATCGATAGTATATGTGTACTTATGCACGCTATAGAGGCGGGCTGAAAAATCTATTCTCTCGTTTCCTCAAGATCACACACACACACATACACACATAGGGACACGCTGTTATCTCAGTGAATACAGCTCTGATTACCCCAAGACTGGTAACATAGACTCCTTACCTTATATCAGATGTTCTCCAAAAAGATTATTCCAATTCCTGATCGCCATTCCAAATATCGATTGCGTTTATTGATTGATTATTGGCTGCTGTAAATATATATTCCAGGCTGCTTTCCGTCTCGCGATCAGATCCCTCATCATCAGATCCAACGCCAGCATAATGGAGCGAGTTGGCTCCACCTCTACGGATCCCACAGGGATCTCTCAGTCTAATCGACTGACCTGCAGTTACACAGGGATAGACGATAGGGGGTGCTTTTTTCCCATCTGAGCTCCTGGAGGGGCTGCTGTACCAACGGGAGACTCGGTTGATGAAATATGAATTCAGATCACTAATAAAAAAATCAAACGACATTTCTCGTCGTCGGCACTCAAAGTGTTAAGAACGGTTTTGAATGTGGGTAGGGATTCACATTCCTTTACAGCTTTGGATAGGGCGTTTCACATTGATGTGGCATAATTGCGAAACGTGTTTAGTCCCTTGTTTGAGCCGAATCTGGGTTTAACATGATTTGTTGAGCTTCCTCTGGTGTTGTGGTCGTGGTATTCACTGACCTTTGGGAAGTATTTTGACATGTACATGGGTACCTTAGTCGTACCTAACGTATTGATGATAATATACATTATAAATGCTGTTGTGACATGGTTATGATGTTTATACTTGAGAGTTAAGTGCAGATAGTATACTTTAATTTCCATTTTAAAGGATCCAAGCCACACCAAGGCATGGTAATGACGCCGCCTGGTAACCTGAAGTGTAAGAAGATCCTGCACCTGGTCGGCCAGACGGACCCCGGGAAGATCAGTATGACTGTGAAAGATGCTCTCCAGATGTGTGTGACGAACTCCTACACCTCTGTCTCCCTTCCTGCTATCGGCACAGGTGAATAAATTAATGAATGATCATTGCATTGATATAGTATATTGAAATTCTTTATTCGGAATAACCCCTTGAGATGTAGCATCTCGTTTTCGAGGGGATCCTAAAGTGCTTTTCTAGACACTCAAAGTGCTCCTTCACCACCACTGTGTAGCACCCAACCTTGGGCTATGCAGGCTCAGGGCTGTTATACACTGGCACCAGGCACACATCACACTACACAATGGCTGAAAGGCTCAGGAGACAGGGATTGATATCGGATATTTGGCCAGGAACGTTGGGGAACCCCCTACTGTTTGCAATAGACGCTCTGGGTTCTTTAATGACTCCTGTTGCTTCCTGCTGGACAACAACACCACTTTCCGACAGAGCTCAGAATCCAGAGCTCTACCCATCTAGCCACGCTGCAGAGGTGAGGCCTAACTTCAGAATGTGACTCACCAAAATTAACACTGGTGTGTTTCCAGTAACAAAGACTCATGTTTATGCACAGATTTGATCTTAAAGTGTGTTCGTTTTTTTCCGGTTAACTCCTCTTGGAGGCATGACTTTACAGGTTGTTATTTGTGACTTTGGCTATACAGATTGTTATTTGTGACTTTGACTCTACAGATTGTTATTTGGGACTTTGACTCTACAGATTGTTATTTGGGACTTTGACTGTACAGATTGTTATTTGGGACTTTGCCTATACAGATTATTTTGGGACTTTGCCTATACAGATTGTTATTTGGGACTTTTACTAAGTAAATAACCTTTCAGCAAAAAAAAACGTAATTCACATTTTGCCATTTTAGGCCAAGGCGGTGCACAGACAGGCCAGGTGGCGGATGCCATGTTTGACGCGGTGGTGGACATGGTGAGACAGAGCGCTCGGAGTCCCCTGAAGATCATCAGGATAATCATCTTTCAACCTGGCATGCTGAAGGACTTTCACAGCAGTATGCAAAAGAAAGCAAGCACTGATCATCAGGATAAAGTGGCTTCCAAGCCAAGCGTCGGCTCGCAGATAAAAGGTGTGTGCACGAGATGAGAGGCTGGTGTTTATAGATAAAAGGTGTGAACGACATGAGAGGCTGGTGTTTATACTTTATAGATGAAAGGTGTGAACGAGATGAGAGGCTGGTGTTTATAGATGAAAGGTGTGAATGAGATGAGAGGCTGGTGTTTACAGATGAAAGGTGTGAATGAGATGAGAGGCTGGTGTTTACAGATGAAAGGTGTGAACGAGATGAGAGGCTGGTGTTTACAGATGAAAGGTGTGAACGAGATGAGAGGCTGGTGTTTATAGATGAAAGGTGTGAACGAGATGAGAGGCTGGTGTTTACAGATGAAAGGTGTGAATGAGATGAGAGGCTGGTTTTTACAGATAAAAGGTGTGAACGAGATGAGAGGCTTGTGTTTACAGATGAAAGGTGTGTGCACGACAGTGATGCCACAGATTACTTGTAAAAGTAATCCCATTACTGATTACTCCTTTAAAAAGTAATCCAAGTTACTTTACTGATTACTTGATTATCAGAGTAACTTAGTTACTTTGAAAGTAACTAGGTTACGAAGTCGTCGTCGTTCCCCCAACAGTTTTTTTAAACGCTTTATTGAAAGTGCATAAATTGTTTTTAACACTTTGGTTGCCTTGGGTTAAATTAATGATATACCATAGGTTGCCGGCTCTATTTGTCTATGGAGAAGTACCCCTTCTTTGCATGGCTATAACTTTTTAAATTCTATTGCTACATTGCCATTATTAGGGCCCATTCAAAGTCCTATATGTATTGTTCATTGTGTAGCAACGTTAAACTTTTTCATTCACATATTCATAGTAAAGTATGGTCTAATGTATAAGTATGTTTTCATCTCTTTCTGCAGCTTTCTCCAGAACGTGATCTATAGCCCCAAATGCATTATATTGATGATGCAATACAGTTTTATGGCAATCAGCGCGATATAAAAAATTCCAACTAGACGTACTTCTAGAAGTTACTACACGTCATCTGATGTTGACCGGATGGGCTAGGGGGCGTTTATAATTCACGTGGGCAGCGTTATACCAATCATCTAATGTGGGTCAAATGTTGATAATAGCAGTTAGTATCGAAGAGGGTAACGTTACACGCTGAAACTCACCCCAGTCTCCGCGCGCCGTTGGGCGATCATCGTCGAGTTGAAATCTTATCATTATGGGATGTAAATTTACCCGGTCCATCTCCAGCTTGTATAATGGTATATACGTCCAAATCATGTTGTTTATCGAGTTATTGGCAATCGATCACTGTGTAGTGTGACGAGCCAGAATCGCGGGACCTATAGCGAGCGCCGGAAGTACTACGGTCGTCTAGGACAACCTCTATTCAACATCCTGTTTGGCGATTGCGCCGATCGGCCACCAGATGGCGCTCCTGAACCGCCAGAGAGCTCAGTGGGTCCTGCTGGTGGATCTCAGGCCAGCGGAGGGACATTATGAATCCGATCGCAGATTTTTGAAATATTGATATAAGGACGCTGTACAGCGTCCCCCGGCAACTTTAGCATGGCCAGCAAAGACGTGAAAAGACGTGTCCTGGCACTCAAAGTGTTAACTTGTTTCTCTGCACATAACGTAAATTGTTAAACTAGTGCTTCAGCTTCTGTACCATCAAGTATGGTAAAGCAACAGTCTATGATGCTCACAGCATTAGAGCAGCCAGCCAGTGGTTTTACAAAACCAGTGTATCCATTCACATCTAACAAATGCAGGCTGAACTATTCAATTATATCAACTGTAACTATTAAATTGTTTTTATAAATGTCTCTCTATAAACATAAAATCAGTCTCTCTTTAACATGTAAATTAACTGTAAATCTGGCAAATAAGAGCTTTTGCTCTGCCACCATCAAATATACATTAATCAAAAGGGAAAGAAACAATCTCTCTCTTTTGCTGTTTGGCTGGCCTCCGAGTCCTCCTGTACCTAGTCGAAGCGTCGGCTAGTGTTGTGATTCCAGATGCTTTCAATGCAATTGGATGTGCTGTTTTTAGCGGTAGACAGTATTTTGTTTCCTCCGCATATGCATAGACGCGCGTTTTGGGGTGGAAGTCTGAACAGAAACCGCAAAAGTCTTCTTGCGGTTTCACTTTTAATTTTGCGTTTAGACAAGCGTTTTGGGGTGGAATTCTCAGACGAATGCAGACGAGGCTGTAACAACGGAGCCCTACTGTCACACGATTGGCGCATATGTCACACGTGCTGTGAAGACCCGCCCTACTCTGCCTCTGATTCGCAGACTGGATGGGGAATGTGATTGTACCAAAGCAGAGTCACTCACAAACAGAGTGTCCAGTCACGCCGCGGGACACATTCTTGTGTAACCCTTTCACTGCCACACTACGTCACTCCCAAATAAGAAAAACAGCTCAAAATGTATTTTTGACTGTCGAAAACGAAATAAAATACTGCATTCCGCCTGCATTATGAATTTATGATGAGATAGTAACGAAATAGTAACGCACAGCCACTTGGACAAGTAACTGCAATCAGATTACTGGCTTTTAAAGATTAACGCGTTAGATTACTATTTTCGGGGGAAAGTAATCAGATTACAATAACGCGTTACTTAGTAACGCGTTACCGGCATCACTGGTGCACGAGATGAGAGGCTGGTGTTTATAGATGAAAGGTGTGCACGAGATGAGAGGCTGGTGTTTATAGATGAAAGGTGTGCACGAGATGAGAGGCTGGTGTTTATAGATGAAAGGTGTGAACGAGATGAGAGGCTGGTGTTTATTAGGGGTGGAACGGTTCACAAAATCAATGGTTCGGTTCGTATCACTGTTTTGTGGTCACGGTCTTCGGTTCGATATACGTTTTTTATTAAAAAAAAATGTAACACTCCAAAAATTTAAACATGCTTCTCATTTATTAAAAAAAAAAAAGATTTACAGCGGTTTGCCTTAAATAATGTTTGGCACACAAAGACCGAACTGACTGAAAAATATAGGCTACATTTGTCAAAGTATTAACTTAGTGCAAACAAACTAAACAATTAAACCTTTCTATTTTTGTGGCCACATTATAGACAAAGTATGCATATGCTCAACCAGCACTAGACTTTCTTATCAAAAAGGAAAAGTCACAGAAAAGATTATTAGGGTTTTAAATAAGGACGTTTATGGGGTTTCTTCTATTAATAATAATTTTCACTAAGGAATGTTGTAACTGTTGTTATCAACACAAAAAAGGAGATGTTACAAGGGAATGGGGACTGTTATATAAACCCCCCCACAGTGGTGTGTCGGGTTGGTACGACCCAGCAGGGACCAGGATGTAAACAGACGCAGTTGACACACAGCTCTAGTCTCCTGGCTCGTTATTTTACACAGACCGACACAACCTCTGTTGTCAAGCTTCGTCAATATACCCCCTTCCCCAAATGGAACTGGTGTCGTGGAGTCACTTCGCTGTGAGCGTTTGTTTCCACGGTTAGCTTGCGGCTAAAGTTACCGGTAGTTAACGTTAGCTTGTGGCTAACGTAACGTTAGCCTAGCTCGAGGCTAACCGTTATAATTGAACAATACATCCATGTCCGAACTGTGGAGGTTGTGCCGAACGGTGTACGGTTTAAATGTGTACCGTTCCACCCCTAGTGTTTATAGATGAAAGGTGTGAACGAGATGAGAGCCTGGTGTTTACTGATTAAAAGGTGTGTGAATGAGGTGCAGCTGGGTAGCGCAGTGGACGAAGCACTCACCTACCACCGCAGATATTCTGGGATCTAATCCAGCGGTCAGCGGTACCTCCGGCTTGGTCAGTCGTCCCTACTAACACAATTGGCAGTTAGTGGGTGGGAAGCCGGTGGGGTACATGTCCTGGTTGTTGTAAACTGCGACTCCTACTGGTCGGTCGGGGCGCCTGTTCAGCAGGGAGGTGGATCTGGGGGAAATAGCATGAACCTCTGCACGCGTTACGTTCTCCCAGTGAAACTCCTTGCTGTCAGGTGAAAAGAAGTGACTGGCGACTCCACATGTATCGGAGGAGGCATGTGGTAGTTATACACCCTCCCCAGGCCAACAGTGGGGCAATGCGTGCAACAACCAAGATAGGGAATTGGCATAAAGACTAAATTGGGATGGGTGAAAAATACAGAAAGCCCAAAAAAATATAAGGTGTGTGAACGAGATGAGAGGCTGGTTTTTACAGATAAAAGGTGTGAATGAGATGAGAGGCTGGTTTTTACAGATAAAAGGTAGGGATGCACGATATTGATTTTGACACCGATACCGATAACTTTATGCTCCTCAAGCCGATAACCGATACCGATAACCGATATTTATTGTATTAAAAAAATATTTAAATGTATAATATAATATAATAATATAAAAAAAAATTTGATCAAATTTTTTTTTTCAACATGAAACAAAACATATCACAATACAATAATAATCATACATATCAGCCAGGCAGCGCCGTTTGCTCCCGAGACGAGTAGCTACGTTAGTTAGCCAGCAACCAGCCAGACAGAGACGTTAGCTCCCGAGACGAGTAGCTACATTAGTTAGCCAGCAACCAGCCAGACAGAGGCGTTAGCTCCCGAGACGAGTAGCTACGTTAGTTAGCCAGCAACCAGCCAGACAGAGACGTTAGCTCCCGAGACGAGTAGCTACATTAGTTAGCCAGCAACCAGCCAGACAGAGGCGTTAGCTCCCGAGACGAGTAGCTACATTAGTTAGCCAGCAACCAGCCAGACAGAGACGTTAGCTCCCGAGACGAGTAGCTACGTTAGTTAGCCAGCAACCAGCCAGGCAGCGCCGTTAGCTCCCGGGATTGAGTAGCTACGTTAGTTAGCCAGCAACCAGCCAGGCAGCGCCGTTGGTTGTTGCCCTTTTCCCTCCTTGTGGAACTTCTGCATTGCATTTGTTACAAATAGCAAGCAAACTTTTTTCCTCCAACTATTCCGAGTACCGACGCCATCTTTGTTGTTTACATCCGCGCTGCTTCAGAAATTTACGTGGCTACGTCACAGCCAAGAAAGGGAGCGCTGGATTTGTGCAAAACGCCCGCTTCCTAAACCACACGCTATCAGTCGTACCACAGTACTGGCAAAACGGGAGGAGCCGATAGTAAAAACAAACGCCCTTCATCCCAATTCACCCAAACAGCATTTTTTTTTATTTACCAAAAAATATATTATATTATCGGAGCTATTAATAACGTTATCGGGTTTATCGGGATGACGTCATAATTGCTGATATCGGCCCGATACTTATCGTGCATCCCTAATAAAAGGTGTGTGCACGAGATGAGAGGCTGGTGTTTACAGATGAAAGGTGTGAATGAGATAAGAGGCTGGTTTTTACAGATAAAAGGTGTGTGCAGGAGATGAGAGGCTGGTGTTTACAGATGAAAGGTGTGAATGAGATGAGAGGCTGGTTTTTACAGATAAAAGGTGTGTGCACGAGATGAGAGGCTGGTGTTTACAGATGAAAGGTGTGAATGAGATGAGAGGCTGGTTTTTACAGATAAAAGGTGTGTGCACGAGATGAGAGGCTGGTGTTTACAGATGAAAGGTGTGAACGAGATGAGAGGCTGCTGTTTACAGATGAAAGGTGTGAATGAGATGAGAGGCTGCTGTTTACAGATGAAAGGTGTGAACGAGATGAGAGGCTGCTGTTTACAGATGAAAGGTGTGAACGAGATGAGAGGCTGCTGTTTACAGATGAAAGGTGTGAACAAGATGAGAGGCTGGTGTTTACAGGGTGGAACAATAGGAAGGTCTTTAACTCTTGTGTGATGAATCATGAATGTTCATCTCATTCTGCTGGACAGCCACAATAGATTACAGACACATACTATTGATATTTCTAGGAACTTGCTGCTATAGCGTCACCATTAGGACTATTGGCCCCATATTTGAGGGTGCCTAGTTTGACAGAAGTGTAGACCTGTGTGCACCGTTCTGTCCATTTTCATTTATTGGAATATGGCTGGAATAGATGAAAACAAGTAAACAGAAAGGCCATTTAATTTATGTTTTCAAGATGGACAGGATTTATTCCATTCCTGTCATGAATTGCTGTGGCTGTATTGTTTTAAAATCTTAAATAATGAATGTTGGATGAATAACAGAAACGCGAAACACCACACAAGGGTTAAAGACACAATGAGTAGTTTCAGCCTCTAAATGTCACTAGAGCACCTCCAAAACCTTCAAACTAGATATTGCAGATGGGATTGTGTTTGTATGAGTCTAATACATTGTTTTAAGTGATGATTGAGAGCGATTATGTTTCTCTCTTCACAATGCAATGCAATGTATCTTGTGACCTCTTTGTATTCTTATTGTATTCTTATACTGACAATATACTGTTAATGATTTGATTTGATTTTAAATCTTTATTTCGAACATGTAAATACAAACAATATAAAAACAAATCATTGATCTATAGCAATGAAATGGAAAAAAATACAAAAAATACAAAACATAACTCAATTTACATGTTCGAAAAGGAGTAGGAAGAAGTATACACTCATTTAATCCTACCCCTTTTCCACTACTCAAATGAATGTACAAATTTAAAACCTTACAAAACAAATATATATATATATGCAAAACAAAAATATGAAATAAATCAAATAAAAATGTAAACACCCGTGAATGTCAAATCCCTTCCTCATCCCTGTACCTCGTGAAAATTATTTCTTTATAATTCAGTTTGATGTTGGACATTGCTTTAGCACCATTCACACTGTTCCACAGTTTCACTCCACATATGGAAATGCAGTGTCTTCTCCTGGTAGTGCGTACACTAAGAACTTTTAAATTGAGTTCTCTGCCTATTTCTTCATTACCTTTGGTAATGAAAAACTACTTTTTTCCAGAATGTTTCACCATGAAATGTGCTAGCAAGCCACAGAAGGATCAAGACTTCATCATTCCGAGCCAGGAGGTTGATCCGGCTTGCTTTAACATCTGTGGCGACTCACAGGACAAAGTGGACTCTGCCAAGAAGACGATCGAGGACCTCATATCCAGGCACCAGGGCAGCAGGCAAATCAAAGACAGCGCCCTCCTCCGCCTCTCCGCGTCCGACTGCCAGCGCATCGTGGACATCCAGGCCACCACGGGCGTGCGGGTGGAATACGATAGATCTCTGGCCTCGCTCACCATCGAGGGACCCCCCGCCGACCTGCTCGTTGCCTCCGCCGAGATCGACGTGATGCTGAACAGGGCCAGGATCGAGGACGCGGTGGAGCGGGCGGTGGAGCTGGCGGGGGCCGCGGCCGACTGGCAATGTGAAGCTCCGGGGCTTCAGTTCCAGAGTGTGGACCCCACCTCCAACTTCCATCTTGAACAGGCCCTGGGGAACCTGCAGCATATTGTAACCATCACCATCCATGGTCTGTCGTATGATGTCAACCTGTCTGCGGGACTTGCCGTCGACCAGCAGGGCAACAGCTTCAAAGTCAGACGCGTTGATAAGTTAGGTAACCTAACTAATCAAAAAGATAACCTTTATTCTGCACCTTTCTAAAAGTTCTGTGGATGTGTTATTAAAAATATCTATATTATTTTTACATAGAAATGTAGGCGAGTCAATATATGGTTTAACCCCAAAAAAATTGATACAAAAGGTTTTTCAATGGATTCTGGTAGTATTGGGCATGCTAAATAACATACTAAAAGTCGACCAAAATCGACCCCTCCGAAAGCCGTCATTTCCAAGATGGCGTCCCATATGGCGCCGGGGCGATTAAAATGGCTATATCTCAAATTAAGAAAATGGTGCAAAGGATTTCTCAACTGATTCTGGTACCTCTGGGCATGCTCACTAACATACTAAAAATCTAGGAAAATACACCTCCCAGAAAGGCTTCATTTTCAAGATGGCGTCCAAAATTGCGGCTGGCCAAGCTTAAAATGGCTATATATATGTCGATATAAAAATTATATAAATTATTTTGTCATTTGATTCTGGTACCCCAAGTACCCCTAGACATACTTAGGAACATACTAAAGTTTTACGGAAATACACCTTCCGAAGAGGCTTAATTTTCAAAATGGTGTCCAAAATGACGACTGGGAGCTTAGAATGCCTGTATCTCAAATGGGAAAACATTTCTAAAGGATTTATAAACTGATTCTGGCACCTCTATACATTAATAACGAGCAAAATATCTAGCTAAATATATCTGCTAGGAATGCATCATTTGCATCATCAAAATGGCTGCCTGTAGCTTATTTTGGCCAAAATTAAAATTGGTTATTATATTCAACCTAGAAAGCTGGCTTTGGTGTTGAACACAAAATAAATGACCCACTTATTGTGGTCTTTAGGCCTACTCATCATCATCTTCAGGATCCTCTGGGAGAAACTTGTTATGTGGATTGTCACATTCATGAAGTTGACATGGTCCACAGACAGTAGTACAAGGTAGTCCATATTTTCTGCATGAGCAGCGAAGTGTCTTGCAGGCAGTGGTACAGTTACAATGAATGACCTTCAAGAGACTGTCTGGAGCAGCATTCATTGTTGACATGAGTGGGACAAATCTATTGTCCTGCAGGTTCCAGCCCCAGTCTAGAGCATCTATACCATCATCTGTTCCCATCCAGACCATGACCTGGTAGTATGCTCTACGACAGTGGAATTTGGTAGCAGATTCAGTTGGTGGTAGACGTTCAGGCGTTACCGTTGATGAAGCTGAGACAACCTTCTTGCTGAAAATGTTATATCTCATTTTTGCAAGCGAATCTGTGCACTTTCCACCAAAAAAGACAGCCATTGCTTGGCACCCAAGGTCATCGATCACATCTGTTGTCTGGTTTGGTACAGTGAATGCATTGGCACAAGCCTGAAGGACAGGATCCCCTTTTACAAGTTTTTGGAATGCTGTCTTTTTGCCAACTTCGTAGATCCGGGAAGTTGTGTCACAGCCAGTCACAGCATGGATGAACAGCAACTGAGAACACACATCCTGTCCGAGTACTTCTTTCAAATGGTTTATGGCGTACACTTTAAAACTGCCATCAGCTTTCGACTTGTCTGATCTGAAATAAAGGCCCTTGCTATCTCTCTGTGCATAGTAAAGAAGTAAGACGAGGAGATCAGTATCTTCTCCAATCAGCGTCGTGGTGTGAAGAAGAGATGATCCCACTGCGGCCCTTACTATGTCTACATCAGCATCTCCAAGTGAATTGACCACAGTGCAATCCCGTTCTTTCAGTTCATCACTTATCATGTGGATCAGTTTCTGTTTATTCAGATCTCTTGACAGGAACTCCTCCTTCTTACCTGAGAACTCTGTCTCAGCAGTGAAGTTGACAATGGGATGAATATTGTTTCCTCTTCTTTGATGTGTGTTGTCTTTAATGGATGGCCCATCCTCATAGCCATCAAACACAATGGTTGTAGCTGAGCCATAATGTTGGATGGTGAAGTCTGCATATGACTGTGCAATTTTACCATAGCTTTGTCCGTGCTTCCATTGTATTCGGTGAAGGAGTGAACCACCATCAAGAACATAATGCTCCGTTTCTGGTACAGAATCTAGGATTGCATCACTTGCATGATCACAGATCGCGTGCGCTAGTTGTGGTTTATCAACTTTGCGGAAGACGTTTCCGGCTTCAAAGAGGGCAGGAGGGAAAGGACTGAGTTCGTAACGCATAACCTCCTCCAATGACAGCTCTCCAGTTTGGGAGACAATAAGGAAACGTTGAAAAAGAAGTGCAGAATCAATGATTCGATCAGGAGCAACCTTGATAGACGATTTTTGTCCAAGGGTTATGGCTTTATCCTTTCTACTAAATGAAAATGTGAATGCCGGCTGTCCGATCATTTTGTGCATTATGTTGCGTCCAACAGTCATAATCATGCACGTTCACTCCATCCTCAGCGACAACACCTGTAACAACATTCCTTAAAGAAGAGTCTGGAGAGAAAGGTGAACATATAGCAAGTTTTGAAGTGATCTTCTCCAGGTCAGCAGCATCCCTTTTCATCCTTGCCTCTGTTGAATCCTTGTGCTGTTCTGATGTTGTGTATGTCTGGTTTGAGAACTCCTGCATTGCGGTGTTATACTCTGATGTTATGCCCTTTGACATTGTCCAAAGGGATCTCTGATTGTCGGTCATTCCACTTCCATGTGTCATCCCTCCTGTAGTCTTCAATGACCTCATCAATGTTGTTTCGATTACAAGATCTGAGCTGAGGCCTGCCCATGATTGGCTGCTGCGACGGATAACATGAAAACCCTTTTCAAATTGTCTGAAGACATCTGGGTGGTTGATGTGAAGCTGACTCATCTCTTGGACATAAAAGTGTGCCGATTTCAAGTAATTGTAATGCCCAGCCGCAGCGAATATCGGCATGCATTCAGAAACAGCGCGTAGGTGCAAAAGCCAGGAACCTGTGCGATCTGCTGTTATCAGTGACCTAGCAACTTCTAACATGTGTTGGTAATTTAGCCACAACTGACTAGTTTTGGATCTAGCACACAGTTCCATCTTCCTTTTTCCCAGCTCTTCATTTATTGTAATGAGGGTCTCTGATGTGAACACTGTTTCCAATGGCATTTCACCCTTAACTATTGAGGTATACATTGCTTCAGACTGTTCAACCATTGCTGCAAATTCATGACTATCATCTACCATTTCTGATATTATCATGCGGTTAAGACATTTGTCAACCAGAAGATGGCCACGGAATGCTCTCTGAACTGATTTGCCTGTCATCATATGGGCTACTGAGTTCTCCCCATAGACTACCCCTAGAATGTCCTTAAGTCCTGTACCGTCCACCAGTGTACCAATTGCTCCTAGCAAATTCATAAATGTGTGAAATCCTCCTAGGAGCAGGACAAAGGACTTGAGGTGACTGCACTGTGGTGAATCTAGGATTATCTCTGCTGCTTTCCAATATAGGGGTTGGTCAAATGTAACTACTGGGGCAAGGTGGTGTTTGGATGCCAGACCACAAATGAACTCCAGTGTTGACAGAATGCATGTTTTGTCTCCGGAGTACATGTCTATCATTGGTAAGTATCTCACTAACAACTATAATGGTCAAAAAGAAGGCTTCAACTATGCTAGCTTGAGAGCTGAGAGTGCAAACACCTCTGTCAAAGACTAGAATGAAACTGGGGCTTAAATAACACTGCCAGGTCAGACACGCCCAGGCATGCCCAAACACAGGACTAGGTCAGAAAAGAAAGAAGGAAACTGATTCAGAAAAAGAAGGCTTCAACGATGGTAGTTTGGGAGCTGGAGAGTGCAAACACCTCTAACTATAACAACTATAATGGTCAAAAAGAAGGCTTCAACTATGCTAGCTTGAGAGCTGGAGAGTGCAAACACCTTTTTTAGTAAGCTATTTGTATTTGTATAGTCATTTTAAGCTCCTGGGCGCCAGTTTGGACGCCATCTTGAAAATGATGCCTTTCCGGAAGGTGTATTTTCCTAGATTTTTAGTATGTTCACAAGCATGTCTAGAGGTACCAGAATCAAGTGAAAAATCAGTTATATATTTTTTTCTATTGAGATATATAGCCATTTTAAGCTTAGTCTGCCGCCATTTTGGACGCCATCTTGAAAATTAAGCCTTTCTGGAAGGTGTATTTTCCTAGATTTTTAGTATGTTAGTGAACATGCCCAGAGGTACCAGAATCAGTTGAGAAATCCTTTGCACCATATTCTCAATTTGAGATATAGCCATTTTAATATCTCCACCGCCATCTGGGACGCCATCTTGGAAATGGCGGCTTTCGGGGGGGGGGGGGGGATTTTGGTAGACTTTTAATATGTTATTTAGCACGCCCAATACTATCGGAATCCATCGAAAAACCTTTTGTATACATTTTATTTTGGGTTAAGTGCTTTTTTTTCATAGATTGACTCGCCTAAATGTTATCTATAGCAGCTAAACGTATTTTGTGCTTCCTAGTTCCAGATCCGTCTGCCGGTTTACCTCTTCACTGGCAACCTATGACCACAAACATGACCTTTGAGTCCTTCCCCCTCGCGCCCGGAAGTCCAGAGCACAACGACATCCTGCAGCTGTTCCAAGCCACGTGCACATGCACTGTTCATGAGGTAGGGCTGTCCCCACGTAACATGCACTGTTCTTTAGGTAGGGCTGTCCCCACGTAACATGCACTGTTCATGAGGTGTGGCTGTCCCCATGTAACATGCACTGTTCATGAGGTGTGGCTGTCCCCACGTAACATGCACTGTTCATGAGGTAGGGCTGTCCCCACGTAACATGCACTGTTCTTGAGGTATGCTTGTCCCCACGTAACATGCACTGTTCTTGAGGTATGGTTGTCCCCACGTAACATGCACTGTTCTTGAGGTATGGTTGTCCCCACGTAACATGCACTGTTCTTGAGGTATGCTTGTCCCCACGTAACATGCACTGTTCTTGAGGTATGGTTGTCCCTACATGCACTGTTCTTGAGGTATGCTTGTCCCCACGTAACATGCACTGTTCTTGAGGTATGCTTGTCCCCACGTAACATGCACTGTTCTTGAGGTATGGTTGTCCCTACATGCACTGTTCTTGAGGTATGGTTGTCCCCACGTAACATGCACTGTTCTTGAGGTATGGTTGTCCCTACATGCACTGTTCTTGAGGTATGGTTGTCTGCACGTAACATGCACTGTTCTTGAGGTATGGTTGTCCCTACATGCACTGTTCTTGAGGTATGGTTGTCCGCACGTAATATGTACTGTTCTTGAGGTCTGATTGTCCCCAGGGAACATGCATTTAACCTCTTAAGTCCAAGCCATATTTTCAGAAAATTCACAAAGTACGTACCCAAGTAAATGGAAGATTGCTCCACTTCTACAAGGCCCATTTGCATTATCTTGGTATCTAGGGACCTCAGGGAATGTATTCCCAGTGTCAGAAATATTGTGTCTGTTACTATGCTTGAGTAAATTGCAATGAACCAAAGGAGAATATAAATTATTATTATTCGTTTTTTGCCCCCATCTTTGACTGTGAATTTCCACCTTCTTCAGATCAAGTGTTCTAAAAGTTTAAGCAAATGGACAAAGGGCAGATGATTTACAGGGTTTTTTGTAGATACAGTACTGGATTTTGCCATCCGGACACATACAATATGAATAGGATATAGAATAGCAGGCCTATAAATGACCTTATTAAGTCATACATCTATGGATCAGCCCGAATCTCCTCTTTCCAATGGCAGAGTTAAATCTGGATTTACTACCACCAGGCGCCCGTTACAGGGCAGCAAAGGCTGTGAATGAAATCTACTGTAAGTACAGTTACTTTTGTATAATGTCTATAGTTCCACCATTTTTTACCGGATTGCGACACGTTTTTTTCTAGACGTTCACAGAAAGGTAAAGAAACAATATATGTTGTATTTTATGGCAATAACGCTGAGGTTTGTTCGACCCATGAGATATAAACACGATTTTCACGTCAAGTGGCTGCGGGTTTGTCTGCGGCTGGTGTAAGCTGGGTAGTGTACTTTGTTCCTATGTCCTGGAAAAGCTGGATGTTGTACTTTGCTCTGTCAGTGGGGCTGTTACAGCGCTTCAGCTTGAGTTGGAGTTTTGCAGCCAGTAGGTGATGATCTGACCCCGCATCTGCCCCCCTCTTCACTCGTACATCTAGGAGGGAACGTCTGAACTTCCTGTTTATACATATATGATCTATTTGGTTTTCTGTGGTGTGGTCAGGTGATATCCATGTGGCTTTGTGAACAGGTTTGTGGGGGTAAACTGTCCCTCCTATGACCAGGTTGTAGTCCGCACAGGCATTTGCTAATCTTTCACCATTTTCATTCATGCTGCCGATTCCATGCTTTCCCATAATCAGCTCGTATCCATTGTTGTTGTTCCCAACCTTTCCCAACCCTGTGCCCTGTCTAAATTATCCGGTTTCTGATGCAATGGGCGGAGATTTTTACAAGCTCATATTTCGCTAATAACACTTAAAATCATTGGTAAACAAACCTAGTGCTGAAAATATACACTTTGACTGCTGTTTTTATAGGGTTAGGGTCTTTACTCTTGGCTACCGGGCCGATCAGGCTTAAGAGGTTAAAGGGTCACTTCACCAAAAACAATGCAGATTTATTTTGCATATAATCTCACACGCATCCAAAAAGTGTTATGATACGACAGTTATCAAGAGTAAATTAGTTTGAATATGGCCGCCAGTGACGTCATAGGGGACAATCCTAGTGTTGTGTTCATTACAGCTCAATTAAATTATAAGGTAGCAGTCCCTATAAGACAAGGTATCGCTATTTTTTCATCTAGATAATTCCTTGAAGCTATAATTGACACAACACTCAATGTCCCCAATGATGTAATCTTTTTGGTGAAGTGCCCCTTTAAATGAAAGCACTATATTTTCTATATATGTGTTTTAGTTAATGAGGGAGATGTGATGGAAGAAATGCTTTTATAATATATTTTAAAATATATGAATACACTAAATTATATTAGAAAATGTTATCTGAATGCTTTCACAGTTAGTATGTCTAAAGTAAGTACAGAAAAGTACATTTAAATACAACTTAATGACGTACTAATTATAGCTTAAGTTGTACAAAGCATATATCGTAAAATAACACACTTTAAAGGAACACGCCAACATTTTGGGAAATGGCTTACCGTCTTCTCCAGAGAGAGAAAAGAAGATCTGTGCGTTCAGTAGAAAGCTATCTGGCTGCACGTTAGCCTAGCTTAGCACAATGGCCGGTTAGCTTTTGGGAGAGGTGTTAGTTGGACAATGCCTAGGCTAACGGGCCATGTCCGCTTCCATTAATTGTGCTAAGCTAGGCTAACGCACAGAGAGGAAACTGGTATGTATATCTAGCTAATTTCCCAAAATGTTGGCGTGTTCTTAGTTTTAAGTACATTGATTTAGTATACATTTTTCCAGCTTTCAGGTTTTGACTGGAATGAGTCTTTTTGCCCTCAGATTGCAAGGATCCAGAACCCTGGCATGTGGCGGAGCCTTCAGATCAAGAAGAATGACATGGACAACAGAAATGGCCACCAGAACAATGAGAAACGTCTGTTCCATGGCGCATGCTATACCACTATAGACTCCATCAACTACAATGGCTTCAATCGCAATTATGCTGGAAAAAATGGTGAGACTTATACCTATGTTTTTTGTTCGTTTTTTTGTCCTCTACTGCCGCTTGTACTGTTGCTGCTGAAATACTCCTAAGTCTCCTTTCAACTCCTCCAGTCAACGAATGCTCAGTGCTGCCACCACTGGTCGCCAATAAAATCAGCAGCTTGACCTGACTTAATCTCTTAACACTTTCTGCGCCAATAACATATATACTCGTTATTGCCCGACAACCGTTGAGTTAGGGGTGGACGGTATGGTCTAAAATTTATATCACGGTATAATTTGAAGCATAGACGGTAACGGTATATATCACGGTATCAGTGTTTCCGTTAGAATAATTGTTTTTGCCTGATAGGCAGGCTATATAAAGAATGACATCCTCAAGGCATGTAGATTTATAATATTTTAACTTAAAACTAGGCTACTTTTGCGTATAAAGTCATTATATTCCAAATAAAATAAGTCCCGAGTCCGTGCTGCTCCCATTGCAAACAGCCGGGCTGGATGCTGGATTTTGCTAGAAGCATATGTAGCTGCAGAGCCGCAGAGCCAGCGGCGCTTTCAGGTCTGGTCACAGCTTTCAGCCGTTGGGTGGGGGGGCGCTGTTGAGCGGACCTGACCTGAAAGCGCCGCTGGCTCTGCGGCTCTGCAGCTGCATGCTATTCGCAAATCCACTGCTGCCGCCATCCTCCCGGCTCCCGCTGCAGCCGTCGTTATCATAACACTACACGCATATCATAATGTTTACAGCAAACTGTAGTTGATCACCAGGTATGTTTTATTAACGTAGAATAATTCATATAAGAAAAACGATAGGGACATCTCTTACCTTTCTCCACTGGTTAAAAATGCCAGGAACTGAAATTGAAACTTGCTGTGCGCCGCGGTGATATGTGTTTATTATGAAATGACAATTGCGTGTTGACACGCCCACTGCGCGAAGCCTCCTAAATAACTTTTTCCAGTTTGCACATATCTATTATCTATGACTAATTCTATCTATTTTTAGGGGAAAATGCGATTGAAATAGTCGCGCTGTGGTTACATGACGTCATTGCTATTTTAGAGCTACTCTACCAGTTACACGGTATAGTCAAAATCCATACCGTAGAGCAAATTAATACCGTTTATACCGTATACCGTTTATACCGTCCACTCCTACGTTGAGTGCTAATAACGAGTATACTCTTTTCTTTTTTTCCGACTTTAATATTCTATACACTCTCGCGGACCTTTGTGTTATCATTGGAACTCATTCTGAGACCCCGAGAGTGCAATGCCGGCCGAATCCTGCTAGGTGGCAGTATCGCCTACCCTTTGAAACTGTATTTCACACTGTGTGTTACATTGGTCCAGGCGGAGAATTTGGACCCAGGCAAGTGAAACGCTTCATCCGAGCACCTTGGAACGCGTTCAGCACATATTTTATGCCATTTCATGTCAGGGACCCGATGGACATCAATACTGGAAATCGCGATCAGACAATTGGAATATTCTTTTTGGGATACCTCCTAGTAAAGGTAAGGACTATATGACATCAATCCTACTTTGATCCAACAATGATTTCACATCGATCGCAACGATCAACATATGTAGTATTCAAAACGTATGCCGTTGCTGACGATCAGACTATCAAAAAACGACCCCCCCCCCCCCCCCTTTGATGCATTCATGATGAAACATAATACCTATTATATACCTTTGATTTGGAAATAGTAACGTGTCCAGGCGAGCAACGCGAACGCCTTTAGCAAAATGCACATAGCGCTCCATAACACAGCTTCCAGGAATTAGCCTGGATCACTCTGAAACTATACAATATTCACCACGGGATAACACGCAAACGTATACATGAAAACATTTACTCTTTTTTACATGTTGGACGAGAGATAGTGACTGTCAAATGAGCCATAGTATTGTCTCCATAGCTATAATATAGAATATAGACATAGCTCTGCAAACATCGTGGCGCACAGTGAAAATGCCTATCTTTTAGCGTGGCCCATTGACTACAGGATGAGGATAATAGCTGGCGCTGAATGAGTTAACAGGCGCCCCAAAAAGTGGCCATTTTTGTTTTTGAGGACTGCATACTACTTTTGCAAACCAAAATACTATACTTTATACTTATAGCACATGCATAAGCCTGGTCTCTTTTGAAAGATAACATTCTGGAGTTTCTGATACAATAAAGAAACATCACTTTTAGTTCTAATGGAAGAGTAACATAGGTCTGAACTTGAGTTGTAGAAAAACGTGTTACTCACGTTTTTCTGTAGTTGCAATATCCAAATATAGTATTTCCAAATAAATTGGTATGAGCTGGAAGACACCCTGGGCCCATAGCCTTGAAGTCTTATGTAGTACATGTCCAAATCTCATAGAAATCCGTTCAGAAATGAGTGATTAACCCTTTTCTCGCCAAGAACGTGTTAGGCGTCTTTGAGATCAATATTTCAAAAATCTGTGATGGCAATCATATTTCACCCACGGAGACTTGAGACTTGCTGTTGATCTCCTCTCAACTCTCCAACGGTTCAAGACCGCCATCTGGTGGCCGATCGGCGAATCGCCAAAACCGGAAGTGATGCGCCGGAAGTGGTGCTCAACCATATTTCGTCCGGGCACTCACTATCGTTAGCGGGACTCCATCTTGATACACTGGACAGCGATCGGTTGCAAATAACTCGATAAACAACATGATTTGGACGCATATAGTATTATACAACCTGGAAATGGATCGCATATATCAACATCCCATAATAGAGATATTTCTGCTCCACGCTGATCACCCAACGGTCAGAGGAAGCCGCGGTGAGTTTCAGCGTGTTTGATTATTATTAAACGCATAATCTGCTCTGATATATATATCGCCCATACTACATGAATCATTTAACGTCGGCCACGGACTTATAACCCCCCCCCCCCCCCCCCCCCCCCCCCCCCCCCTCCGGTCACCAGCAGATGATGAGGCATGACGTGTAGGACCTTGTACAATTGAAATTCTTTATCTTACGTCAATCGGTATCAAACTACATTTGATGATCTAATATATGTATTTATGCCTATAACTCGCGTTCTGCATAATGCTGCAGAAAACGATAAAAACATATTTATACTTTAGACCGTATTTTAGTATGAATATGTGAATGAAAAAGTAGAACGTTGCTACATCCTAAACGATAGATACTTGACGTTGAATGGGCCATAGTAATGTCAATTTAGCAATACAATTTAAAAAGTTATAGCCCTGCAAAGAAGGGGAACATCTCCATAGACTTATAGTGGTGGCAGAGAGTGGATTAAGATCAGAATAATCTGTGGCAGATAAAGGGTTAAGAGTGATTTTGGTCAACTGGGAGAAAAAGAAAAGCTGCAGGTTTCAGTTTTCTCATTGACTCCAATGCATTCAGCGTTTTCTTTTCTCTTCCTGTCTTCGCTCGTGACTTCTCACCTAGATCCCTGATTTGCAGATCCACACGTGGGGTATCATTGGAAAGCGACTCTCATTGGTTACAACCCTGTCTAATCATTTTCGAGATTGCCAAATGATTGACAGAGCTAGAGCCCCGGGAGTCGTGGGTGGTACAAAAAGAAAAGAAAAAGAAAGTCTGCTGTGTACTTTGGCGCACACCTCACATATCGGCATGTAACTCGAGAACCGCTGAACGGATTTTGTCACCTGAAACGGCAATCGACAGGCAACAAATAGGGATTTAATTCTATATATACGGGTGTAATGAATGCGGCTTATATTTTTCTAATGACTTGTTTCATTAGGCGATCGCAGATATTGTATGCGCTGCGTACAGTACAGTATCTTAAGGCCGCCACAGAGTCAGGTGTACTGTGAGCAGACCGGACTCTGCGAAGCATGTCTGCAATCGTTTGAGGTTTCATAGTCAAGCATACCACCGCGTACCAATTTTCTACATTTCTCATGCCAGTTTACTATATTTAATGCAGGTCGATGTCAACCAACACGCCGAGCAGCCTTTTGTGTGACACCAATGCGCGGCGCAGAGTCCATGCGGACCTCTGCGGAGTCCGGTCCGCTCACAGTACGCCAGACTCTGGCGGCCTTTAAGATGTCACGCTAAGATGTGTACTGTGCATTATACAGTATGACTACTATAGGGCAGCGCATACAGTATCTGCGATCTCTTAATAAAACAAGTCATTAGAATAATAAAAGCCTACTGTTGGTGTTCATTCAGGGAATCGCAGATGCAATCATTTTGGCAACCTCTCCACGCGTTGATGAATCTGGGGGTAACTGTCGTAGGCTTTCTCTTACCAAGGAGGTTGAGAAACTTAAGACAATGTTGGTGAATGAGGTCCATTGTTAAGTGATGTCCCACTCCAAGGGGGACATCATGTCTTAGATGAAGGTGACACTGATGATTACATATGTAACCCTAGTTATATGAGTTGGTGCTTTGATTCAAAGCTAGCACTATGAGTAAATTGTGCAGCGAGGTGAAGCCAGAAGGAGTACCTCCCACAGAACCTACTCGGGTATCACACAAGCATAAGTTAAAGCAAGAGGAAAAGGCTGGCTGCTTAATCTGTTAAGTCCGGTACCTGAGATTTATTTAACGTTGCAATAAAGTCTGTATTAAGTGATGTTGTGTTTCTTTTTCAAGAGTAAAGACCCTAATCCTATCAAAACTATCCTATCAAAAACCGCAGTCAAAGTATATTTTCAGCACTACGTTTGTTTAGCAATGATTTTAAGTGTTATCTCTGCGCATTGCACCGGAAATGGATGATTTAGACGGTAGAACAGGAAAGCCGTCATGAAATCGTTGTAGTCCAGAGAAAGAGGAGACCCAGGGCTTTTTTAAATTTCATAAAACTACACTACCCAGCTTACACCAGCCGACGACAAATAATTTTTTCTTACAACCATTGACTGAAATATTGTGTTTATATCTCACGGGTCGAACAAACCTCAACGTTATTGCCATAAAATACAATTTATATTCTTTAGCTTTCTGTGAATGTCTAGGAGAAAAACGCGTCTCAATCCGGTGATTTTTGACACAGTTATCGCCATTATACAAAGGTAACAGTAAAATCGAGATTTACAGTAACAGTGCCATCCGACAGAGGATACGGAGGCCTTTCAAATGATGCCTCACTTGACCCTATAAAGCCGTTTATAGGCCTGGAATTTTATATTCTACATTCGTATTTCATGCACAGTACACTAAAGAGGGCCCTGTATACGGGCCGTTGCATGTTAACTGCTTTTAACAGTGAGGAGGTCTAACCCTATGAGCCTTTCACAGTGAGAAGGCCCTCTGTGCATCTTCACAAACTCCCAACGGGCCATATGTCCCTCACCATGTCCCTCACCATGTCTCTCACCATGTCCCTCACCATGTCTCTCACCATGTCTCTCACCATGTCCCTCACCATGTCTCTCACCATGTCCCTCACCATGTCCCTCACCATGTCTCTCACCATGTCCCTCACCATGTCTCTCACCATGTCTCTCACCATGTCCCTCACCATGTCCCTCACCATGTCTCTCACCATGTCTCTCACCATGTCCCTCACCATGTCTCTCACCATGTCCCTCACCATGTCACCATGTCCCTCACCATCTCTCACCATGTCCCTCACCATGTCTCACCATGTCTCTCACCATGTCCCTCTTCACGTCTCTCCTCCCAGCAGCATCATACTAGATACAGCTGTGTCTAGTTCGTAGGATTGTTTATGGTGAAGTAACAAATAATCTCAGGGACTATTTTATGTGTGTCAGGGATACACATTTGTATTATTTTTGCTTTAACTTATTATTCTCAGAATGTTTGTCACTATTGGTCAGTCTGAGACTTTAATATCTCATGTAATTTTCATGTGAGCAGGTGTTAAATTCTGATGCAAATAGTTCACACGTACATTATCTCAGTTCAGTGGATTAACGTTTGATATCCTCCTCTCCACAGCTACCATGTTTGGCAAAGGCACATACTTTGCTGTAGAGGCCAAGTACTCTGCCTGTCTGACATACTCCAAACCGGATCCCCAGACCAAGCTACAATACATGTACCTCTGCCGTGTCCTGACTGGAGATTACACTCAGGGAAAACCAGAATTGGAAACTACACCGGCCAAGAACTCTTCCTCCAGTCCCTTCTATGACAGTGTGGTGAACAACATGACAAAGCCAGCCATGTTCATCGTGTTCCACGACCAAATGGCCTATCCAGAGTATTTGATTACCTTCAACCAGAAGATGCCTTAAATGCTTCTGCCTTAACACTTTGACTGCCCAAGCTTAATTCCTTTTTACCCCCTTGAATGCCCAAGGCCACTTCAATGTTAACGATAATATCGCCTAATCTATGTTTTAAATTATGGCTGTGTCTAATCTGCCCGTCGCATTATCAATGACCTATTTCCAGTCAACATTGTCGAAGCAGATTGTTTTTTTATCGGTTCATTTCCGTTTCATAGCATTTAGAAAACCCCTCGTTTTCACGGAGAAAAAAGAGGTTTCCATGATAATCGCCTTTTACTGGAATATTCTTTGTCATTGTTCTGCCTATTTATGAATCGTTTTCAAATAAACACTAGATTATCGATAGTATATGTGTACGCATGCACGCTCGTGGCGCACGCTGAAAATCGCTTCTCCTATTTCCTGACTGCGCGCATAGTCAAACAGCCATATCACATAATCACATAAAAGCTTATATATCCGTGAAAACGGGTCCTATTATCCTTAGACTTGTAACATAGATTCCTTACCTGAGATCAGATGGTATCCAAATGGATTATTCCAATTCCTGATCGCCATTCGGAAAAAATCGTTATTTTTATTGATTCACCGTGTATACTGTAAAACACATATTCCCCGCTGCTCTGAGAGTCCAGTATGAAGCTGGTAGATGCCGGCTGCGTGAGTGAGAAGTAAAATGTGGAGTGCGGGTATTTTTTCTCTCTCATTCATTTTCATTGAGTTCAATCCAAAAGGGTGAATTACCACCTGGGAGACGATAGGGGGCGCTTTTTTCACATCTGAGCGCCTGATGTAGCTGAATTTCCAACGGTAGACTCGGTTGATGAAATATGAAAAAAATCTCGGGCGTGGCATGCAAAGAGTTAAAGGTGCTGTAGATAACATTCAGCCACTAGATGTCGAACTAGAGCACCAGCATGTCATTTATCCAATCGGGTGTGGGGAAATGGGAAGTAGGGAGGGGATACATGCATGCAACATGTATAATAGTTAGGGATGGGTACGTCGGTACTACCGAGTATCGATTCAAGTGAGATACTTTTTTTTTTTTTTTACCTTTTTTCTTTTCATCTCAACGTTCACACGCACAATATATGCTTACCTAGGATTTGACTTGATTCAACAACAAAGCAGTCGGAGCAATGGCAAGCCGAAAAACTGTCGAAATTGTAGTTATTTGAAGTTTGGATTTTTATTTTCACGACTGAGGTAGGTAAATAAATATTTTTTAGACTAAAGTACCGAAAAGATTTACCGTTGGGTACCGGTATCGGTACCGTATCGGTTCAAATGTGAAAGGTACCCATCCCTAATAATAGTATATGAAGTATGATACATTTATTAATCAAAATCATTTTCTGTGGATTTATTCTTTTTTTTAGACTACATACATTTTGTATCTATAGCATCTATATAATCACCCCTTATGCTGAGGGTACATTAGCATAAAACGCCTGATGATTGCATACCCAAAGTAATTTGAGATTTATTACTTGAAGCACTAGTGGAGATGAAGCATAGCGATAAATACATATTCATAGCATCACATTGGTATTTAGATAAGCCACAGAAAAAATCACGTTATAAAAATAAGCAGTTTCTAAGAAAAAACGATTTGTTATGTGCATTTTTGAAGCATTTATCATTATGGGCGCGGCCATTTTGTTGCTGACGTCATGGGGCTGGTTTGGTGTATACACTGCTGGTTAGCTGCCTATAGTGAATGGGTCAGTCAGTAAATAAAATGTTGCCTACAAAACAACGGGACCGCGGTGGTTCTGTTTGTATTGCTCCTGGCTGTTCAAACTAATTTTACCATGTGAAAGAGAGGAAAGTTGGTTAATTTCCACAAACTACCAGTGAAAAAAAGTGTTGTTGGCACGTTGGCTCAGGCTGGCTGCACTCAGGCAGCGCGACCAGCCTGTTGGACAGGGAAGGAGGATCTGCAGCGAACACTTCATTGCCTCGGATTATGTTGTTGGGGTGGGATGTTTGTCCAGAAGACCACTAATCAGCTGAAGCCGGACACGGTTCCCTCGGTCTTCGACAGACAGACCGGCCCAGGCAGTTCAGCGTTGCGGAGCATTCAGCCTGCTGGCTACCTAGATCCACTTCAACCAGCGTCGCGGAGCATTCAGCCTGCTGGCTACCTAGCTCCAGTTCAACCAGCGTCGCGGAGCATTCAGCCTGCTGGCTACACAGCTTGTCGGTGTGCTAATAGCCTCGGCAAGCTAACGGTAGCTGGCTACACAGCTTGTCGGTGTGCTAATAGCCTCGGCAAGCTAACGGTAGCTGGCTACACAGCTTGTCGGTGTGCTAATAGCCTCGGCAAGCTAACGGTAGCTGGCTACACAGCTTGTCGGTGTGCTAATAGCCTCGGCAAGCTAACGGTAGCTAGCTCCAGCAGCTTGTCGGTGTGCTAATAGCCTCGGCAAGCTAACGGTAGCTGGCTCCAGGCTATTAGCACATCGACAAGCTGCTGGAGCTCCCGACGCTCGGCTGGTTGAAGTGGAGCTAGGTAGCCAGCAGGCTGAATGCTCCGCGACGCTGGTTGAAGTGGATCTAGGTAGCCAGCAGGCTGAATGCTCCGCGATGCTGAACTGCCTGGGCCGGTCTGTCTGTCGAAGACCGAGGGAACCGCGTCCGGCTTCAGCTGATTAGTGGTCTTCTGGACAAACATCCCACCCCAACAACATAATCCGAGGCAATGAAGTGTTCGCTGCAGATCCTCCTTCCCTGTCCAACAGGCTGGTCGCGCCGCCTGAGTGCAGCCAGCCTGAGCCAACGTGCCAACAACACTGTTTTTTTCACTGGTAGTTTGTGGAAATTAACCAACTTTCCTCTCTTTCACATGGTAAAATTAGTTTGAACAGCCAGGAGCAATACAAACAGAACCACCGCGGTCCCGTTGTTTTGTAGGCAACATTTTATTTACTGACTGACCCATTCACTATAGGCAGCTAACCAGCAGTGTATACACCAAACCAGCCCCATGACGTCAGCCATGACGTCGGCAACAAAATGGCGGCGCCCATGTTGAAAACAGGGATATTATATTTGATTTTTCAGACAAATAAGATAGATTTCACATTTGATTATAGAACCCTGTCTTACACAAGGTACACAACAAACAAACTAGGATCACATTGTTCACTGCTTCATCTCCCATTTAAAGCACATGCATGAGCAGGGGCGGACCTAGCACATTTGGCGTAATTTTTTTTTTTGTAATTTTTTTTTTATGGCTTTTGCCTCTTCATAGTTCTCTAACGTTAGTCTTTCTTTCCTCAACGCCAGGCCACGTGAGCGGATCGGCGCGGCCGAGAAATCCGCTCTTCGCTCTTTAAAGCTTGGTCCGCTCCGCTAATCGCTCATGTTGACCCCGCCCCCAAGTCGCTCTCCGCTCGCTCCCCGCTCACCTTGAATCGAGCGCTCCCCACTCCCCGCGCCAGATCGCTCAGCAGTTTTTTGTTTTTTTTTGAGCATGGTGTAAATTAGCTCAAACTACAACAGTCTACACCCCCTGGGCCCCTTAACAATTGTTTGTATTGAGCCGCATTGTAATTGTAGCCATTCTGCAATGTTAAATAACGTTGTTTATCCATTCACTAGTTCTATTAAGCGATGATAGGCTAGCCGAGCCACAATGCTATGGTCGCTGCCATTAACGTTAGCATGTAAGCTAACGTCAACAACAATGGCGTCGATATACTTTTTCTAACTGGAGTGAGTGTGGGCGTCTCTACAGTGACAAAGCCTGAACAGGCTAGCCTATCACAGGTTCACCCTTCTCATTGGTTGAAAATGGCCTTCATGTTTGTACATCGCCATCTGTTGCTTTGGCATTGTACTGCATGTATATATTACATCAGTGTTAAACCACTGTGAGCGGCCTGGAGTGGATTGGAGCGGAGGAGAACTCTCGCTCCGGACGTCGCGCCGACTCATTTTAAAACCCACTCCTCGCTCACGTCAAAACCGGCCGCTCCGCGCCCCGCGCCGCTCACGCTCTGATCCGCTCACATGCACTGCTCAACGCTCAATTCTATAAACACTTGACCGATACCCATCAATGCACAGCGCTCTAGCATGTTCTGACTGTGAACACCTAAAGCTGAGGCTCAGACCGACCGACCGTTTTAGATTTTTGGCTCATTTTCCCTTATGTTAGAATTTTTTTATGTAAAAATAATGGTTGCAGATATAGAGGAGGGCGCCAAACCTGCACAGAGAATTTTTTTTTTTTTTTTTTTTTCGTGGTAGCGCTCTAGGCGACCGCCTATATCGCCTGTAGGAAGGTCCGCCCCTGTGCATGAGTCTGGTCTCCTTTGAAAGGAAACATTCTGAACGTTAACAGGTTAAGTGACCAATACATCATGTAGTTGTCTTTCAGAAATGAGTAAAAGTAAAAAAAAAAATATATATATATATATATATATATATATATACAGGTGCAGCTCGATAAATTAGAATATCGTGGAAAAGTTATTTTATTTCAGTAATTCAATTCAAAAAGCGAAACTCTTGTATGTTATAGATTCATTACACACAAAGTGAAATATTTCAAGCCTTTATTTGTTTTAATTTTGATGATTATGTCTATGTCTTACAGCTCATGAAATCCCAAACTTCTGTATCACCAATAAAAAATTAAAAATAGATGTATTTTTCTTTTGTATATAGAAATGTCGGCCTTCTGAAAAGTATGTTCATGTATGTTCACTCAGTACTTGGTTGGGGCTCCTTTTGCACAAATGACTGCATCAATACAGCTAAATATATAGACTTTTCCACGATATTCTAATTTATTGAGCTGCACCTGTATATATATATAATAATATAAAATAAAGAATTTAGGGCAATAAGGGCAGAAATGTCAGTCCCAGACAATTTTTTTAACTCTTCCTGGGGAAGCCTGCCCCCAGACCCCTCTAGTTATGCCCCATAACACTTTCTTGCCCCAGGGGCCCCAGAGTGGCATAATCCGGCCATGCTGCTGTTCAGCATTAACGGAAGACACCAAAACACCAATTCCCTCTGTGCGTCCAGTAGAAAGCTAACCTAGCTTAGCACAAATTAATGTAAGCGGATACAGACCGCTAGCGTTGTTTAAAACTCCGGGAGAGTTGTTTTTGGCCAACAGCTAGGCTAGCTTGCAGCCGGACAGCTTTCTACTGAACGCACAGAGAGGACATTGGTATCCATCTTCTCGTCTGACTCTGGAGAAGACGGTGAGCATAATACATAATGTCCATGCTGCCATCGGGCCGGTCTGACACAGAGACACAGGAAGACAGCGGAAAGTTGGAAGTGTTTAATTTTTTTCAGAAGAAAGGTTAATACAAACAATACAAAAACGTACTTCACAAAAAAATATGCTGATTTATTTTGCTCATAATTAATGAATGAATCACACACACATCCAAAAACTCAACAGTTTTGCACACATTCATTTAGTTATTGAGAGTAAATGAGTTTAAATATAGCCACAGGTGATGTCATGGGACATTGAACCTTGTGTTGTGTTAATTACAGCTCAATGAAATAAGGTAAGGTAGCTGTTATAAGGTGTTCCTATTCTTTCATCTACATAATTTCATTGAGCTGTAATTAACACAACACAAGGATTCAATGCCCCCTGATCACTGGTTACCATATTCCACCTAATTTACTCTGAATAACTGTCAAACTAAATGAATGTGTGCAAAACTGTTTAGAGATTTTGGACGTTTGTGAGATTATGTGGAAATTAAATCAGCATAATTATTTGGTGAAGTGCCCCTTTAATGCATTTTCCCGATTCCACCTCAACAACAAGTTAATTTCCCCAACAGCACACAGTGTCCCAGATAATGTATAGCCCTGTCTCAAGTATCGTATTACAGGTTTCTCATAACTGACATGAGGCTGTCCCAAACAGCTCTAAACACAACACCCAATTGTCTGGTGAAACAGGATATTGATATAGCCTCACCAGCCTGTACACAGGGACATTGGTTTGAGAACGCCACCTCCAGCCCCCAAAGTGTTATTAAAAAATAAAAGGCATATTCATTCAATGTTGGATTATGGACACAAACATCACATAATTTGAAATAATAGTTTCTCATTATTGAAACCAATTAATTTTTTAATCAGAATTAAAATGGAATACGTTTTGTGTTTAGCTTTGTATTCAAGGGATTTTGGAGGCCAAGCTATTTAATTCGTTTTTTAATTCGTTTTAGTATTTCTACTTCATTATCCAGATATATCTGTACACCATATCTCTAATTCCAGATATCTCTGTACATCATATCTATAATCCATATTACAGTATGTACATCATTGCTCCACTTAGTTTTGTCTACTCTCCTGTATAAATACTTTGTTAGCTCGTCATTCTAGATCTAGACTATAGGGCCATTGCTGTAACCTGGTTCTCTTCGTGTTGCAACATTGTCAGTAAACTATCCTTAATCAAAGACTCTGTTGTCTGCCTCCGTGAATAATATGGTCAAATGATTCCACATTATGATCTAAAAAATTTAGTTAAAGTCAGGGTTTATGTCATGGTGAGTTAAGGTAACATTGTGGTTAAGGTTATGGTTAGTTTAAGGTAACAGTGTGGTCAGGGTTAAGGTTATGGTTAGTTTAAGCTTTAAGGTAACTGTGGTTAAGGTTATGGTTAGTTTAAGGTAACTGGTTAAGGTTATGGTTAGTTTAAGGTTATGGTTAGTTTAAGGTAACAGTGTGGTTAAGGTTATGGTTAGTTTAAGGTAACAGTGTGGTTAAGGTTATGGTTAGTTTAAAGGAAAACTCCAACATTTTGGGAAATTAGCTTATTTGCCATCTACCCTGGAGTTAGACAAGAATATGCATATTGCATTCCTTTTTCTTCTCTGTGCATATAAGCCGCAGCAGCTAAATTGAATGATGTGTATACATATATAAGCCACACTGGACTATAAACCGCAGGTGTTTTAATGTTTAATTACCATATGTAAGGGTTCGTGCACAGAGGGGATTGTCGGGAAAGAGATGGCTGTTTGAGGAAGCTCCCATTTATTAACATTTCAACAAACAAGTTGCATATTTGCATAACGTGTTCAAGTGTTCCCATTTAGTGCAATAGTAGCTACAGAGCATGTACTGTGCTGTGTAGCTGTAAAAATCCATAGATTAGCCGCACCATTATATAAGCCGCAGGGTCGGCTTATAGTCCGAAAATTACGGTACCTTTTTTCCTGTGGTCGATTTATTTACGTACACATTTGAAGCGAGATGGGGCTGTCATTGGACAATATTTTGTTACTTTTGTCAAGTCAAGTCAGATTTATTTGTATAAACATCACATTACATGTATGATTCACATGCTTCACAAACCATCTGGCTTAACCCCCAGTGAAGATGAGGGAAAGAATAAACCTCAGGCCTAATAGGGGGGGGAAACTGGAGGAAGCCTCAGATGGACATTGCAAAGAGAGATCCCCCTAACTAGGCTGTCCAGGCGTAAAGTCAAGTGCTTCTTTATTAATCCCCTGGGGATTTCAGGTGTCATAGCAGCAGGGGGGAGGGGAGGTACAGGCAGGAAAAAAGATTATAATATAAATAGTAATAATAATAGAGTAGAACATATAAATATACTGCCATTCTACTAGTATTATTATTAACAGTATTAACAATAGTACTGTATACCTGGTATAATATAGTAGTAGCACACTGTGCCAGAGTCTGTGCACTGTTTAGTACTTAAAAGAACACGCCAACATTTTGGGGAATTAGCTTATCGTCTTCTCCAGAGAGAGACAAGAAGATCGATACCAGTCTCCTCTCTGTGCGTTCAGTAGAAAGCTATCTGGCTGCATGTTAGCCTAGCTTAGCACAATGAATGGAAATGGACATGTACGGGTAGCCTACGCATTGTCCAACTAACACCTCTCCCGAAGGCTAACCGGCCATGTCCGCTTCCATTCATTCGTCTTCTCTCTCTGGATAAGCTAATTTCCCAAAATGTTGGCGTGTTCTTTTAAACTGATGCTGATAAACTAAGTCACTTCAAGGATATGTACTTAAAGGCCTTGCTAAGGCTAGCAATGCTAAGATAAGAAGAATACAGTAGATGATGAGGGGAATGATACATGGAGAAACAAGGCAGGCAACAAGCAAGCAAACAAATCTGGCATCGACCGGGACCTCCATCCAAGAAATCCACGCAGGTCCACTTGATGGTGCAGGGCACAGGGTGGAGAGCACCACCTCAACCACCTGAAGACACCTGTCACCAAATATGTAACATAACCAGCCACCAGATACACCTACTCAGAGAGACACACCCACTGACAGGAGAGACAAGTTCAGACAATCAACCTAACCCTCTGTGACCCGGCCCGCGGGATTTATTTTCCTCTCGGAGGCTCAAATATAGGTGTCGTGTGAAACTCTATGGCCAGCTACGAGTCGCCCCTTTACATACATGCCCACGTTGTGTTAATCCCATGCAGTTTGGGGCAGGAACCATGCAGTTCTTTGCATACAGTAAAACAACAATACATTTTGTTATCGTTGCTTATTTGTATTTGCCTGTTTCTGCATACTGGGGTCTTGGAATTACATAAATAGCCAATTCTTTGAATTTAGAAAAAGATTTAGAATTTCTTTGTTGTTGTTTTCTGTATACAATCTGTAAAAAATGTCATAAACCTTTACACAATATCTGTGTAACAAATGGTATCTATCAACCCAGAAATTGTTGTGACAATTTATGAAACATAATTGAGCATAGGAATGGCCATCATACTATTCCATCATAATGTTCTGAGCCGTTATACACTCTAAACCTTCAAAATGACAATGGGAGCCTAACCTAAACACAATGTTTATTAAAGGTTGATTACTAGAAGAACTTGACACAGTGCTGAGCTGCATCTCACATTAATCTTCAGGTTCCCAGCTTTAAGATGATGTCACCACTTAACTTATGTGGCTTCTACTGTTGACCTGCTATCTCCCCTTAAAGATCCCCTGTCCGTCCAATAAAAAGGACAAACATGGATCTATGTTGGTCTGAGTGGGCTAACTGTGTTCCCATCAGCTCTCCCCTACACTAGTAATATATAAACTAAACTTATTCTAAGAGGCTGAGTTCATCCCAGACCAGGCATGGCTATAGGGTAGGGTAGACGGGTTTTAGATTAGATTACATTAGATTAAAATGGATTGTCATCATACAGCACAAGTACAGTACAATGAAAATAGGCATATAACGAGAGTGCAAATGTAACATGAACTGTAGGTGCATTCACAATATACAAGTGATTAAGTGTGATATGTATAACAAGCTACTGGTAATATATGCTAAACGGATCTATGTACAGTATAATTATGCTATACAGTGATATAAACAGGTATAAAAGGTAAAACGGGTATAAATATACTATCGTAGTAATATACAGTCGTAGATATATATATATATATATATATATATATATATATATATATATGGTATATACTACAGTATAATAGTATTATTGTACATGGCTATCATACAGGTATGTAAACAGTATTATATGGGTAGACTAGGTTCAGGTAGGTACTTATGATTGCAGTGTAAGGCAGTTGTAGACGGTAGATAGTAGGCAGTACTGTAGATAGTAGTATAAATTGAGTATAGGCAACAGAGGTCACAGTTCATACAGTATGGGCAACAGAGCCTAGAGTATAGGCAACAGAGGTCAGAGTTCATACAGTATGGGCAACAGAGGTCAGAGTTCATACAGTATGGGCAACAGAGCCTAGAGTATAGGGTTCAGAGTTTCAAGCTTGTATTTAAATAATCAACATTGTGAGTGTGGTGTTGTTTGTTTGTTGTTTGTCTTACACATATAAAGTAAATCTGAAATGATACATTTTATAATGCATAGGAATGTGAAGGAGAATTACCTGAAACCTCTCCAGCAGCTTCTCCAGTCAGTACAGTACAGGCCATTTTGTTTTTGTTGTTAAGTGACCCATTAAAGGCCATTTATCAACGTGGCGTACGCACAGATATGTGCGTAACCCGTGCGTACGATCATTTCTAAGCAAAGTGTGGGATTTATCAATTTGAACTTGTGCTTGACTTTGTGCGTATTTAAGCACAGGTCGGACCATGCGTAGCTGGCGCCCGTTGGTAGAATATATTATTACAACAAGGAAATAAGCTTCTGTGCATTATTTTCAACACTGGCATGTTCTGTATGAACCGTAATTCATTATAGTTCATTGTAAAATAGCAACAGTAGTGTAATTATGGTCAAAACCCTATAAATAGCATTTGGAATAATAGATCTTTCTCTCAGAATGAATGCAGCATGGTTTATATAGCGTTATCGGAATATACGGGGTGTACTGACTGACTGCGCTCTGCGTAGCTCAACTCGTTATTATTTTGCGCACAGACCGCAGAAACACGGGAACATTTTGATTATATTTAAAAGGCTTTACGTTAAACGAAACAAGTGGAATTTCGAAGCTGTAAACAGAATACAAGTCATATGAACACCCACGATATAGTGTTCTTCCCCCTTCCTACTGTATAAGAAAGAATAAAAAACGCATTGCAATGAGACCAGGGTGTATGTGTATTACAAAACCCTTGCAATAATGTGTCTTAAATGAATGAAAAGCATACATGCTCTGGACACAGAGCATATATCGTGTGGGTGATATGACTTGTATTATGCTTACAGAATTCCACGTATTTAGTTTTACAATGTCAAAGCCTTTTAATATAAATCAAAACGTTCCCGTATTTCTGCAATCTATGTGCAAAATAATAACGAGTTGAGTTCTAACAAAGAACGTATTACATGCTGGTATGCTGATAGAGTAAACTATTATATGAATATGATATGATATAAGGTATACACTGGTCCGTCGCATACACTGGTATGCGCAAGTTACTGTTGCATAATGTAGGCTATGGCTGCTATTATATGTAATTCATATAGGCTACCTAATAGTATATGATTTTTAGAGTCATCTATTTTGTTGTCGGTAATACCGACAACAAAATAGATGCCTCTAAAAATCATATTATAGCCAATCGAACACAACTAATAAAGGCATTCATATTACAGCACGGTTATAATGACACACAACCAACGCCAAACAGTGGTCAACGAACGGTCTTTATTAGTATTTTGAGCTGTCCAGGCAGAATTGCAGCAATGGTCTTAGGGAGCCACTTTTATTTATCCCATAACACGCGTTGTGTCTTCTTGGTTCGGCAGCGCCTCAGTGAACAATCTCCAGTGAAGTTTCTCAGAGTTCCGCTCGGGTCAGTCCATTATTTCACATCCCATGGGGGGTGTTTCATGACCATATATGGATAATCATGCATGAGCATTGACGGTAGAACAAAGAGGTATTTATCAACACGGAGGAGCGTAGGACCTGTGTACGCACGGTTGATAAATCCCAATATTTCTGTGCGTGCACACATTCTAAATTCTGTGCTTACGTATGAAAATAGAATACTTTCTAAGAAAATTTGATAAATGAGGGCCCAGGTGTTAGACAGAACTAATTAGTGAAGGAGGTTTAAAGGCTTGCTGGCTTAGCGTTAGCGAAGCGTCGAGATACGAAGAGGGACAAAGAGGAGTTTTCCTGGAGTTCTGCGCAGAGGGATCCACCGATCCACCCAGTGCTAAGTACACCATAATCCTATATTTCCCTCCCACTCTGCTATTTCCCTACTATCTCGCTTCCTCCCTACAACCTTCTCCCTGCCACTCTTGACACCACAATGTGCCTCATACCTATCCACAATCTGCTCCTCCAGAACAGATTCAACCCATCCACGCCAGTTTGCTAGCAACCCCGGCTAATCTCTCCTACCCTCCTACAGCCACTAATACACCTGTCACAGTACGGGGAGGCTTATGGAATTGTCAATCAGCAGTCAAGAAAGCTGACTTCATTACTGCCTACGCCCATAGTCAAAATCTGCAGCTCCTGGCTCTAACTGAGACCTGGATAACCCCCAATAACTCATCAACACCTGCAGCATTATCTACAAACTATAACTTCACTCACACACCTCGACCCTCCAGACGGGGTGGAGGCACTGACCTCATGACATCTCCTTCATGGGCTACAAACTTAACACCACTCCCAGAACTGTCACTCTCCTCCCTCGAATATCATGCAGTATCTGTCTCTAATCCTTTCAATCTCACCATTGTTACACTCTATCGCCCTCCAGGTCCTCTCGATCACAGATGAGCTGGACATGCTTCTAAGCTCCTTACCGGAAGATGGTACCCCTCTCCTTCTATTGGGCGACTTCAACCTGCCTGACTCATCTCAGTCGGTCCCAGTGGTCTCCCTCCTACAACAATTTGACCTGACTCCCACTGCCATGCCTCCCACACACAAAGCAGGCAACTCCTTGGATCTCATATTTTCCCGTAACTCCAGCATCATTAACACCACGGTAACTCCCCTACATGTATCTGACCATTCCTTCATATCCTTCTCACTAACTCTCATGCTTAACCGAAAGGTCTTCACCCCAACTCAAACCGTCTCACTCAGACGCAACCTGCCCTCCCTATCCCCCTCCACCCTCTTCTCTGACATAATATCCACTCTACCTTTGAGTGACACCTTCTCTGCTCTCCCCACAGAGATGGCAACCTCCACCCTCTCAGCCCTTGTAACCTCCTTCGACAAGCTCTGTCCCCTCGTTGAGAAACCTGCCCGCCGTTCCCCACCCAGTCCATGGCTGACGGATGCAGTGAGAGAACAAAGACAGGTCCTGAGAGCGGCTGAGAGGAAGTATAGAAAGTCACGCCTCACTGCTGACATCGACACATATCACAACCTCTTGTTAACATTCTCCAAAACCATTACTAATGCCAAAGCTTCTTTCTTTCACCATAGGATCGAGGCCTCTGCCAAGAATCTTCGCAAACTGCATGCTACCATGTCCTCCCTCCTCACTCCCCCCACCCCCTCCTCCCTCATCTTTTTCTGCCGAAGACTTTGCGATCTTCTTTGAGGAAAAAGTGGAGAACATCCGCAGCGCCTTCTCCCAACCCCCACCCATTCCAAACACTGAATCGAGAACCTCATCCTTCACTCTGTCATCTTTCTCTCCCATTACAGAAGCCGAGACCCTGACACTGGTAACGTCGAACCGTCCGACTACATGCCAGCTGGACCAGCTACCCTCCCCACTCCTCCAGACCATAGCACCGGACATCCTCCCATTCCTAACTGCAACCATCAACTCCTCACTCAACTCAGGGGTGGTCCCCACCTCCATAAAACAAGCCAGAGTCACGCCCCTCATAAAAAAACCAACCCTGAACCCCACCGTCATAGGCAACTATCGTCCTGTCTCTCTTCTCTCCTTCCTTTCTAAAACACTTGAACATGCTGTATCCAACCAACTTACTGCTTATCTCTTACAGAATGACCTCCTAGACCCTAATCAGTCTGGCTTCCGGACTGGCCACTCCACAGAAACAGCCCTCATTGCGGTCACAGAGGCGCTTCACTTAGCAAAAGTGAAAGGCCTCTCCTCTGTCCTGATTCTCCTAGATCTATCTGCAGCCTTCGACACAGTCAATTATCAGATCCTCCTCGCGGCCCTCGCAGGAATGGGAGTGGCTGGATCTGCACTGACATGGCTGACATACCTCAATGACCGCTCCTACCTAAGTGTCATGGAGAGGGACTCTGTCGGCCACCCGCCCCGTGCGGACGGGTGTCCCCCAGGGCTCGGTCCTAGGACCCCTTCTCTTCTCCCTCTACACTAAATCACTGGGTAACATTATCACGTCTCATGGCTTCTCGTATCATTGTTATGCCGATGATACTCAACTCTTCCTCTCCTTCCCTCCCTCAGATATCCACGTCTCTGAGCGGATCTCTGCCTGTTTGTCCGACATCTCCGCCTGGATGACGACCAACCACCTCAAACTGAACCTAAGCAACACCTGCCGGCCAAATCCTCCCCCCTGACCGACCTCTCCATCACAGTCGAGAATGCAGCTGTGACCGCGTCCCCGACTGCCAAGAACCTTGGTGTTGTCCTCGACGACCAGTTGAACTTCTCTGCTCACATCGCAGCGACAACCAGAACCTGCAGATTCCTCCTGAGCAACGTCAGAAGGATCCGCCCCTTCCTGACAAAAGAAGCCACCCAACTCCTTGTCCAATCAACAGTCATCTCCCGCCTCGACTACTGCAACGCACTGCTAGCTGGCCTCCCGGCCACTGCCACCAAGCCTCTTCAACTCATTCAAAACGCAGCGGCCCGCCTGATCTCAAACCTACCGAAGTCGGCCCATGTCACCCCACTTCTTAGGGACCTGCACTGGCTCCCCATTGCTGCACGTATCCGCTTCAAGGCCCTCGACCTAGCATACCGTGCGGCAAAGGGAACCGCTCCTGCCTAACTCCGGTCAATGGTCTCTAACTACACACTCAAGACCCCTATGCTCTGCATCTTCTGGCCGCCTCAGACCTACTCCTATCCAAGCTCCGGGAGGGTCATCAAAGAGAAGCCGCCTATTCTCAGTCCTTGCCCCACAATGGTGGAATGAACTACCCACCCCAGTTAGGACAGCCGAATCCCGTCCAATCTTTCGCCGTCGACTAAAGACGCACTTCTTCAACCATTATCTGAAATAATTTAAAAAAATCTAACCCTAACTAACCTTACTGTCATGCACTTGTCCTAATAAACTAACCTACACTGTACAGTAACACGCAACACTTTGATGAATATTGTTACTCAGCTGATAGAGTTGTACCCTTCCTGATGACCTGTCGTACAGAACTTGTAAGTCGCGTTGGATAAAAGCGTCAGCTAAATGACTAAATGTAAAAATGTAAATAGTTTCAGTGTGGAATATACATTTAGTATGTATCAATCAATCAATCAGATGTATTTATATAGCACGTTTTACATGACACAAGCCAAACAAAGTGCTTTACAAAGGCAGGTAGGGGAACAGACACATCATACAACATGGAACAGACAACAAAATTGCACATCAGTACAATAGCTCAGGCAAGGTACAGGTCAGGATCAAGGAAACACGGCTAGAGAATAGATTTGGTTCGATTTGGCTCATGAGATTTGATAAAGAAAATAGACACAGATAATGTTGTCACCTGCTCCTTGGAACTTGGCTGGAATAAACCTCACCCACTATTGTCCCATAACTGGGTCGTGTGTTGCCTGAGGGCCCTGCTTGCCTCACAAGATTTAGTCTCTTTCTTTCTTAGTCTCTTTTCATCCAGTGGTGTAGTATTACATGTTTGATAGAAATGGAATCCTATTGTTTGAGAGTTCACAATCCTTTTGGGATACTGTTACAACACAGCCGGGCTATATAATGTTCTGGGAACAGGAAGGGAGCATCATTCACACTACAGAGAACAGGTAAATACTGCATTTGTTATACGTTTGTTTGGTTTAAAAAATATTTTATAAAAATAATAATAATTCTACTACCTATGATATAATGTAACAATAACTTCTACTGGTGCATAACAATGCTGACTGATATTTCAACATCAAAAGTTTCAGATCAGTCTTCCTGATCTAAGGAACAGTGGAACCTTTTGTATGTTGCAATGCTTCAAATGTAATTTAGGATTCTGCACACAGCTGTTTCACAGTCTTTATTTTATTTCCATATGCAGTCTTGTTTACATTGTTTTCACTCAAAAGTATTTACTTTACATTCACATGTTTTAATTCAATCTTTCAAGCTTTTGTCTGGGATCACAAGTTAGAGTTTAACACCCGCTTCATGTTCACGTTTAAAGTCCTTAAAAGTTCCAGAGCTAAATATATTTGAATCATTTAGAGGAGATGAAAGTCAACAAACCTTCATATCTTCACACGTTTAGTTAACAAAAAATTATAGAATTTCAAATGCACATGTATAAGACACCATTACATTTGTATTCACATTATACATACAGTATTCCCATATCTGGGAATTTGGGACATTTCCTTTTTTGTTTTTAAACTTATGAAGCACTCTGTGCATTCATGCTGGCAAGGGTGCTATACAAATAAAGCCTTACTTACTTTACTTAGTTACTTACATATACACAATAAACATATTTATAGTTTTCCTATAGCCTCAGAAGCTGTGGTTTTCCATATTCTTGGGAGTATTTAACTGTTTAAATGTCTTCACCTTTCAGCTCTAGTTGTTCCACTAGAGAACCAGGATGAAGGCTGTGTTTCTTGCTGCTCTGCTGGTATGTGTGTGCATCAGCCACGGTAGGTTTGCTCCAGGTTTGCTTCTGGGAAGGGGATACTCTTAAAGGTAGAATATGTAATGTCGTCAAACAGAAACCTCTAGACAAAAGAGCCCTGCTTGGTATTGCACAAAAGGTACATTAATTTATTTTTGTTTTGGTCGAATGCGTAGGTTGGAGTTGAGTGGGGATAGGAGAGGGGTTGCTACTGTTGGCCACACCTCAGACTCTGCCAAGGAATTCATAGTCTAAGTTACTAAACTCCAACCCAATCAGACTGATGTGGGGCGGAGTCTTACTGACATGTTGCAACACAGAGACCTAGGTCTAGGATACAGCAATGGGCCCTATAGCCTAGATCTCTGTAGAATGGCAAAAGTATTTATACAGGAGAGTAGACAAAACACGTGGAGTTATAGATATGATATACAGAGAGATATCTGGATAATGATGTATACTATGAGACGGCTGTGTGTGTGCTTACTGTATGTGTGTACAAGTTGAAGGTAGAGAGAGAGCGGGGGGGGGAGTAGTGTGTGTATAGATCTATCTGGGAGTGAAGGCTATGTGTATGTGATTGTACAGTACATGTGAGTGCGTGTGTGTGTGATAGTAAGTAACGGAGACCGAGAGATAGTGTGTTTGTGCATGTGTGTGTGTGTGTGTGATAGTAAGAGTAAGAGACAGAGATAGTGTGTTTGTGCGTGTGTGTGTGTGGGATAGTAAGAGAGACAGAGAGATAGTGTGGTTGTGTGTGTGTGTGTGTGTGTGTGTGTGTGTGTGTGTGTGTGTGCGAAAGTAAGAGAGACAGAGAAATAGTGTGTTTGTGCATATGTGTGTGTGTGTGTGGGGGGGGGGGGGGGGGTAGTAAGAGAGACTGTGTTTGTGCATGTGTGTTAGAAAAAGAGAAGTGTGTTGGTAAGTTTCCCTGTTACAGACCAAAACAAAGATTATAAACAAAGTGCAATACCAAGCGGGGCTCTTTTGCCTAGAGGTCACTGTTTAATGACATTACAAATTCTACCTTTGATGCTTTACTTATGACATCACAAGTCATCAAAACCAAATAATTCTGAGGCACTGTGAACCAAACCGCAAGCCTAGAATATGCAAGCCTATGAGTTTATTTCTCAGTGCAGTTCTGTTGGTTTTCCAGGGGAGGCGCTGAAGTGCTACCACTGTGTTCCCGATCCGCCCGGCAGTAAATGTCACACAGAGGTGGAGCAATGTCAGCCTAAGCAGGACGTCTGTGCCACTGTTGTGATCAAGTCCTCTTTCAGTATGTACAGAATAACAGTACTGTCGTGCTGCTAGTGTGTGTGTGTGTGTAGTGTGTAGTGTGTGCACGTCTGCGTCACTCCAGTATGAGTTCATTAATTGAGTAAAGGTTTTAAAGTAAAGTATTTGAATGTACTTGAATTATTTCACAGCTGAGTAAACTTGACTTTTCTAATTGCAATATAGGATCAACTTAGATTAGTTGATTGTACTTAGGAACACGCCAACATTTTGGGCAATTTGCTTATCGTCTTCTCCAGAGAAAGACAAGAAGATAGATACCAGTTTCCTCTCTGTGCGCTCAGTAGAAAGCTATCTGGCTGCACGTTAGCCTAGCTTAGCACAATGAATGGAAGCGGACAGTGCCGGTTAGCCTTCAGGAGAGGTGTTAGTTGGACAATGCCTAGGCTAACCGGCACTGTCCGCTTCCATTCATTGTGCTAAGCTATAGGCTAACGTGCAGCCAGATAGCTTTCTACTGAACGCACAGAGAGGAAACTGGTATCTATCTTCTTGTCTTTCTCTGGAGAAGACGGTAAGCTAATTTCCCAAAACGTTGGCATGCTCCTTTAAAGTGGTGCTTCTATCAACAGGGATTGTGGAAAATATGACTTTTTCAGTTTTAATGTAGAATACTATCAGAATGCAGACCTCTGCCAGGCCTAATGAATCTGATGCCTCCATGGTGATGTAACTGGAACATGCAACACCGGCTACGTTGACATGCACAGCAATAATGCCACTGTAATGTGATTAAAGGAACACAGCAACATTATGGGGCGACAGTGGCTCAGGAGGTAGAGCGGTCGTCTGGTAATCAGATGGTTCCCGGTTAGATTCCTGCTCCTCCCGGCAGTGCGTTGAAGTGTCCTTGAGCAAGACCCTTAACCCCTAACTGCTCCCGTTGAGCAGGTTGGCACCTTGCATGTTTGCTTCCGCCATCGGTGTGTGAGTGAACGAGCGAATTTCCTCTCTGAGCGTTCAGTAGAATGTGTTCAGTAGAAAGCTATCCGGCTATCTGGCTGCAAGCTAGCCTAGCTCAGCACAAACGAATGGAAGCAGATACAGACCAGCTAGCCTAGCTCAAGTTTCAAGTTTCTTTAATAGTTGTCATATAGAAGTACAGAATACTTTTATACAAAATGCTTCTTACTGTTACGCTCCAGAGACTGTGCAAGACAAGATAAGTATGAAATAAAATAACATAGTATAGCATGTAAATTAGAAGTAAAAAAAATGAGGTCACAGTGTTCAGTATAGACATATGTACAATGTTCGATGCAGAATAGACGTAACTGAGTTACCATATAATATACAATACTGTGCAGTGTACTAATATACAATACTATATAGTGCAAGGCAGAAATGGGATGAGGTGCAATTTAGGTACAATTTACAGTAGGTGTACGAGTTGTAGTGCAAATCCTTTATCAATAAATATAAAGTGTGTTTGTGTGAAGTGTGGAGAGTGGGTGCTGCAGTGTGTTGTTTGTTTAAGTGAGTGTGTGCGTGTGGGTGTGTGTGCTGTGTGCATTTGATGGTTGTTGCATAGTGTTTATTGTTCGTTTAGCAGCCTGATGGCCTGGGGATAGAAGCTTCTTCTGAGTCTTTCTGTGCTCGCCTTAAGACTCCGGTATCGCTTGCCTGACCGCAGCAGTTCAAAGAGGCAGTTGTTCGGGTGGCTCGAGTCCTTAATAATTCTCTTAGCCTTCCCCCTGCACCGCTTGTTGTAAATGTTCTGGAGGGTGGGAAGCCCCCCTCCAATTGTGCGTTCGGCTGAACGTGTCACTCTTTGTAGTCTGCTACGGTCTTGTGCAGTGCTATTCCCAAACCAGGAGGTGATGTTGCCAGTCAGGATGCTCTCTATTGTACATGAGTAGAAGTTCCTAAGGATCTTCTGACTGACTTGGAACTTCCTTAGGCGCCTGAGGAAGTAGAGGCGTTGTCGTGCCTTCTTCACAACACTGTCAATGTGTGTGGTCCATGTCAAATCCTCGGATATGTGGGCTCCGAGGTACTTGAAACTGTTCACTCTCTCAACCGGTGCCCCGTCGATGCTGAGGGGGCTGTAGTCCTTAACCCCCGACCTCCTGAAGTCCACAATCATCTCTTTTGTTTTGCTGACGTTCAGGGAGAGGCAGTTCTCCTGACACCACTGTGACAGATTCTCTACCTCTTCCAGGTAGGCCCTCTCGTCGTTGGCAGAGATCCGGCCCACCACTACTGTGTCATCAGCAAATTTGATGATTGTGTTGTTGTTCCGCTGTGCTACGCAGTCATGTGTGTACAGGGAGTAGAGGAGGGGGCTCAGAACACAGCCCTGGGGGGCTCCTATGTTGAGCGTGATGGATGAGGAGGTGCAGTTGCCTGCTCTTACCACCTGGGGTCTGCCCGTCAGGAAGTCCAAGACCCACTGGCAGAGGTCATAGTTCAAGCCCAGGTCCCTGAGCTTGGCTATGAGTTTGGAGGGGACTATGGTATTGAATGCTGAGCTGTAGTCGATGAACAGCATTCTCACATAGTTCCCCTGCCTCTTGTCCAGGTGTGATGCTGCTGTGTGCAGCACATGGGCTATGGCATCCTCCGTGGACCTGTTGGGGCGATATGCAAATTGCAGAGGGTCCAGGTTGATGGGGAGGGAGGAACAGATGTAGCCCTTCACTAGCTTCTCAAAGCACTTCATGGCTATGGAGGTGAGGGCTACAGGGCGGTAGTCGTTGAGGCAAGCGGGCGTAGATTTTTTGGGTACAGGGATGATGGTGGACTTCTTCAGACAGGTGGGGATGACAGCCTGTTCCAAGGACAGGTTGAAGATGTCAGTGAATACCGGGGCCAGTTGGTCGGCACAGACTTTTAGGACGCGGCCGGGGATGCCGTCCGGTCCTGCTGCCTTCCTGATATTCACTTTTTTAAAGATCCGTCTCACCTCATGCTCTGTTACCCTGAACACTGAGTCTCCATCAGCAGACCCCCCCCCCCCCCCCATTGCCGTGGTTTGTAGGCTGGTGTTGTTATTCACAGCCTCAAACCTCGCATAGAAGGAATTGAGATCATTTGCTAAGGAGATGTCACTGTTCAGTTTGAGGGAGGTGCCTTTGTAATCTGTCATTGTTCTGAGGCCCTGCCACATGCCTCTAGAGTCAGCCTGTTCAAACTGAAGTTCAACTTTATCCCTGTAACGCCGTTTTGCCTCTATTACTGCTCTCCTGACGTTGTATCTTGCCATCTTGTGTTCTTCCATGTTGCCTGTCACCAGCCCGGTGTTGTATGCTGATGTGCGCACTTTCAGAGCCTCACGGACGGATTTGTCTACCCAGGGCTTTTGATTTGGGTAGATTCTAATTGTGGTAGAGGGGATTGTTTCTTCTACCAGAGTACAGACAAAGTTTCAGTGTATTCGTTAATATTGGCTGTGTTATCACGGAATACACTCCAGTCTGTGCATTCAAGTGCAGCTTGGAGTGACTCCTCTGACGTCACGGTCCAACGCTTAACCTCTCGCGAGACCACCGGCATTCGTTTGAGACTTTGTTTATACTTTGGCAAAAGAAAGATGGCGGCGTGATCGGACTTACCGAATGGACTAAGAGCCTGTGACTTGTACTCATTCTTAAATTGCGAGTATACATGGTCTAATATGTTCTCGCCTCTGGTGGGACAGGTCACATGCTTAGCCAAAAACACATCTCCCTGTGTTTTTCCTCCATTAATTTGTGCTAAGCTAGGCTAGCTTGCTGCCAGATACTGTAGCTTTCTAGATGATAAAAAAAAGAGATTTAATCCAAACTTATTTTTTTTTTCTTTTTTTATGCAGTCAGGCCACTGAACTTAGAAGCAGGCCAGTGTTTCTAGTTGCAGCAGGGCCAATGGGGCCATCATTTGATAAAATCCCTATAACCATCCGAAGGTGGTGGGACAAGGACTTGCATTCCGCCATGCAGCTAATATTATTGTCAGGGAGGTGGTGTGCGGACAGTGCGCCTCCTCAAAGTCTATGTAAATATGTGGTGCGCGTGGGCACCTTTATGTAATACATCTGCTCTAATTGTTAAAATATTTTTTTGTGGCTATATCAAACCACTTAATTTAGTCATCATCATCATGTTGCTGAGATCATCATTAGGCTACTCACTTATCCTGCTTCACACAGATCAGCAACTTCAACTGCCTGATCATCATCATCAGCCCTTGATTGGTCTGAAATGGCCACATGAAAGAGGAGGGAACATTATCTTTAAATTAAATCTGCATTAATTTCCTTGAAGGAAAAATAGCCTTGATCACTATAAACTCATCAACCTCCTGACTGAGGACAGGCTTACTGTAGTTTTTTTAAAGAATAGTGAGATCTTCCTCTGCATCTTGACCTGGAGATATCACATGGAATTCAATGTTTTGCTAACTATAACCTGTGATAGTGGTGGTAAAACTCACTGCCTTAAAATGCACACGGCTCTCCTTTACCTACATCAGCGGTTTCCAAACTTTTTGGCCGTGCACCCCCTGTCACCTCCCGACCTAGCTGACGCACCCCCCAATGGGTTTCTGTTAAAGAAAATTGTTGCTGGTCTCCGTGCACAGATTTTATTTTTTATTTTATCTCTTCCCACGGCGACTATGGATAGGGAATTTCCTTATTTAATTAAAATGTTCACGACAACATGGATGCATGTACTCTGCCAGCATGTTTAATATCCATAATACTAAAGGTTTGACTAAGATTTGTATGAAATTTTATTGT